>NC_142132.1:65760870-66063900 GCF_024610735.1 Ursus americanus
ATCCGCCTCTGGGCTCTATTACCAAATGGTGGCACGAATCACATTTCCCAAAGCCTGCTCATTTTATACACGTTAGGTCAAGTGTCCCCAAATAAGGAAAGTTTTCTTCTCACATTTTATAACTTCAATCTCTTATGTGTAATAGAGGTGACTTCTATTGCACATCCCTATACGTGTATTTTATCTTCTCATTTCATTTGTTTTTATATTTTTTCCAGCAACATTCAATTTGCACTGAAATAAGACAAAAACCATATTTTCATGTTTCCTCTTTTTTTATTTTTGAAAGATCTTAATTTGGCAGAAACAACATAAGCATACCAAGAGCATGAGAAGATTTTTGTTACAATAAGCAATGAGCCCTGCCAACAGGTCGTTAGGACATCACCCTCTGGACCCTGATTCCACCCCTCTGCCTTCCTGTCCCACAGGGTTGTCAGTGTGGGTGGCACTGGGTGAGACAGTGATTGAGAGATTGCCGTGATGTCATTTTGCCATAGGCCTAGCTCATGTCTTTGCCTATAACATAAAGTTCTTTTTTTTTTCACCTTTCTTTTCTTTCTTTCTCTATGAGAGAGAGAAAGAGTGAGTGAGTAGGGGGAGAGAACTTTTCAAGCAGACTCTCTGCTGGGTGTGGAGCCTGACATGGGGCTCCATCCCATGAGATCATGACCTGAGCCAAAACCCAGAGTCAGACGCTGAACTGGCCAAGCCACCAAGGCACCCCAAATTTTTCATTTTTAACAAGTAGTCAAGTTCCAGTTTTTCCACTTCGCCAAAAACAAACAAAAAATTATAAATGTAAAAATAAAGCAAAAAGCATGCAAAACTTACCATAACCACAAAACCCACAATCATGCCTTGACAGGACCATGTGCCAAGCAGACACATACTACGACAACAATACTAGTTCACAGCAATCACCGCCAATGCTTACTGGCTCTTACCACGGGCCAGCGCGGCTCCAAGTCTTTGCCTGCGCTAGCTCATTCAGCCCTCCCAACTATGCGACCTGGTAGGCACAATTCGTGTCCATTTCACAGGTGAAGACACTGAGACAAGAGAGGGGAAGCAGGGGTGCACATAAAGGGGATGAAAGCACAGGGACCCACCTAGTGACCTGGACTTGGAGTCTAGGACTCCTGCTGCTCGCTGTCACTCCTGTCCAGTGCTGCAGGCCCCTTGACGTGTGTGGCCCCAGACAGAGCTACAAGCTTTTCAGCATTGGCTCATGTATAGCGAGCCTGAGTAAAGGCGCAGAGGTGGAGGGAGCTGTACTGTGAAATTGTCACAGAGCTAGTCTGATAAGTATGTACACATTGTATACATTTGTATGTAGCCTGCCTGGGTGTGTGCTACTTTTCATAATTAAAATACATATTATAGATGTGTGTGTGTGTGTACACCTGCGTGTGTATTGATTTGAAGCCATACGTCTAGATCTAAAGTTTTCTAAAATCAACATTTATAAACCCATTTGATGGATACACGAACGTTTGCTGTATTATTCTTTGTACTTTCCTGTCTGGTTGAAATATATTTTTAAAATATTTTGTGAAAAAGAAAAGAAACGCACAATGAATCACGGAACACTACATCAAAAACTAATGATGTACTGTATGGTGACTAACATAACATCATAATAATAAAAAAAAAAAGAAAAGAAATGCAAATCAAATGTTTGCAGGACCTCTGAAACTCTGCAAGAGCTGAGGTCACCCTCCCCTCCCCGCCCACCCACGGAGCCAGAAATCCAGACTCAGAGAACAAACCAGACTGCCCGGAGGCCCCCTTTCCCCAGGCACCTTCCCACATCACTCCCTGGGGAACTTCTCCAGCTCAGGCCCCATCTCCCGAAAGGCTCTGTCCCCTGCCTGTTTCCTCCTTCCCTCCTGGCATGGTCCTCAGGTGCACTGTGTTTCTTTACTCACCCCCCGTGCCATCCTCCGTGACAGGCCTCTGGGAGTCCATGTCCGGCCTGACAGCAGGCACCCATCACATCCATGCTCAGCGAAGAAACCAATAAATGTGAACACAGCTGGTCCCATCCTGCGGGAGCTCCTTTAGGTTCTGACAAGGGTCTCTGATTTCCCTTGACTTGCTCCAAACCATTGAAAATAGCTCAGCCACACTTGTTTTCTTCTCCCCTCGGGACTAGAGGCCCGTGCTGAGCAGTGCTTGCCGCAGGGTGCCAGAGCACAGGTGAGGCGGAGGCCATGCTCCCTGGGATCCCTCCGGTGTGACAGAGGACCTGCTTCCTGCCCGGCTTAGCACCAGGCATGTGTGTGAACCATCTCATGGAGGGGGTGGGCTGACAGGAGGAGAGCAAGACATCGGGACCCCACCAACAAAGGGCAGTGCCTCAGCAGGGCAGTGATCAGGCCCGTGAGGTGCTTAGAAACGATAACAAGGAAGCTTGTCACTTGAGGGTCAAATAGTGTCATGGGGGTGAATACATGCATGCCAAGAGGATAGAAGTTACCAAGGACAGGGTTATGAAAGTGAGTGTGGCCAAACGATTCTCACGGCGCTGGGAGAGTAGGAATAGGGTGACTAGGGTGGTCTGAGTGTGGTGGGGGTCAGGGAGAGAGTGGCTTTCTATGCCAGCCTCAGAGTGGTCTGTTCTAGATTGTTCAGACTGTAATACCTAATATTTGAAAAGCACAAAGCATTTCCACGTTACCTTATTTAATCCTGACAATGACCCTGTGGGGAGAGTCACTGTCCCCATTTTACAGACGAGGGCACTTGAGGTCTAGAGAAATTAATAGACCTGATCAAATTCACATAGATAGGATGTAGATAAATCTGAATGGAAGATGAATATTTTAACTCCAAGATCACTAGAGAAACATTCTTCCTCTTCTCAGTCTCAAACTACATTTCATGGGACAAATTCCTTCCGCCCATCCCTTTCTCCTCAGAAGAGGGAATTCAGTTTTGGACTAGGGTTGCGCACAGGATTGATTCAACACAGGGACAAGCTGTGACTCAGGAGACAGGGACATTCTCAAATCAGAGATTCAGAGTTAGTGCTGGCTGTTGGACGGCTGCGAATGCCAGCCAGGTCCCCATTCAGGGCTGAGGCTGTAATTATGGTAAGTGTGGTAAGTTATGGCTTATGCACTCTGATGAAAGCCTACATGCCCCCCCCCCAAGGACAATGGCAGGTCAAAGGTAGGTGTGAGCTGGGACAGAGTGTTTGTGCCCCTCACAGGCCCCTCAGCCCTCTCCATCCATCTCTGCTCCCCCAACCTCCACCTTGGGGGCAGCACTGGCCCCCACAGCACTCATCCTTCATGAGCAGTCAGCTTGTGGCTAAGCCCAAATGGTCAGTGCATTGACGAAAACAAGCACCTCCCTTGCTTTTCTTGGCCTTATGCACGTTTACCATATGAATTCTGCCTCTTTGGGGGTCGCCCCTGGTCAAGAGAGATTCTGGGTATCAATACTGTCTCGTTTGGAGGTGAGGAAGCCTGCACCGTGAATACACAGCCTCCATATGAGTATGCTTGGAAGGGCTCTGACTCCTGGCTGATTGCTTTGAGCTGCATCTGGGCAATGTTAGTAGAGTCTGGAGGACCTGCCCTCCATCGTTCCCTCCAGCCCAGGAAAGCCTTGACATCTGCACCAGGAGGAACTTAGAAAGAATGAGGCCATGTTTAAGGAGCAGCAACTGGGCCAGTTCAGGTGGGGGCTGATGGCGGCTGTCTTTTGCGTCCAGGCTAGAAGAGCCTCAAGATGGCACAAGAGGCTGAAGGGAGAAATGATGCCAATTCTGCACGTGCATTCAGAAGTGGGCCTTTGGCTGAAGCCTCTGAGGAGATGAGGTACAAAGACCCCAGGAGTGGGTAGAGCAGTCGGGATCAGTCACTCCTTGAAACCTGTTGCTCTTGTACTCTGCAAGCACTTCAAGAATTCTCTGGGAGGGGGAGGGCTCTCGGTGGCTCAGTCAGTGAAACATCTGCCTTTGGTCATGATCCTGGAGTCCTGGGATTGAGCCCCACATCAGGCTCCCTGCTCAGCGGGGAGTCTGCTTCTTCTTCTCTCTCTGACCTCCCCCCCCCTTGCACTGGTGCACTGTCTGTCTCTCTCTCTCTCTCTCAAATAAATAAACAAAATCTTAAAAGAAATAAAAAAGGAGTTCTCTGTGGGACCCCAGTCAAGTGAACACCCTTCAGCTGAAAAATGGGGCAAGAGAACTGGGCTCAACTTCCTTCTTGCCTCGTGACCTTTGTGACGTTGTTGCACTAATTCAGGGTGACTTCTCATTGTCTCCTGCGCCTTCACCGGAGGCGAGGCCTCTCCTCCTCCCACATTTGCCTCCGCCCTCACAGACCAGAGACCTCAGAGCCCGCGGAGGTTTTAGCAGAGCCTTGCAGGGCTTGGGCTGGTGGGCGGGAGGGAATCCGTGCTACCAGCTGGAAGATAGGGAGTGGCACATCGGGGATCTCTAGTCCCACACGAGCATCAGAGACCTTTAATCTCGGCTGAGGTTCCTGCTGACCAACCAATTTGCTATGCAATTTACTATCTCTACTCCTCACTGCCTGTACCCTCCAAAATTTACCTTCCCAGATTTCAATCTTATGTGAACAGTGTACAGTTTTAAGACTTTTAGAACTCTCCTCCTTTATGCCTTATGGGAGGAACAGCTTCTTAGCTATCCACAAATGTGCTTCCAGTGATTAATATATTTATAGGATTTGGTTTCAAATATTACTCAACATTCAGTCCTTGGAAATCTCTCTGCCCCTCCCCCTGCCCCCCGCCCTTTGGTTGCTTACCCCCTTCCCTTTTGTTTTCAAACAGAGTTGAAAGTTTCAAGGACTTGTCCACTCTAACTCCTAAATCCCTTTTCTTGCTTACCTTAAGTAGGATTTAGATATGTGTAGCTAAGTAGACCCAAATACTAAGAGAAAAGAAAGGAGGAGAAGGGAAGAGGGAGAAAGGAGCAGGGAAGGTAAGGAACAATCCACCAATAGAGGTGAAAAACACCAACAGCCCAAGAAAGCGAAGACACTCCTGTGCCTATGGAGCTCTCTTCCAAGCGTGGAGGGTGCTCCCGTGTGTCTCTGAAAGATTCCGCCAAGCCAAGCTTCCCTCTCACCAAAATCTGAAGAGGGAGAGCTCAGCCCTTGCATTTTACAGGACCCCTCTTTGAAGCAGGTCGCTGCTCTTTTATTTCTGTACGTATTTCTGAGAATACGTAGTTTTTAAAAATAATTAAATTTTCGAAGTCATGGTGAGTGATTGATTGGGATTTCACCAACTAACTTCTTTTCCATACAAACAGCCAATAAAGCCATAAGAAACAAACTGTTCTCTCCAGAAGTTGTCACTCTTGGTCCTGGCTGGCCCTATCGTGCCACCTTTCTATACGTGGGATTCCTGGCAGGGTTTCTGGGAGCCCACCCAGGATTAGAAGGATCTGAATACATAGCAGTGCCCAAAGGTCTGCTTGACTCATGAGTGGAGATGGATAGGACTTTGTTCAAGTCTTACCCAGGTTCTGGGGTGAACTCAAAGTCCCCCTCTTCCCAGGAGTCTCCCTTCCCTGGTCACCACATTAGAATTCATTGCTCCCCTGGAAAGATTGCCAGAGACGTATTCTTAATCTTTTTACTGCACTTCCCTCTTTCTGACTGCTTGCCTTTCTTCTCCCACTCCTTCAGGACCTAGTTTAGTATTGTGTGCCGAGCAGACATCTAATACATGTTTGCTGTATTGATAGATCTGTTTCTAACTTCTTTAATATGATAGGAATCTGAACTGAGCATTAGAAGTGGGCAAATTCCTACTAACTCCTGAGACACGCTCCGCACAGGGGTGGCCCTCCCACCTCCCGGCTCTCAGCCTCTGACCTTCTTGCGTCACTGCCGTCACCCAGGGCCCTGTGCTCAGAAGGGCCCCACTCTTGGTTTGATGCTCTGTGCTCACCACTTGAAACTCTTAATGCTTTGTGGACAAGGGCCCCACATCTTCATCTTGCATTTCTGTCTATGAACTATGTAACCCGTCCTGATCTCTCCATTTATAAACGGAAGCATGTACTGACTTCCCTAATTGTACTAATGGTTGGAGAGGACACAGTTCAGCATAGGAGACTTTTTGTAAAAGATGTGGCTGTGTTGAAAAGATAATTATGTACTATTAAGGAAGTGATTCCAAAGAGAGGTCGTTAGGAAGCTGGTCATAGTGGATTGAAAAGAAGGGTTGGCAATAGCAAGAGGATAGGATGCTCCTAGAGCTTTGCAGTGTTATGTTAGATATTTTATTTTTCCTGTTTACCCTCCTATGAGACACTGCCTATAAACAAGGGTATTTTTATTTGCACAACTTCACAGTTTACAGAGGTTGTTCACTTCCATTGTCTTACTGAATCCTTACACCTTTGTGAAGTACACAGTTCTATGATTTCCACTTTACAGACGAGAATACCTAAATTAGGAAAAACAGTGGCCTCATGAGAAAACTTCTTGGTATAAGAGTTGAACCCACCCACTTTGGATCCTAAATTTGGGACTCTTCACTGCCATGGTTTTCTTTTTTAAAGTTTTTTTTTTTTTTTAATATTTTTATTTATTTGACAGAGAGAGCACAGCACAAGCAGGGGGAGGGGCAGGCAGAGGGAGAGGGAGAGGCAGACTCCCCACTGAGCAGGGAGCCTGACACGGGGCTTGAGCCCAGGACCCGGGGATCATGACCTGAGCCAAAAGCAGATGCTTAACCGACTCAGCCACCCACGTGCCCCCTTTCCAGGATTTTCACCAATATACTGTTTGTTAAGGCTCAGAAACATTGATCTGAGTCCTGTGTGAATTACAACATTTCAAATTATTTAAATAAAAATTAGTAAGATCTGACTATAGTTAACTCATGAGCAAAAGGGCAAACCCACTTGAGAGAAACAAGCAGCAACTCCCATCCACAGTCCTCCTGTTTTGTGGAGGGAAAAGGAGAAAAATACTAAAATTTCTCAGTTGCTCTGAGTTACGTGCCTTGTTCAGTAACTTTAGATAACCTGCGAGAGAAAAGAAAGCTCTGAAACCACTCGCAAATTATCTCAGGCTGTTTCACTTGTGTGATGACTGCGTACGTAAACTGGCCGCCCTTATGTGTGCGATAACCCGCCCAGCAAATAAAAGAAAGCTGTCGGGAGTGTTGGGAAGAGCAAAGGGAAAGTGCGAGGTGCCTCGTTCCCATCAGCGTGGACTGAACTTTCGCACATCCAGCACAGAAGACTGAAGGGCATTCATAGAGCTGACCCAGTTCCAGCGGCCAGTTGGGGCAGAGTGTAAGAGAACACCGTGTCGGGGACTGAAAGCCCTGTTTCTGTCTGCACGAAGGCCAAGTCTGTCCTGGACGTTCTCCGCAGGGGCCACAGATACCTGTGAGAATTCTGTGGGCATCTAAGGACAGGATCAGGATTATGACGGTGGAGGCGTGGGGTGCTAGTCTAGGCGGCTCATTAAGACAAAAGCCTAAGCGTGCATAGGGCAGGATTCTATTTTAGCTTATTTTCTTGAGCAAATTCTTACATAGTGCTTTCTACATTCTGGGGACTAGTCTACGCACTGCACTGATATCACTGCATTTACTGCTCACCACAGCCCTTCCAGGTGTGACCGTGGTCATCCCCATTTTATAGATGAGAAAATTAAGGCCAAATGGGTAAGTAATGTGTCCAAGTGGCTGAGCAGACCTTAGCCCAGGTCACTCGGTGACACAGCCCACCACACTGTGCTGGGGGGCTTCCTGGTGGGCTTCCCCCACCGTGAAGAGTGCCATGACTCTCCCTCTGAAGCGGGAGGCTGAGAAACTTGCCTGGCTCGCTGGGTCTTTCCTCAGAGGTGTGCGGGGAAATTCTCTTTACTTTCGCCTCCTCCTTGTTTTACACATAAAGTAGACGTTTTGAGCCAGAGAGATCACCTATTTTAAAAATATCTCTTTCTGCGGCCCATTGGGCTAACCCTTAAATTCCACTGACAGAGATTAAGTCTTCAAGTGTGGATTTCCCAAGCTGTGTTTTTGAAGAACATGAGCTCTGTGACGTGTGCAAAGGGATAAGAAGTAACAAAGGCCCAGTGGTCAGTCTACAAAAAAGATGAGTCACCTGAAGTTCCGGATTGATCCTATGCATGGCTTTTATCCTAGAAATGTATATTTCACATGTACGCACTCATTGATATATTTTTCTTCGTGGTTTTAAACATTAAATAAACAATCTCATATTTCACTGATCATTTTATAACTTGATCTTCTATGTAAAATTATGTTTTGCAATTTATTCTTGTTAATGCATTTATTTTGAGTTGGTTTTAATGCCATGATATAATTTACATTTTCTAGTGTCCACATAAAAAAAGAAGAAATGAGTAATATTAAGTTTCCTGACATTTTATTTAATCCACTATAGCCAAAATATTATCATTTCAACTTTTAATCAGTATAAAAAGTGTTAATGAGATAGTTCACATTCTTCTTTTGCCCTAAATCTTCGTAACTCAGTGTGTATGTCATTCTCACAGTTCAGGCCAGCCCTCGCTCAAGAGCTCAGTAGCCATAGGGCCTCGTGGCTCTGCACTGGACCACACAGCTGTAAACTATTCTATTGCATAAATCTGCCAGAATTTGTATCAAAGAGAAAAAGTTGACAGCTAAAGTTAGAAAGGTTGTTTATTTTTACTGCAGGACTTCTCAGAGCTCTTAATGGCATGAAGAGCATTATGAATCTCTAGGACAATGGGGAGATGTATGCAGAATTCAGTATTACCCAAATTTACTTGGTTGCGGAACACTTCTTCATGGAACACTTTGCAAGCCTGGTCTTCTAAAAATATACTCCTAGAGTAGAAAGAGCCTGAGCTTTCATGTTAGATCCATCTAGGCCAAAGCCTACTCTGACACTTACTAAACACTTAGACCCTTGGGGTCTTCCTTTCCACATTGATAAGTGGATTTCATAATGCTGCCTGTCAAGGATTTAAAAAAAAAAAAGGCGCTTTCAGCTCTGAGTACATAGCAGGTGCTTAAGGAATGCTATGTTCCTCTCAGCTCTTCTCTCTTCCTTTGACGCCTATCTCTTGATTAAAGGAAATCATCCCTTCATTGGGAAAAAGTCATGATTGGCCAATTCACATAAAATGAGCAATTACCAGACTAATATATAGGAAATTGACAAATGTGTGAATTGTAAAACAATAGGTGGATACAGAGGAGACGAGGCCACAGATGGAACACCCGCTCCTGTGGCTCCGAGCTCCATGTCCAGGCAGGTCCCCTTCAACATCTACACCATGGTGCCCAGTGGGCTTTTGCAGCACTTCTCACAGGTCCTGGTTGTCCGTTGCACTTGTGTTGATTGTGCCTTTTCCCTCCCGCCCCTGGACATGCCCTCTACAGGGGCAGGGCCATCTCTGGTGTTTGCCGCTCATGCCCAGCGGTTATGCCTGGTGCGTAGCAGGTGTTCTGACTGATTAACCAAACCTTGTTTATGCAAATGAACAAGAACCAGAAAAACCCAAGCCAAAATAAAAATAGCTAGATGAGTGATTTGCTTTGAAAAAAATATGTTGTGCCATAGAGTTGCACAAAAAAGTGAAGACGGTTTTTTTTTTTTTTTTAAGATTTTATTTATTTATTTGACAGAGATAGAGACAGCCAGCGAGAGAGGGAACACAAGCAGGGGGAGTGGGAGAGGAAGAAGCAGGCTCATAGCAGAGGAGCCTGATGTGGGGCTCGATCCCAGAACGCCGGGATCACGCCCTGAGCCGAAGGCACACGCCTAACCGCTGTGCCACCCAGGCGCCCCGTGAAGACGGTTTTTTAATTCATGTACCTCTGAGGACGAATTCAGTGCTCTGAGCCAGGAATAACTTGGCAGAAATTAGCCAGAGTTTTCCAGTACACCGCTGGTGGAGAGCTAGCTCTAAGAGGTGGCAGAGGAGAGAATGTGGGGTGCGGAGGCAGGGGAGCGGGGAGAAGGTGGCCCTTTTCCAAGAGCCAGGCTCCCTCGGGCCCTGCTATGCGCCAGCCTGCCTGTGCTCGGACCCAGCCGCCGGCCCAGATGCTCTGTCCCCAGCCTGAATTTATCATCCAGCCACTCTGAGCTGTGCTTCGGGTTCTGACACTGTCTGCCCATAGCCAAGGCCGCCCACAGCTCCTTTGTGGGGACATTGCCATCACCCCTCAAAGGACAGGGGCCGTATCAATCACATCTCTGGGACTGAGGATGTGACACTGGCCTCAAATCCCTGGAGAAGGCTCTTGGAGAGTCCTCAATTCCCACACGACACTGAGGGCTCCCTCCCATCCCCAACGGTGGGCTTCCTTCCTCCGAAAGGAATTACATTTCGTTGTATCAAAGCAACTTTCTTTTGAGGATCTGAAAGTGGCTTCACATCTAGATCTTCCTGGAGCCCAGCAGCTTTCTGGTAAGGCTATGGCGGGGGCTCAGAGGGGGACCTCTGGCTCCCAGCTCCGCCCTCCAGCTGCTGCCTGCATTTCTTCTCATGGGGCTCCCCTCGGCCGGACCAGTGTGAGTAAAGCCACAGATGGAGGGTAAATCTCTAACCTAGAAGTGATCACCAAAAAGAAGCTCAAGGTGGGTACTGCCCCTTTAATGGCAGAAGAGCCAGCATCCTCTCCCTGCAGGTAGAAAGAGATGGAGAGACAACTTTTCTCCGTGAAGATTGTTCTCTGTACTTTTATGTAACATTTTTTAAACTCCTTCAGTAACCTTTATTGCTATGATTGAAACTGATATTCAGGGCAAGGAGCAATGTCCTTTTAATTTATGTTTCCCTCAACTTGCTTTCTTTGAAAGAAATTTGCAATAGCCCGAGTGCTTTCCAAGAACTTTTACCTCTATTATCTTATCAACATTTACATCCATGCTCCCAAGAGGGTATTCTGTCTTTCTTTATAACATTAATGGAGATGAAGCGCTTGATTGCAGAAGAAACTTTTTTGTTGTTATTTGTTAAGAAAAGTACAAAGGAAAATAAGAACCATCTTTGAGCAAGAGGAAGTTCCAGAAATTTTTTTTTTTAAAGATTTTATTTATTTATTTGACAGAGATAGAGACAGCCAGCGAGAGAGGGAACACAAGCAGAGGGAGTGGGAGAGGATGAAGCAGGCTCATAGCGGAGGAGCCTGATGTGGGCCTCGATCCCATAACGCCGGGATCACGCCCTGAGCCGAAGGCAGACGCTTAACCGCTGTGCCACCCAGGCGCCCCGGAAGTCCCAGCAATTTTATCCAACAGCTGGAGATTGGTGAGAGGAAGAACAGGGGTTTATCCTTCTCTGCCTAGCCCTGGAGCCCCTCTTCCCCCCACACCTCAGTGCCCCCTGCTCTTTCTGCCTCCCACATCCCTGCCTAGAAACAGCAGCCATCTCGATGATCACAGCAAGGCAGAGGAAGTTCCAGGAAAAGTGGAAATACAGTCTCTGCACTTCTTGCAAACTTCTCTAGCAACGATAGTAACCACGGCTTACTGCACGTTCTACACGCAGCACCGCATTTCATTTTCAGACACAAGAAATAAACCTTCACCAGAGGTATTCCTTCCCCCAGTTTACAGATGAAGCAAATAAATGACCTAAGGGCTGAAGCCAGTAAGAAACAAGCTGGGAGCAAATCTGGGCCTTAAGGGTCTGACACCAGCCCCGGGAGCCCCAGGACAGTGTAGTCCTTAGCCCTTGTCACTAGCCTGCCTGGATGAAGTGATGAGAAGTGGTCCTCTCCCAGCTCCACTACCCACTCCCGCCCTGAGGTCTGGGCAGTCTAAGGACCAGAGAGGTGGCTCCAGCGATAAGGGCCAGAGGCAGCAAGAAAAAGGCCAGCAGGGCCTGCGTGGCACTTGTGGCCCAGCACACACTGACTCTCCCAGAACTGACCGCCTGGCTAGGGTGCACCCTTCTCCCCCTGTCTCCCGGCCACCTTCCTGCTCCCTCCCGCTCTCCCCCCAACCTTTGCCTCTGGCAGCGGGGTGCTTTTAGCTCCCTGCGGCTTTTTCACTTTTCTTGGCAATCTGGTTGGCCAGGGGGTAGCATTTTGCTGAGACCCTCGGGCAATCTCAGATCTTAAGTCTGTTGCGTTAAGAACTGGCCTTGCCAGCCAAGCTAGCAAAGCAGGAAGGTGGGCAGCCCTGCACTGCGCCCTGAATCCTGTCTCGGCTGGCAGGTTGGGAAGCAGCACAGAGCCAAGGATTCAAGTCCAGGCACGTTCAGAGTCGGTTTCCTACTCATGATCCATTATCTCTCTCTTGCATTTTCACACCTTTTTTATCCTTATATTTGTGCACCATCCTCTAATTATTTTGCCTAAATTCCTTTGGAAGAAGTTTTGAGAACATTGTTATAGCCCTATGTTCTAAGAAATGTGAATTTCTCAATTTGTGAAAATGCCTTTCATAGATTGCTATTGTGCTGGTAATTCCTTTCCGTTACTTTCTTTTTTGCCCTCAAAATGTCCTTTCTGCCTCTGATCCGTCTTCAGGGAGCCCCGGCCACTCCACCCAGTGAAGCTTCTGGCGCGGCAACACCCAGGCAAGCTCGACTTTGCGTGGCAACACCCAGGCAAGCTCGACTTTGCAGGGCAAATCCAGAGTCAAAGTTCTCCACCCTCTTCTTCTTAGGCCACCTATCAGGAATGGAGCACAGAGAGTCTGCCTTTGTTTCTTTTTCTTTTTTAATTTGTTAGTATACAAACATACAAAATTACAGTGTTCGGTAACCCAGTCTATCCAGTACCTGGCATCGACAATTAGCATGTTTCATCTATACACTCAGCCACTGCTGCCTACACTCCCATCATTTTGAAGCAAATACCAGATATCATATCACTGCATGTGCGTTTCAGTAATTATGGTTGACCTTTGAACAATGTGGGGATTACGGGTGCTAATCGCCCACACAGTTGAAAATCCTTGTGTCACTGACTCACTAAAAACTTCACCACTAATTGCCTATTTTTTTTTAAGGTTTTATTTATTTATTCGACAGAGATAGAGACAGCCAGCGAGAGAGGGAACACAAGCAGGGGGAGTGGGAGAGGATGAAGCAGGCTCACAGCAGAAGAGCCTGATGTGGGGCTCGATCCCATAACACCGGGATCACGCCCTGAGCCGAAGGCAGACGCTTAACCGCTGTGCCACCCAGGCGCCCCTAATTGCCTACTATTGACCTGAAGCCTTACCAATAACATAAATGGTCAATTAACACATATTTTGTATGTTACATGTATTCTATACTGTATTTATTTTCTTAAGTAGACTCCATGCCCAGCATGAAGCCCAACACAGGGCTTGAATGCATGACTGTGAGATCAAGACCTGAGCCAAAATCAAGAGTCGGACACCTAACCAACTGAGCCACCCAGGGACCCCTCTCTACTATATTCTTACAATAAAGTAAATTAGAGAAAAGAAAACGTTATTAAGAACATCAGAAGAAAGAGAAAATACACTTATAGTACTGTACTGGATTTACTGAAAAAAATCTGCGTGTAAGTGAACTCATGCAGTTGAAACCCATGTTGTTCAAGGGTCAACTGTATATCTGAAAGATAAAAGACTGTTTCGAAAAATATACAATCATAGTTACACGATCATTACATCTTTAAAAATTTTTAAAAAGCCTTAATTTTGTCATATTTCCAGCCACTATTTACATTTCCCCAATTGGCCTATCATTTTTCTGTACTTCAGTTACTTGACTCGGGATTAAAAAACAGATCCATATTGAGAGTGGTTGCTATATCTCTGGTCTTTTTAATTAGTCTATTCTATCTGCCCTGGTTCCCTCCATTTTCTTTGCACATGGCTGTTGCTGGAGAATAAACCAAGCCATTTGTCTTGTAGAGGTTCCCATTGTCTGGCTCTCCTGGTGACTTTCATGGTGTCACTTAACATGTTCTTTTTTTTTTTTTTAAAGACTTTATGTATTTATTGGACAGAGAAAGAGACAGCCAGCGAGAGAGGGAACATAAGCAGGGGGAGTGGGAGAGGAAGAAGCAGGCTCCCAGCAGAGCAGGGAGCCTGATGCGGGGCTTGACCCCAGGACCCTGGGATCACGCCCTGAGCTGAAGGCAGATGCTTAACGACTGAGCCACCCAGGCGCCCCTTAACATGTTCTTCTGACCCTTTTTTGTTTAATGCAGTAAATAGATCCAGAGGACCTAGGTCACATTGAGGGTTGATTTTCTTTTGTGGGTGTATATTTGCACCAATACTGATCCTGAGTCTTAAGACCCTTGAATGGAAAACAAACCACAGACTCCACTTGCAACAGGGTACTGGGCAGGAATTTTACTTCCAACCTCTTTCAAGGTAAAGTTCCAGGGAGAAGGAGGATGGTGGGAGAGGTATTAAAAGCTTTAAATTCTATTTCTAATACTTGTTCCTATGAAAATCACAATATTTGAGTCCGGGTGGAGTCAATTGCATGACGTATTCCTTACTTAAGGAACAAAACAGCTTTCAGATGAAAAAGCATGTATGTCAAGGCAGTGGGAGGCTAGCTAGCTTTATCCACATGACCACCTTGCTACAAAGCTAGCAGTGTGCCCGTTGAGAAGCGAGGGATACATAACGATTTGACGTATTTGAAGCCTATCTTACATGTCAGTGTGACAGCTGCAGATGCTCCATCACGAATTGTTGTCCACACGTGGTTGTAAATATGCCGTCACAGACAGCTGTCCCTTAGAGGGACGCCATGCAGCCTCACAGGCTTTACTTAGCCTCAGAAGGATATGGGTTCAAATCCACTTTCTGCCACATTCTAGTTGAGAAACTGTATAAAATCTTGATCTCATAAAAAAAGTAAAGATGTTATTATTTACCTTTTGGGTTGTTGTGAGTATTAGACTGAATATAAAATGCCGTGTGCCTGACTCTCAGTAAATGCAAATGTGTTACCACCATCTGTGGGGGCAGGAGGTCCTACTGGAGTCACATTCTTCTGGAAAAACAACAATGTGGACAATCCACGGGGGATTTGGAAGGGGTTATTTCTGAAAGTGTTGGAGCCATCTAGACATACTAAGTGGTAAATGTAATTTAAACTTGGGAGAGGAGAATTGTCAAAGCACTTCAAAAGACTCTAATTTTGTCCATTTGAAATCCTGCTTGAGTGGGGGAAAGTTGGATCCTGGGAGAGATGCCAGATGTGAAGGACAGGCCCGGTCAGTGGAGGAACTTTTTGGTAGTCAACTGCCTTTCCAAGGTTCCAGAACAAAGCGTGCATTGTAGCTGCTGCCTGGGACCCCACGCTGGGAGGAGTGCCCGGTGTTGGCTGATTGGTGTGCTGTGAGGAGGCGGGAGGGACCCCGGGGAGGCTTGGATGGCCAGGAACCAGGACTTGATCCATTCATCCTGATGAAATCTTCCCTCCTGATAGGATTTCCTCAAGTAGAACAAAAGGAAAATTTAGCGCATCTTGGCCAAAGCATCCAGAGAAAGGAAAGCTGGAGCAAAGTTAATCATTACTTTCTCCCTGGCGCTCTGGGCCAGAGATACCAATGATGGGAACAAGAACACTTGCCATCACCCGCCCAGTCTACACAGAGATAGGAGCCCTTTCCTTGCAAACAAGCAACACAGAAACTCTGTCTTGCTGTGCGGAAGTCTCAGGGTGCAGCCAGAGCCCACAATGTGCTATTCTCCACAGATCCAGAGAAGTGTCTAATCTTACCCAGACTCACTGACAGCGTCAAGCCCCAGCACTCCCCTACAAAGCCCATCTATGGGGGAACGACACGCCAGGGTGGGAGAATTCATTGTAAATATGGTGGGTTTGTCCGGGGAGAGGCCAAGGTTCCCTGGAGAGGGGCACATCACTCTGGTCATGGAAGAAAGGCCACACTATAGTGTACTTCCATATTACTGAGGCAGGATTTATAGATTGCTGGTCTGTTCCACCAGCATGAAACGATCCATGACCGACGAGACGTGCGCGCTACAATAGCCCAACATCAACTTAAGTACTGCGAAGCTTTGCTTTTAGTTTGGAATCTGCCACTTCCAAACTATGAGAACTTGATCAATTCCTGGACCATCTGGAAACCTCGGTGTTCTCATGCGTGAGGTGGGGAGAATCACAGGATGCTGGTGGGCATTGGAGCAGAGGGAAGGGTCTTCTGCTGCCTTTGGCAAAATTGCAGGCCATCCCAGTGGTCTGGTCCACCGTAGAACATGCCAGTGAGCACAGCTGTCCTGCAGCCACAGCCTCCCTCAGACAGGCTGCCAGGGCTGTCCAGGGGCCTTCAGCAGGGGAGGGGAGCTGACGACCCGGGAGCACGAAGACGGCCAGAGAGAGAAATACGCCGGCAGCCGGGGCCACGTGGGCTTGCGGACACCGCATCCAGGCGACCCGGTCCTCCAGGAGGACAACAGAGAATTCCCGGTGTGTTTCTCAAAAGTGAGGAGAGCACACGCTGGGCCATGGCTTCCCTCATATCCTGGTGACACCGCAGATGGTCCTGGGTCTGGGAGCCACTGCCACTGGCCACGCATGTGCTAAGAAAGCAGGGCTGGGCGAGGAGAAACCCCACAGGGCTGAGAGGCATACATCACAGACTCACTTCGTCCTGCTGGGAGCCACTAAGGGACACATGAGAAGGGAGGCAACCCCAAATCTGGGCCACCACACCCCAAGCAGAGCACATAAGAACAAGCTAAGCAGTCAGGGCTGAGCGCCCACTGCTCCTCTCTCACCGGGCTCACTGCGGCTTGTCCCCAGGACTCTGGAGAAAGAATGAGTGTCGGGCTTTTCTCTGTGAATAATTGCCTGCCACCATGAGCAATGATAGGCACATCATTTCTCACCAATTGACTGTTTCTTTGTTGTTTTCTAAAGCCACCGCAGCGCAGAGAATCCTTGGGATGTCCCATCTCTCCCTCATCTGAAAATAATGGCTTTTCCCCCCTTCTCCGTACGAAAGGTGATTTTTAAAATCTCTCCTTTGATGTGAACATGTTAGCCCAAAATAAATGACCCCTCCCCTGGGCCGGCCTTACAGGAGGAGCTTATAGCCATCTGAAATGGCCATCAGCTCATTAGCCTGTTGGACGCTTGTTTATTTGTACAGAAATAGCCCTTTCTGTGCAATCTCAACACCAGCTCTAGGAACCCGCGGGCCTGCTTTTATTTTTAAACTTCAAAGGTTGTCTTGAAGATAAAATTCTACTTCCCCATGAGATTCTCAGGGTTCTGCATGGGTGTGAAGGAATCACATAGGTCTCAGACAATTACTCGCAACCTTCAAGGCTCTGGGAGGTGTCGGAGGGGCCACCAGGCACTCACGCCGGACCGTCGGATGGCCTTGCCTTTGTTCTTCTAGAGATGAGCCGCTTCCTTCCACAGGGCTACGTATCAACCGGATTTATTTCACCATTCTGTTGGCTTTCTTGCAAATGTACCCCACTTTCTGATCTAGTTGAGTTTAATGGGAATAATATGTAAAGGGAACTGAAAGAAAAAAATCCAGTGAAAAGAATTATTTTAGAAATAGAACAAATAGGGGCGCCTGGGTAGCGCAGTCGTTAAAGCGTCTGCCTTCGGCTCAGGGCGTGATCCCGGCGTTCTGGGATCGAGTCCCACATCGGGCTCCTCTGCTGGGAGCCTGCTTCTTCCTCTCCCACTTCCCCTGCTTGTGTTCCCTCTCTCGCTGGCTGTCTCTATCTCTGTCAAATAAATAAATAAAATCTTAAAAAAAAAAAAAGAAATAGAACAAATAGATTGGTACGAATCCCCAAGTACTCTTTATTTGACTAATAGGCTCTTTGACTAATGTGACACATAAAGGATGAAAGGCAAATGAATAAGTTGGGTTCTTTAAACATTGAAATGGAAAGTTCCTCTGCTAAGCTTGTTTGGGCTGGAGGAAAGCTGCCTACCGTGGGTCCATGCTAGCACGGTCCGAAATTTCCCCAGGACCTTGCCATCCCTCTTCCCCCCCATCACACGCGAACGTGTAGTGAGAGAGGCCCTCTCTCGTCAGGAAGGGGAGCCAAGCATCCATTGAGGTCTGGCCACTGTGTCAGACTTGGGCTAGACCCTCAGGCCATGTGGTTCCACCCATCTCCCACCCCACTTCCCCACTGCTTTTTCTACCACAGCCCATAATTCCTGTTTCCAAGTCCTCTGGCCTGTCCCCCAACCCCCACCCCAAATTCTTTCCTGGCCCTCTTGCAGGGCTGTTCGCCTGATGGATACTCCACTCTCTGTAAGTTATTATGTCTCCGGATCCAGACATACTGGGGACTCTACTTCTAGAAGCGTGTGCTACATCAGAATAGCTTTCAACACACACACACACACACACACACACACACACACACACACACACACACATCCTGAATCAAAATTTCACAAAACAGGAGCCCCTGGGTGGCTCAGTCATTAGGCGTCTGCCTTCGGCTCAGGGCGTGATCCCGGCGTTATGGGATCAAGCCCCATATCGGGCTCCTCTGCTGAGAGCCTGCTTCTTCCTCTCCCACTCCCCCTGCTTGTGTTCCCTCTCTCGCTGGCTGTCTCTATCTCTGTCGAATAAATAAATAAAATCTTTAAAAAAAAATTTCACAAAACAACACTTCCTTTAACTACATGCCATGCCTTCTGTTATTTTTCTATTCTATTCTCTCCACCCTACCCCACCCCCACATTTACAACATACTGGTGGAAATCCACTAAACCGATTTCCCAATCCCCTAATGGTTTATGGTCAGCAGTTTGGAAAACCCTGGCTGAAATACTAATGAAAGGGCCTGGAGGGCGTCCCTCGGCTCAGTGTTCCCACGGACCCTCCTTCTCCTGCCCTTTGCCCCACATCCCACCTGCCACTTGTGATTAAATAACAGTTTAACATCCCTAAACCCCCCTTTCACTCAAGGACTAACTCAATTAGGGCTGAGCTAGTGGGAGCGAAGCAGATTAAGGGAGAACAAAGGAAGCTTTGGGGTTTACCTTCAGCTTTTATGTTCCCAGGAGCTTTGCTCTCTTCCCATGCTTAGTCCTAGGCATCAAAGGGACTGAAGGAGCAGGAGGGAAGGAGGGGGGAAGGAGGCAAGGAGGGAGGAGGGACTCAGGGACTGAGGGACGGAGGAGGAACCCCACACACAGGCTCCCTCACCTGCTGAGGGAACCAATGCCAGAACCCATCACCCACACCTGGCCCTAGTCCGTCTCCAAGGTGAGCCGTGGCTTTCCTGGGGGCACTGTGATAATTTCTTTCCTTCCTCCTTCCCTCCCACCCTTCTCCATCAGACTATCCAGTCAGCAAATGACTGTGGGATTTGTGCTATGTGTTGGTTCTCCCACAAAGGAGAGGACCCAGAGAAGGACAGACGGCTCCCTGAAATCTTGGAGCTCTCTGGGCTTGATGGTCACCACATGGGGATGATGAGGGTGTTCAGTGGAGGAGAAAGGGGGACAGGGTGCTCTCAGGGCTTTTGGTCAGAGCTGACCCCACCCCCACCCCGGCCTTGACCCATGCGCTTCTATGAAAAGCCCACAACTGTTGTGGGCACTGGTGGATGACCTCCCTTGTGCTGTCTCTAGGGCACGCTCCAAGAGTGGACATTCTTAGAAAGATGTCAGTGGTATGACTCAGGGTAGCCATGGACACTGCTCTCCATGCCCCTCCAACGGGGCAGGTGCCTCCTCTATCAGAGCACCTAGCCTCCCCTCCCGTCCTCCCCTAGCAGCTCAGCCAGTCCTCTGTGGGCCAGAGAGAGCTGAGTGGCCTTCAGCTCCCCCGCCTTACTAATACGGCTCCACACAACGTCTGCTTGTTGAAAACTTGCTGGATCTGCTGAAATGGTCCATGTGGGCCGCTTGCAAATCTGGTTTTTTTCTAGCCCAGGACCACGGACAGAATTTTAATGTGAGCCACACATGTCATGTTACATTTCCTACTAGCCACACGAAAGTAAAAAGAAACCATTGAAATTAATTTTAGTAATACTGTATGTTTTATTGAGCTCAATATATCAAAACATTATCATTTCAACATATAATTATTATAATTGTTAATAAGATCTATGTAAATTCTTATATATAATTATTAATATAATTTTTATGTTCTTGCTTGCTTGCTTTTGGGGGTACTGAATCTTTGAGATCCAGTATCTGTTTAAAATGGCAGGGGCGCCTGGGTGGCTCAGATGGTGAAGCGTCTGCCTCGGCTCAGGTCATGATCTCAGGTTCCTGGGATCGAGCCCCACATGGAGGCGGTTTCTTCCTCTCCCTCTGTCTGCTGTTCCCCTGCTTTTGCTCTCTGTCCACTCCCCATCAAATAAATACATAAAATCTTAAATAAAAATAAAATGGTGCCACATCTCAGTTTGGAGCTGCCACACCTCAAGAGCTCAACAGCCACATGTGGCTTGTGGCTGCTGTCCTGGGCAGCGGCTCTAGACTCTCCCCAGACCTCAGGGCGACAGGGGCAGAGGCTGGGCTCGGTTCAGAAGGAAGGCAGTGAGCAGAGCCATCATGTCACAAGTGACAAGGCAGGCTGCCTCCAAGAAGTTTACCACTGCGGCCACCCCCCCCCCACACACACACAATCCTCTTCGCTTGCCTCCCTACCCGGCGCTGTCTCTTGGGTGGGGACAACGGCAGGAGAAGAAATCAAAGGAACTGGATGAGGACTTGGCAATGGATGAGCAGCTGTCAGGGACCATCTGGCTGCCCCTGGTGCGGAGCGCATGCTGACCCCACTCCTGGCCTCACCCCGTTACCTGTAGAGAGCCAGCCTCGCAGCACGCCCCATCAACACACATATCTCTGCTGGCCGCATTTGGCTCGAGGATGGTGACAGCTGAGTTCGGTGACCATGGCCAAGGTGTGGTTTCTGAAGACTCGCAGCCTTCAATCAATTTAGGTTGTCTTTTCTGGGACAGTGGAGACACACACAGATTGGCAATCCGATGTGAGCTCATTTTATTAGAAATAATCAACCATATGACACTTTGCGACAAGTTGACGTACCCTTTGTATCATCAGTGTTGTTCAGCCTGCTTGGTTATGAGCTGGATTCTGGCACCACTCTCCTTGACAAGAATTCATTTCCCTCTTGTGAGTGAGTCAACCTTTACAGAAGGGGCACTTGGAGCAGAGTGCAATGCCAGCTTGTCATATGTTACACTGCAAAGCCTCAGTTCTAGAATGATAGCTCTGGGATTGCTTGCTTCTCTCTTAGTCCCGGGGTTTTTAATTTTCCCTTGTAAGTACAAAACTTTCTTTCAAATGAAAGCTTATGGGGGCCTGATAAAGATAGATTCTTCTGCAGGAGCCAGGAGATGGGCACAGAGCTCCCCCTCCCTTCTTCCCCGAGCATCTCTGTGTGGCCAGAGCTGGCTTGAAAACCAATGATTCTAGGCAAGCCACTCATTGTACACATCAGAGAAGCAAGGCCCAGAGCAGTTGTGGGTGACGTGGTCACATGGTGCCGTGACAGATCAGAGCCCACCCTCAGATTCCAAGACCTCTATTTAGTGCTATGTTCTTCCAGAAAGTTCTATGGTAGATCTTTACCTACAGACAAGTGATCTCTTACTTAGAAACAAGTTATCGAGAGGATGGTTAGGGTTTATAGCATCCAGAGCTATATGGGAGGCTTCAGGCAGTGGATTTCACATACATGTTCTTTGCCCTTCACAATGACTTACTAATTTGGTTATTGTCTCCATTTTACAGAAGAGGGGACTGAGGTTTGGCTATGCCACCCACATAAGGTCATAAAGACAGTTGGTGATGATGGTTGGGTTTGAACTTGGTCTACTCCAAACCCAAGCCTTCACAGCTCAGATGCTGCCTCCCACACATCCCAGAGCTCTGGGTATGCAACAGGTGAATGGAACACACGTTATCTTTTCTCACAGAAAAGGCATCATTAGTGGTTGTTAGGTTCCACGCCAGCCCACAAAATTCAAAATGCAATCAATATGGTGCTACCACCTTAGTCCAAACATCGTCATCTCCCCTGGACCTCAGGACCTGGAAGCTTTATGAAGCCCTGAGCCCTGCACCCCCAGAAGCACAGACACCATGGGCTGCCAAGTGCCCTGAGGGCCTTGAAGCCCTGAATCTGTGGAGCCTGGCCCTTGGAGAAGATCGGCCAGAAAAGAAATTGGACCCCGGCTGCTGCGAGGTTGGAGGAAGTTTTGATGAAACAGGCAAGGTGAGGCCTCGTGAGGCTCTGGGGGCAACTTAGAAACATCCCCGGAGTGTTCTAAATAGGAGTGTGGATGTTGGCAAAGACTCAGGCTGGGGTAGGAAGGCAAAATCCAGCAGACGGGGTGGGGGCATCTCTCACTAGACAGAGTCATGGGTCAGGGTGGCCTCTGTGTGTTTGACTATGTTTGGAGGACTGTGCTTGGCAGGTGAGGAATGGGCTGTTCAGCTGGTCCTTGGGCAAAGGCCTGGAGCTAGGCCCTGGATGCAGGCATGACATCTGCTCAGAGAGACTCTCAGGGATGTGTCCACTCCCCAGTCTGCCTCGTGATCTACTCAGAGCATCCCTGACGAGCTGCCACCACTCTCCTAGCTGAGCGGAAGAGCATCGGCCAATGTCAAATACCATAGAGGTGCAAAGTAGGTCCGACAGGGGATCAGCAAGGAGTTCCTGAGGTCCTGAGGAAGGTGCGGAGCTCCCCAGGAGGCTGGCCGGCCTTGCCTTTAACAAAAGCTCAGGACCAGACTGTTGCTGTCACTCTTATCAGGAGACCCACCCTGAGAGCCTGTTTGGCCGGGCGGCCTGAGCCAAGACAAACACTACATGAGCTCACTGGTCTGAGATTGCTGCTCGGATGTGCTATCTGAAATGTGGACTTTGGACTGCGGTCTTAACCAGAAAAAAAATACGCATGAAATCTTGAAACAAAAGAAAATGTTAACTTGAAACATTTCACTTTATCTTAGAGCTGTTCAGATCCAAACATTGCTAATGGCAAAGCCAAAATTTTAAATGGGCCCTTTGGGGAAGAAGTTAAATGAGGGGATTTCCAGAAATGGACAAGGAGGTTGGAGTCTGTAGTACATGAAAATTATAAAAAGGAAAAAGGTGACACGCCAGCCCCAGGGCTTGCTGTGAACTCTGCCGCCGAGGGGAGAACACAGACCACCTTCCCTTCCAAAGCCTCAGCTTGACAGCGTTCGCTCTCACTTCTGTTGCTTTTCTCCCCCGCCCTCTCTGTGTTGCACAGGGAAAGCGGGGAGACAGTGTGGTAAAAGGGGCAGCAAAGCGTCTGCTCCAGGGGGACAGCAGACTCAGAGAGGGGCTGCTCCTCAGAGCCAGAAAGCAAGGCCCAGGGGTCCGAACATCCTCGTGCATTTGCAGGACAACAGGTCATACTCTTCCTACCTTTATGGGTCTTATCCTTTCTGGAGAAAGAGCAATAATGGGTGAAGAGTGTTAGGTGCCTGAGCCGAAAAATGAGGCCTAGGTGGTAAGTTGAGGCCAGACCGCAGAAAGTTTTGAAAGCTATGGGTAGGTTTGGGCTTTATTTTGCCGGTGAACGTGTGTCATCACCTGCAGATCTGTGGATAATCTCAGGCGGTCTATATCCCCATGAGGAAGACAAGCGACCGCCTAACAGATTTAATTACGACTTTTGTTTAAGCCCCACCAAGGAGACAAATGAGTCGCTCTGTCAGCACAGAATGAGGACAGGACTTCCTCTGTGGTTGCCAAAAGGAGAAAGCCCAGATCTGGGGAAATGGAGCATTAAGTTTAGTTTGGAAATGGTAAGCATGAAGGCCTACAGATGGCAGGCGGCGAAGTGAAGCAGGCAGTGCAAACTTGGTCAGCTCTGCCAGTCTAGAGCCCAGCACAGAGAGAGCTGTAGACGTGGGTGGAATTAATGCTATGCACAGAGACACGATTGCTTAGGAAAGACTGTAGAGAAATGAGAGGGTCTAGAAGGGAGCCTTCATGTTCATATTGAAAAGTTGGGTAGAGAAGGATGAATCAGCAAGCAAACCCGAGGAAGCCTCTGGTGTCTGACTCATTAACTACTGTAGTCCCCAGAACCAAGCCCAGTTCACAGAGTGGGTCATCAATAAATATTTATTAAATTTATAAATATATTATCTTAGCTCTCTTTTCCCAGGGAGAGAAACTAGGCTTGTGTTGATCAGTTATTGATGTCATGATGCTGTGTAACAAATGACCCCAAAGCTCGGTGACCCTCCAGCTTCATTCCAAGTTCCAGTCTGCTCCACGTGGCCCATTTCGAGGCTGAGTCTGAGGGACCATTGTCCCCTCAGGCATGCTCCCTCGTGGCAAGCATTTTAGAGCCATTGCCTACAACATACCCACCCAAATTCTATCAGCAAGTCATGGTCAAGCCTGACATCAAAAGGCAGGTAGTAGATGAGAAAGAGCATAAACGTAGCTTTAAAGACGGAGGGAGCTGGGTTACGGGTTCAAATCTCAATTGTACCACTAGTAAATGCATGAACTCAGCTGAATAACCTATTTAAGCCTCATTTTCCTCACCTTTAAAATGGGTAGAATAGGGGTGCCTGGGTGGTGCAGTTGGTTAAGAGTCTGACTCTTGGTTGTGGCTCAGGGTGTGATCTCAGGCTCACGAGATGGAACCTCCGCACCAGGCTCCATGCTCGGTGCGGAGTCGGCTTCAGATTCTCTCTCCTTCTGCCCCTCCCACTCATGCTCTCTCTCTTTCTGTCTCTCTCTAAAATAAATACACAGACCTTTAAAATGGGTATAATAATAGGTTCTTTCAGGAGCTTTGAGGATTAAATGTAACACACGCCAAACACCTAACGTGTTACCTGACACACGGTAGGTGTCCAATACTCAGTAGCTACTATGGTCTGTGACCTCACCTCTTCTAACCTTAGTACTGAGTAGTGAAAGCTCAGCTGTGCTGATCAGAGCTACCTGCTCACAGCTTAGGCACGGCATGTGTATATCCCCCGCAGCTCCATGGTACAGCGCGCTCTCAGTATAGCCTCTGCCATGTGCCCAGGGATGGGGAAAGAGGCAGGGAAGATGAGCCAGAAGTGTGGGGCAGAGTCCAACACAGGCATTGATCAAATACCTCCCCAGTTTGTTGGAGCTGGTGTTCAGTTTTTATCTGAGCTAGGCCCACACTTTTGCCTAGGGACACCCTTAGGAGAAATCCGCTTGCTTCCCAGGGCCAGGCTTTCATTCTGCCTCTGTCTTGAGTGAGACCAAAATATTAGTGAGGAATAGAATTCTGCAGGCAGACAGCTTTTCCAAATGATACTTTTCCCAGATTGCATCTGAACTAGACCTTGGCCTGAAATGTAATATCCAGAGCTTTCTTTATGGCTTGTGAGGCTTTTTTCCATGAATGCTCATGTAAAGATGAAGAATTCATAAGATCCAATGAAATGGCTTGGCACCGGTCCCAGGTTTATTCACTGAAGGCTCCTTTCTTTTGTTCTCATCCGCTAGTGAGGAAATTACCAGCCAAGCTATCAGATGAGAAGTGCTGTTGTTGTTACCCTCATTTCATACTGACCATTCGGTATGTTTGTCTTTATAACTCCTAAGAAATGTATTTCTATAATTCAGCATTCTTTCTCAAATCTCCAGCAACAGATTTTATTTGACATTAATTCATTCACTCCACCAGTATTTATTGAGCACCTACATGCGTCGGGCGCCGTGCTAGGGGCTGGGGATTTACAGTAAATAAATATGCAGCCCCTGCTCATGGGGAGAAAATTCGATGAGGAAACAGAGGCCCAAATAGGAGGAAATTTGGCTAAAGCCACACCACAAGTTTGAACCAAGATGGGAAGTCACATATTCTAACAGGACCAGCTACATAATTTACAAATGTGGTAAGTGAAATTATGAGGCCCCTGGTCCAAAAGTTACCAAAAATCTCGAGACACTGATGGCAGAGAACTAAACCAAATGCAGGGTCCTTCTGTCTCATGCCCGTGCAACTGCGCCTGTTCTCTGGATCGTATTTTTAAAATCAATTTCTACTAATTCCATAATTAAATGAATGTGAAAGAAAGAGGGGGTGCTGCAGAGAAAAGACGGAACCACCAATAGCGCCTGAGATAAAGAACAAGCAGGAAATTCACATATGGTATTTCTGTTTGCTGGCCTGTTGTCAAAGTTAAATGTTTAGATAGAGTCTTGCCTTGATAAGTCCTTAGAAGAACACCACAGTTTGAGTTTCTGAATGCTTTCATCACACACAAAGGAGTTAGACTTTTCAAACACACTTATCTGTGTATAGATTCTGAGGAAAAAGATCTTACGTATGCGGCCAAATCAGCCCACAGTACAAATTGGTTGGTGGTTTGCGACCTGGAATATTAGCGCAGGCTTCCTCTGTGGCATTTCTGGTTTCTCTCTTTTAAAAGGGAACACCAGCTACCAAAAGAAGGGGGTTCAAAACAACTTTTTAATAGGATAGACCACTTGTCCTGGGAGTTTCTCTCCCTTCTTGTAGTCCCCTGTGGAGCCGGTTCCCACAGGTGTGGCCGTCCTGCCAGACGCCCTTGGGCCAGGCCCCAGCATCAGCTGGGGAAGTGGTACCTGGCAGCGCTGGGAGCTGTTCCCCACTGGGCCCAGATGTCCTCTTACTCACTTTAATGGTTTACACACTCTGTATCTGTGTCTGGTTTTCAGGCCACTGTGCCAAGTGTGACATCAAACATCCCTCGAACTTATTGTCTTTTTTATTTTTAAAGATTTTATTTATTTATTCGACAGAGATAGAGACAGCCAGCGAGAGAGGGAACACAAGCAGGGGGAGTGGGAGAGGAAGAAGCAGGCTCATAGTGGAGGAGCCTGATGTGGGGCTTGATCCCGGAACGCCGGGATCACGCCCTGAGCCGAAGGCAGGCGCTTAACCGCTGTGCCACCCAGGCGCCCCTCGAACTTATTGTCTTTTAAAGCCAGGTTGAAAGGAAAAGAAGTCGGCTCTTATAAAGGGTCTTCTTCTTTTGCCCCTTCTTCCCGTCTCATTTTCTCTCAACAATTCTTTCATCTAAAATTCATTTTCGGAAGCTTGCAAGTCGTTTTCTCAGCAGCAACAGGGCACCGAAAGGAAGGGTGGGATCTCATTGCCTCACTCTCAGAATTCCGCACATACATATTGAAGAGCAGAGCCCTGGGCACCATCCTGGGCCACAGCAAGAGTTTAAATGAGCTGATCTCAGGAGGCTCTGGAACCAAAAGGAAGCCCCTAAGCCCTGTTCTTTCTCCAGCATTGCTATTAATTGGTCATCCAATCCTGAGCAAAGAGCGAGTTAACTCCAAATCCAGCAAAGGGATGGGTGGGTGTGGGATGACCTGCTCCACAGGGGTTTAGGGGTGAAGGGTTTCAGAAGGAGTCGCTAAATTTTGAGCTTCTTGGAAGGGATAATGAGGCTGGGTCCCTGAATTTATTAGGGTAGGAGATAAAGGGGAGTCCTTTTGGGGAGGGGAAGTGAGGTAGGCACTTCTGTGTTACTTACCTAAAGTGTTAGGTAAGGAAAAAGACTCACTCTTCCTCTGCCCTCTCTGTAGCATGCACACACACACACACACACACACACACACACACACACACACAAACAGGTAAAACAAAATAAAATGAAATTAATAATAATAATAATAACAATAAAATAGAAGTTTCTATCAGACTGATAAACTAACTATAGAGAATTTAAAATCGCTTTGGGTAAAGTTTCCCAGGAAAAGGAGAGGTGTCCATCACCATTGTTTGTTGTTGCCGTTTTCCAGAAGCACTCTGGTCCCCTTTACAACTACCCTCCTTACACTTCTCAATGAAGATATCAGCATGAAGTCTGGTCAGGTACTGGTAGGAAACTCGGAGGGCCTTTGCAGACAGTCTCAGGACCCATGGCAACCTGCCTCAGGGCTCAGGTGTTTATTCTCTGCATCCCACAGTAATTTGAAGAGGCTACAACTGAAATAAAGATGGTGAAATGTTAACACATAATTAAAAATTTTGTTAAAATGATAAAAATCATACTAAAGCTCAAAGGGTCCCACATAGCCAATCTAGAAAAAGAACACATTAGGAGTTCTACTATTTCCTGACTGCAAAATTTAACTACAAAGCTACATCAAAAGCAAAACAGTATGACATAAGGACAGACACATAGACCAGTGGAGTAGAACGGAAAGCCCAGAAATAAACGCTTGCCTATATGGGCAGTTGATTCTCAACAAGGCTTCCAAGGTCACTCAGTAGGGAAAGCACAGGCTGTACACAAATGGGGCTGGGAAAACTGGACAGCCACATGCAAAAGAAAGAAGCTGAACCCTTACCTTAAACCATATGCAAAACCTAATTCTAACTTGGTCAAAAGCCTAAACATGAAAAGCAAAACTACAAAACTCTTAGAAGAAAACATAGAGGAAAATCTTCATGACATTAGTTTTAACAATGATTTCTTGGAAATGACACAAAAAACACTAGCATCAAAAGAAAAAATATATAAATTAGACTTCATCAAAACTTGCACATCAAACAACACTACCATGGGAGAGAAACAAAAACCCAAAGAATGGGAGAAAATATTTGGAAATCACATATCTGATAAGGGATTAATATCCAGAATATATAAAGAAGTCTTGAAACTCAACAACAACCAACCCAAAAATGGGCAAAGGACATGAACAAACATTTCCTCTGAAGATTTATAGATGTCCAGCAAGTCTGTGAAAAAGCGCTAAACATCACTAGCCAGTAGGAAGATGCAAATCGAAACCACAAAGAAATACCCCTTCACAGTCATTAGGATGACCGTTATCTAAAAAAAAAAAAAAAAAAAAAAAAAAAAGAGCAAGAAAACAACAAGTGTTGAGGAGGATGCCGGGAAAGTGGGGCCCTGGCGCACGGCTGACGGTCACGTACAATGGTGCAGCCGCTGTGGAAAACAGTTGGGTAGTTCCTGGAAAAGGCGAACAAAAGATTGCGTGATCCCGCAACTCTACTCCTAAGAATTCAAAAGAATTGCAAGCAGGGGCTCAAACAGATATTTGTACACAATTTGGATACATGTTCATATCAGCGTTGTTCACAATAGCCACAAGGTGGAAACGACCCAATCGTCCATCAAGCAATGGAATGGATAAACAAAATGCAGTACGCACATTTGTGGAAGATTATTCAGCTCTAGGAAAAAAGGATGCTCACACGGGCTACAACAGGAAAGGACCTTGCAGCTATTACGCTGCGTAAAATAAGCCAGTCACGAAAGGACAAATCCTGTACGGCGACACTGCCGTGAGGTAACTTGGAAAGTCCATTTCACAGAGACGGAAGGCAGAACAGAGCCTACCAGAGTCTGGGTGGAGGGGGAATGGAAAGTTAGTGTTTAGTATGTGCAGAAAGACACCCTAATCTTATTTCACCAGATTGTGAACATTTAAATTAATGCTACCTGATGGTCCTCCTCTTCCTGCTCCTACTGTTGACAGGGCCGCACAGCACGATGGGGGCCCACCAGGTGCAGACACGGGCTGCTCCCTTTCCACATGTGTCCCAGTGAGGCCTCCTGAGCCCTGTCCACACAGCCCCTCACGGAGGGCAGGCCAGGGCTTTCCAGGCCAAGGTTGCACCCAAGGTCCAGACGCCACCTCTGTGCCCTGATCTCTGGCCGCCATTTCTGCCCGGGGTCTTGCTGGCTCCCCTCCCCTGGTGGCACTGTCGGGAGGAAGGGGTTTTAGGAGCCCCAAACCTCTCTTGTGCCTCCACCTCCTCTTTTTTCTTCTCCATCCTCTTTCTCTTGCTGCTTTTCTTCCTCTCTCTGGTCTTCCTCACCACCCTCCCAAACCCCAGGGATAGCTTTCCCGTGTGAGGGACCCCTCTTCCTCTCTATTTTCACCAGAGGTTTTGTTTATACCCGTGGATCCTCTCCCTTTCTGAGGCTTAGGGTTTTGAAAAGAAGAGTCAGAAGACTTTAATCCCATCTCTTCTTCCTCACCTGCAGCGCCCCCCTGAAGGCACAGGGTACAGAGCCTTGGCATTACTGGAGTGGGGGTGGGGAGGAATCTTTGCACAAGTCCAGATCTGAAAATGTTACCTATCCACGATGGCCCCATTTCATAGGTGGTAAACTGACACCTAGAGAAGATAAATGATGTGCCCAAGCTCATTAGCTGGCAGGGGTCCCTGTGCAAGGTTGTCCATCTCCTGTCCTTCCACAGCAGCCTCCAACCTGGGGTTGAGGACAGCCTGCCTGGGACCCACCCTGGTCCTCATCCCTGTGCTTCAAGCCTAGAAAAGCACCATTTTCCTCCCCTTCCTTTCTGGCCCCATGGGCTGCTGTCTTGCAGCTGTGTGGGGTGGGCCTGCCCACCCCAGCTAATTCGACACAGCTGCCCCACCAGCATCCCCGGAGTTGGCCGAGAATCTGTTCCAGCAACACATGTGGTTTCTCACTGAACTTACAGAGTGAAAGTCTCTCCAGCTGGGGGCTCGGGATGTGAGGCTGATCAGCAGGTGACACACTGGGGCCGGTTCCTGCCTCCGGGTGTGGAGGTTCCGGTTTGCTGCTTCCCATCAAGACCCAAACGATCAGAGATGGTCCTGGCAGAGCACACCCTCCCACCATTTCATCTTTCCTTTGCAGAGACAGAGACCACTTAAAAACAAACAAAAACGGAACCAAACCTTTCCTCCATCATCCAAGTACATCATGCTCACTGTTGACCTTTGGAAAAGTGGGTACATAGGAGGAAGCAGAAAAGATCACCAGACCCAGCTGTGTGGCTCTCTGGCATCATCTCAGCATGTGCCCTGCTGATTTCTGCAGGTTTTATGTGTGGCCCACCCCCATCCCACTGACTTACTCAGGCCAGGCCCAGGCCTTCTTTGAGATAGAGTAAGGCCACCAGATCGGGAGATGACTGTCATGGAAAAGACAGTTTGTGGCTCACAGATTCTAGAAGAAAGGGGGACACTATCTCATGGGGGGGGCATGCGGGAAGCACCAGCATGGGTCAGGAGGGAGAGGGAGCAAGAGGAAACGTGGACAAGAGTTTTTACTGGGGTTTCTGCAGAGGCATGGGAGAGCCAGAGCAAGCAGACTAGGTTTGGCTAGCTTGAATAATTTCAAGGCTCTGCGCATAGGGGTGTCCCTTATTGTCTGACGCCTGGCCCTGGGCATTTAGGGCAGGCAGACGATGGCCCAGAATGAGAGCTGGATGAGGGGTGGGACTGAGAGGGGGCGGGACTGGGGTGTGCTCTGGATTGGTTGCTTTACATTGGAAAGGCAAGAACTTTGGGTGAGTTATTTACTATCTTTAGGATTGGCTAGCCCTGCAGTCTTTTCAGGGTCAACAAGGCCCCAGATGTCAAAACATCTGAAAACAAAACAAAAAAAAGACACAGTTAATTCAGGACAGAAGCCACCTGGAGAGGGGGACACTACTGCCCAGGACAGTGCTGGCCCCATTAGGCACCCTGCCCCCTCCTCCTGGAGCTCTCTGCCAGCCCTAGGCAAAGTAGAAGGGCCAACCTGCCCCCTTCTGGTCTGCTCTCAGATGGTAGGGCACTTGGGCCCTTCCCACCCACCGCCCCACAGAGCCCTGAGTACAAAGGCTCTCTTCTGTGTGTTCCCAGCTTGCACTCTCAGGACACAGATGGAAATCCACAAGGACAGAGTCAAAGTGAAGGTTGATACCCCTTCCTACAGGCCCTTGTCACTGACCCAATGCACAGATCTTTCCCTTCAGGCTGAGTTCCCTCCCAGGATGCTTGTCACCGGTCAGTCTGCCCACAAGGTCACCAGACTCCCAGAGACGAATGTGGTCCCAATGCTGGACACCCCACAAGTTCCCTCTCAGGACCATTGTGGCCATGGAGTTCACACTGTGTAACACGAGATTTTGAAGTGTACTTTTTTTTACATAACCTCATATCATAAACATTTCCTATGTTATTAAGAACTCTTCATAAAATCATTTACTTATTTGCATAATCGCCTCCTACGACCATATCCTCATTTCCTGCAAGGCTCCCCCACTCCACGCCCCCAATAGACCTGGGAGGGAAGAGAGGCTTCTGCCAGGTGCTCCTAATACTTGCTTGCCCCCTCCTAAAGCTACACATGCTTACACACAGTGACAACGGAAGAAATTAATGAGGAGGCACCTTGCAATCACGCCAGCCTGATCGTGCAAGCATATCTCCCTTCCCAAGGCTGGCTATCAGCCAAGAAAGCGTGTCTTAGAGCTCAGCAGAATGGCCGAGGGCACAAAGCTATCCTTTGTGTCTTGTTTTCTTCTGTGGAAATGAAGCTGAGTTCTCTGAACCAGCCTCCCAGTATGCCAGGGCTGGTATTATTACTCCCAGATCACCAAGTATTTTGTTATTTTTTTGTGTCCTTCTAGGCACCCAGCTCAGGGTGAGGCATACACTAGCTGCATCTCCTTGAAGGAAGCCTGTATTTTACAGGGAGGTAAACTAAGGTATCAAGAATAAAATCTGCTTAGTGAGAGCCAAGCAGCAAACTCTGGACACAGCACCTGCCCAGATTCACATCCTCATTGCCCTTGGCTTGCCCAGGAAGGGTGAGCATTCAAAGCCTCTGACCTACCTGAAAGAGAATCCAGACAGAGCCACTGGGCTTCATTTGAATGTGAGAAGTCCAATTTGATTGAGAAGGATGGAAGATGTTAAGTTCAATGAATATTTAAATAAAGTTTTGACTTACTAAATCCTACAAATAATTTCTAATGAGCATCAAATTCATATTATGGGCAGTTAATGAAGAAAGGGGACTCGAGGAAGAGGGAAGAGAGATTCAGGGAGAGAAAGGATCAGACTAGACAGAGAGAGAAATGCAGAGTAGAGAGAGCTAGTGAGGGGCAGGCAGAGGCAGCCTGGAGGAGGAAGTCAGGAGGAGGAGACCAGGGGAAGAGGCCAGGAGGTGGGGAGACTGGTCCATGCCCTCATTGCTGCTGCTCCATTTGCCAGCTCTAGGACCCACACCCTCCTTTGCCAGCTCTAGGAGATGTTAACGGGCCAATTAATAATTATCCAGACTTCTATTCTCTCTAACATTCAGGAAGCCAAATGCTGCCAAAGTGATTCAAAACGGAGAAGCTCAGCCCACCCCAGAAAGGAAGTCATCTTCAGGGCACAGGGTAACTCAGCAAACCAAAGGTCAGCTCTGAGGCACAGGCCGGGTCAGGGTTGTCACACTCAAGGGTGTCAGAAACACCTTGGACCTTCTGAAAACTCAGATTCCAGGGGCTCCCTGGGCCAGCTCAGCATACTTATCTTTGTATTATTAGTAATTCCATAGCCAAGGGTTTGGGATTAAATCTGATTAGGTCCCTCTGTGTATTACCCCCTGATCCAGGCTCTGTATCCCCTACACATTCTATTATTCCCCACCTCGAGGGCCCTCCCTACCTACTGAAGAAGGTGTACCTGAACAAATCATTGTAACACCCAGCAAAGCATGTAACTATCACGTAGCGGGTTCGAGGTTTCGAAAAGTCTACCATAGACTTTGGGTTGAGGCCCTAAAAATCCCTACGCAGCTATAAACATGGAAGCAGACTAGTGCCTGGTGTTTGGCTGACAGTCAACAGCCTTCAGAGCATGGTCCCCTGTCACCTCAGTGCAGTACGGTGGAAGAGGCGGGTTTGATGTCTGACCCTGCCCTTTATGAGTTCCGTGAACTTGGGCAGGTCATTCAACCTCTCCCAGCTTTAGTGTTCAGTTTTAAAATGGTACAAAAACACTGCCTCATCCAAGTACTATTATAGGAATAGAAGGCTTTGAGCCATAAGTCTCTATAAATGTACTAGGAATCTTAGTTGACAGGGCCTTTCTTCGAGGGATGGTCAGGGTGGGTTTGAATGTTTCAGTTCAGTGGTCAGGGGTGATCCTTGAGGTCAATCGTGTGGGAAGGGCAGTTACCAGGTGGACCCACGACCATGAGGAGCTGGGATGCAGAAAAGGGAGCCACAGCCCAGCCACAAGGTTGTAGGCACGGGGCCCTGGAGAAGAAACACAGGGACCACCAGTGATTCCATGGAGATCCTGAGCCCAGCAGGAAAGGAGAGAAAGGTGGCTACTGAGAGGAAGAAAGAGTGAAAAAGCATCACGGCCAAACTCCAGCTTCACACTGTGGCCTGGGTGAGGCTGGCCTCTGTGATAGCAGGAGAACTTTCTCCAAGCACTGATGACTTTCTGCCAGACACCCAACTCCACGAGAGCCAGGCTAGCTCATCTCATTTATCATCTCACCTGTTGCCACTAGCAAAGCATGAGGCACATAGTGGTTTCCTTGAATGATTCAAAGAATCAATCAGTGAATCAATAAAAGAAGGTCTTTCTGAGATACCTTTTCCTTCCTTCCCCCTTCCCAGATTACACAAAACCTGAAAGTAAAGTTGATGTGGACCCACAAGTAGAAGAGATAGTACATGCAGTATTTTAAGTGTGCTAAACTAACACGCTTCAAAAAAGGAAAACAAGGGGCACTGGGTGGCTCAGTAGGTTAAACGGCCGACTCTTGATTTCAGCTCAGGTCATGTCTCAGGGTCGTGGGATTGAGCCCCATGTCAGGCTTCTTGCTCAGCGGGGAGTCTGCTTCAGGATTCTCTCTCTCTCTCTCTCTCTCTCTCTCCCTCTGCCCCTTCCCCCTACTTGTGAGTGCATGTGCGTGCACGCGCGCTCTCTCTCTCAAATAAATAAATCAATCTCAAAGGAAGAAAAGAAAAAGGAAAGGAAAAGGAAAACAAAGAGAAAGGGAGTTCTAAAGGCCATGTATGTGCATGCCTCTGAGTGCATGCGTGTGAGAGACGGACAGACAGACAAGCCAACCGAGGGAGCGACGCAAGCACCCAGACAGGTGTTTCCAAGAATCCTGGCTCCATAAGGTGCAGGCACTTGAAATCTTGGAATTGGCATCTTTCTGCCTCTTCTCTTCATGGTTTTCTAGAGAGATCAGCTTAGTGAGCACCGGCTGGCTGGAAAGTGCCGGGAGAGAGGAAGGAACCTGTGGGAAGAGCTGGTCGATGGAGTCCACACTTCATCTGTCACAGGAAAATTGATTTCAGCAAAGCCACCACTGTTTGGTTATGGCCTGTGGGTCTTATTTCTTCTGCCCGCCATAAAACAGGGGTACTGCTAGGGTGAGACGGAAGCCTGGGAGCCCCAGAGGGCTTGCAAAGCCTAGGACCGAGTACTCAGGAGGTGCTCTCTTACGTGGGAATTAGGCAAATGTCTGTAGCAAGCCTTCCAAGCATCAGATTGGAGAGACGCTGCCACCCCACCCAGCCATGCTCTTGCCTTGGCTCACAAGCCCTCTTGTGAGGTGAGAAGTGAGGCTGAGTTGAGGGGAAGTGGTGCTCTTTGGGGTTTGCAGATTTGTTATTGGAATCATTTTGCACAGCTGGGCATCCCACGAGCCTGGCCGCCCAGATCTGTGACCTCACCCCCAGCTCATCCAACCTTTACTCCTTAATAAAGCCATTAGGGTGCTCACAGTGTTCTCCCCTTGTGCTGGGGCCCCACCTGGTCACTCTGCACTTCAGGTCAGGTGGAGGGTAGTGGCAAGGCCAGCACATTCCTCTAATCTGTGTCACTGTACGACCCTGTGTTGTCCCTGCTGTGTCCAGTTTGTGGCCTCGCCTTCTGTCTTATCTACTAAGTCTTCCTTGGAAGAACAAGATCCGCAGCATGCCTCTGCTTTCTCAGGGCTTAACCCTATCGTGGCCACGTTCTTCACGGCAGAAAGACCCAGAGCGCTGGTCTGACAACACTGAGTAGTTGTCATGGGAGTCTGGAGCGGCCAGCCCTGTGTTCTGACTCACGCTCTAAACGCCCACGCCAGACACGCGTGCACAGAATAGGCACACCTTGTGTACCTCTTTAATGTCGCAGAAAGACTTGAGAATTTCGTCCATAAAGGAGATGTATAAATAAGTACAGCTTTGATCCCAAGCCTTTCCCATCAGCAGCTGCAGTATCAACTATGAATCTGGTACTGATGGGGGTCAGACGCTCCAAGACTGACTTGGTGCAGACGCTGGCCCAGGAGGCCGCTGGAAAGGACCCGCTATTCGATTTGCTGTGCTTTCCCAACCCTTCTGTTTAGAGATTTCTTCATCGGCCAAGCAGTTCTTAGCCACGGGTCGGCTCTGCCTAGACCAGATGCTGCTCTGGCTGGTAGGACCCACGGACTCCCACCTCTTCCAAGCACCCTATCTGTGCAGAGGTTCACCCCGGGAACTGTCTCCTGTGGGTCACCAGCGTTGTCCTCACAACCGTCCTGAAGGCCGGTAGTGCATGGCGCGCATCATTTAACAGAGGTAACTAAGTTCAGAGTTTGTCGTTAAGCTGAAGCCGGAGCCACCTCTTTCTGTTTCCTCGCCTAGCTCCCCGCTGAGACTCAATACAGAAGTTTATAGGACAATCAGGAAGCTTAGAAGGAAGGGAGAAAAACAGTATAGGGACAGTATTTCCTTTCTGCCTTTCTCCCTAGCTCTTTTTGGCCTGCCAAGGAAATTCAGGGGACCTGGCTCCCTACTTGTTGGTTCCACAGAGCAGGGGGTCCTCTGGCCGAGGCTAGAAGAGGGTGAGCAGTTCATGGATTTTACTGCAGAAGCTGGAGCAGACATTGAAAGGGCGGGAAAGCGTTTCATAGGTAGCATTGTCGGAACGCCAGCAGAGGCTGTGGGCGGGACCACACGGGGAAATTCTCACCTAATCCGCCCGCACCGACACACACAAGCCCGATGAGATAGGATTCCGCCGCACAGTGGATCCCAGATTCAACTGGGAAATGATGAAAAGATAAAACATTTGTTTAAATCAGAATTCCAATCAGGCCTCATTGGTGGGGGGAGGGGACTTAAGGACCTGATGAAAAAGTTCTAGGCAAGGAGTTGGGAGACCGTGAGGAAGGCAGCCCCAGGGCGCCAAGCAAGCTGGCAATGAACGCACTTACACTACAGACCAGCAGCCCTTAACCTTCTCTGGGTCACAACACTCCTTCAGAATCTGATGGAAAGGAAGGGCCAAGCGACTAAGACAACAGCACGTAAACACTCGCTGCATTGATGCCCACCAGGCATCATCATTATCTCACCCACCGAGACATCCCCAGATACAAATATTATTTGAAACGTGCAAAGGATGCATTCTTGTGTTTATAGAAACATTGCTATTGTCATTGCTCTGTCATTGTCAAGGGCCCGTACACTGTTCCTATAGAGGGCCATACTGTAAGTATTTTAAGGCTTGTGCATACAGGTCATACAGTCTCTGTCACCACTACTCAAGTCTGCCCTGGAAGCACAAAAGCAGCTATAAACAACAGGTAAATGAATGGGCATGGGGCTGTATTCCAATAAAACTTTATTTACAAAGGCAGGTGGTGGGCCAGACTTTGCCCAGTGTAAAAGTTTGTCACCTCCATGCTTTATAGTAGGGCATCTGAGTAAAACCAGGGTGGATGCTCTGGAGACACAGGTGTCGGACAATTCTAGTACCATCCCCCACCTGCTAACGAATTCCTGCTTCCAAGTCCCTTCTGTGCAAAACTCCTGGAGCTACTCATAGTACTGCAGAAACATTTTCCTGATACCAGAGAAGTCCTCTGTACACGACACCGACTCAGTGTGCCTGCCCACCCATGTGGCAGAAGGAGCCAGAACTCTAATTTAGTCCTAAAGATAGTCAGCAAGCAGAGAGGAGCTCAGTGCTCTTTACTGTTCAGAAAGGAAATTATTTTTCTGGTCTTTCTCCAAAGAACCACACTGATAATAAACAGATTGATGCCAGTTAAAACAAGGAGAGAAGGCTGGCTCTGTTGCCAGTGAAAGAGCTGATGGCAAGCATGTTCTGACTGGAAAACCCTTCACTGCTTTCTTCCTCCTGCTGGGCGGCGAGGAGAGAGGTGGGAAGTGAGGCCACCAGGACTGAGAGGACACCAGGGGACTCAAGTGCGGCAGGAAAAGACGGCCAGTCCCCTCACGTGCTAGGAACGGCTCCCTCCAGGACAGGACACAAGACTAAAAACACAATTGGAGAGATTTAGTCTAGAGATGCCGGGTTTCAGGAAAAGGTCTATAAAATCTCATTTCCTTGAGATTTCTAAGAAAAGACGAGGTTTTTTGTTTTTTGGGGTTTTTTTACTGCTTAGAAGGAGTGGAGACAAGATTTCCTTAAGGCAGAAAAGATGAGACTTCTTAACAGTTTTTCCCAGTACTATGGTGATAATCATCATAGTTTAGATGAAAGTTATTTTTCTAATTTATTACAAGAGCTTCCTAAGTAGTGCCAGGCATTGTACTAAATGTATGATCTCCATTTTACAGAGAAGGAAGCAGAGATTTGGAATAGCCTGTCCAAAATCTCACAATGAGAGAGAGAGAGAGAGAGAGAGAGAGATTATTTTAAGGAATTTGCTCACATGGTTGTGGAGGCTTGGTAGGTCCAAAATCCGAAGGGCCAGGAGACCCAGGAAAGAGTTGCAGTTTGAGTCCAAAGACCGTCTGCTGGCAGAATTCCCTCTTTTTAGGCGTAAGTCAGTTTCTGTTCTCTTAAGGCCTTTGACTGATTGGATAAGGCCCACCTACATTATGGAGGGTAATCTGCTTTACTCAAAGTCTACTGATTTAAGTATTAATCTCATTTTAAAAATACCTTCACAGAAACATCCAGTATAGTGTTGGACCAAATACCTGGGTACGTGGCCAGCCAAGTTGACACTTAAAATCGCAGATCCCATCACAGCATCTGCATCATCTGAGAGCTTGTTTGAACCCCAACCAGGCCCTACCAGACCTATTGAGTCAGAATCGGCATGGAAAGTTTGAGAAGCCCCGATGAAGACCACTGTACCCTGTGGCTTCGAGACTTCCTACTTGCTTCCCATTCACACCTATAACAATTCACTCACTGACTTCTACTCACTCCTCCTCCCAGTGCTCTTCCTACGCCACAGTGAGGGAAAGTGAAATCCGGGTGTCCCGTGGAGCGCTGAGCCAGAATTCCTGTAGATCTTAGTGCTCGGCGCTCCCCAAGTCTCCTGAGCTCCAGGCCTGATGCCTTGGGATCCTGGAACACGCCCCGTTTCTGGTCCACAGGTGCTGAGACATCTGCTACTTTCCATCCTCCCCACTGCGACAGATGTCACTGGGACGGGAAGACCCCCGGGCTGTGAGTCAGGAGAGCTGGGCTCTGCTTCTGAGATCCCCAATCCCTGTGTGACTACAGCTCCGTCACTTATCTTTTCCAGCACATAGTTTTCTCGGATGTAAAATGAAGGTTTTGTCCTAGATCAGTGGCTTTCAAGCTCTTTTTCCCCAAAACCAGTTGGATTCATGTGAAATATTATATAGAACCCCAAAATGCATAAGAGACAACTAGAGACTCTGAGAATCAAGGAGAGAGGATGGACAGCCATACCTGAGCCCCACAGAGCTGCCCCTTCCTCTCGTGCCGGCAGGAGGATCCAGAACGCAAGGCTATAGACAGCACTGTCTCCTTCAGCCCCTGCGTTGTGCTACGAGCCTGAGGCCCTCGCCCAGCCCTGGCAGCAGCAGGGGTGGGGAATTGCGCACTTGACAACCAAGCAAGCGGAGTTCACATCCCCAGTCGTCCCTACTCACCCCTGTATCAGTCCGTAGGGTACCACAGACATTTACTTCTCGCAGTTCCAGAGGGCAGAAGCCTGAGACCAAGGTGTCGACAGGGTTGACTCCCTCTGAGACCTCTCTCCTTGGCGTGCTAGACGGTAATCTTCTCCCTCCGTTTTTTTTTTAAAGATTTTATTTATTTATTTGACAGAGAGAGAGGCAGCCAGCGAGAGAGGGAGCACAAGCAGGGGGAGTGGGAGAGGAAGAAGCAGGCTCATAGCAGAAGAGCCTGATGTGGGGCTCAATCCCAGGACGCTGGGGTCACGCCCTGAGCCGAAGGCAGACGCTTAACCGCTGTGCCACCCAGGTGCCCCTCTCCCTCCGTTTTTATGCATCTTCCATCTGTGTGTGTCTGTGTCCCAATCTCCTCTTCTTGAAAGGTCACCAGGGAGACTGGATTAGGGCTGGCCCTAAGTCTCATTTTAATTTAATCACCTCTTTAAAGGCCCTGTCTCCAAATATAGTCACATCCTGATGGGGTGGGGTTAGGACTTGAACACAGGAATTTGGGGGGACATAATTCATAACAGCTCCTGTGGCACTGAGTGCTCCAGGGCCCAGGGCTCGCCTCCAGCCACTCCCTCAGACACTTCTTCCTCTGTCACCCTCCCCCGTGCCCCTTTAGGGGCCATGTCACCTGAGGAGGGAGAAGGACTCGGCCTGACCTACAGGGGTGGACGATGACACGGGGGCCAGGGGGTTCTGTGGCCTCTAAGGACTCAGGCTGCTTGAGCAGAGACACCCTTGTCGGCACACGGCACGGCCAGAGCCACAGGCTCGGGCAGGTGGTCCGCATGGAAGTGGTGTCCATAGCTCTATGAAATCATCTGGAATAGGAGCCAAGGTAGTAGGCCGGCCCTCAAATCAGGCCGTGTGGGGGCAAGGGGCTGATGCAGGCTACCAGTAGCTGAAAGGCAGGAGCACCGGGAGCAGCGGCCAGTGTCCTGGGCTCAGTGTCCGGGCCATCCCAGGAGGGAGGGTGTGGCAAAGACCGCCGACTAGCTCCCAGCATCCGTTCTCTTACTCCTGCTCTCAGCTGGGGCTTTAGCAGGGCACAGAGCTGCCCAGCTAGACACTCAATTTCCTTGTCTCCCTAGAGGCTGCGCGTGGCATCACCTCACCTCTGGTCAATGGGAGTGCAGCTTCTTGGTGGCGTGCCTTAAAAAGGAAGCTGCTGGCCTTCCTATCTCCCAACCCCACTTCTAACCTCCAACTCCCAAATGCTTCAAGATGCCAACAATCTGGTTCAATAAACTAATCTGTGCCAATGACAAAGGGCCCCGGGAAGGACGCTCCTTTCTATTTCGACTCTGCTAATAATTATTTAGAATGCGTTGATGTTGGATACTGTCAATTGTTTCCATGTACGTTAAGAAAACAATGTATTTTCTACTTCCATCTATCAATATAATAAATTATATAAATTCATTTTTATTAATATCAAAGTTATTTTGTTTTCCTTGGTCTCAAGGTATCTATGTAAGAAGGAGGGGATGGGAGATGGGGAAGGCCCAAGGCCAGAGCTCAGATCCTGAACCCTGGACAGTGGCCTTTCTGTGCTCTGACAGCACTAAAGGCCAAGTGGAAGGATGTAGGCATATAAAACATGAATTTTATACAGTTTGGACTCGTTAACAATTTTCCAAGATAGATCGCCTGGATTAAATGGGTGGTTTCCTCAAGGGTGAGTAAAATCCTATCTGATAAGATTCTGTGCTGTCTCCTTTGTATGAGAATTTATTGTTTACCACAGGGACTTTTGTGAACAAGAAAAATATCATTTACGTGGGTAAGACACGGGAGACTGTTCAGTTTACAAGAAAGAAAGAAAGAAAGAGAAAGAAGAAAGAAAGAAAGAAAGAAAGAAAGAAAGAAAGAAAGAAAGAAAGAAAGAAAGAAAGAAAGAAAGATAAGGGTCTTAGTTGTTTTTTTTCTGGACACTAGGGCCCCATAAAATGTCCAGAGACCAATGTCTCCAGAATATGAACAGGTCAGAAAAAAGAATACTTCTGGGCAAGAGTGGTCCATAAATCTGTGCTTATCTTGATCTGAGGGTCTCTGCTCTTTGAATCTGAGGGGTCCACAACCACCTTAAAGAAGGGGTCAGTGTCATCTGTTTGGACATTTAGGTCAAGGGAAGGTGTGGCAGGGCTTCCGGAGTATATGGTGTGGCCCAGTTGGAAGACACCCAGGTCCGTGTCATCCCAGGAGGGCCCGGTCAGAAGAGCCAAGGGGTGAGGAGAGGAGGCTGGCTGGCCTTCACCCTCACTGATGCCGCTGCCTGGCGAGGCTGAGTCAGGAAGGGCAGGGGCAGCAGGGCCAGCCCTGCGGGGCCCGGCGTGAGGCAGCGGGGGCGGGGGACAGCGAGGAGCAGTGAAAGCCGAAATTAGGCCACTGTGGAGACGGCAGCACGTCTGCAAACAGTTTTGGATGGACCATGGGGAGAAGCGGTACACAGAACATTCTGGGGTTCAGCTCTGCCTTTTTTGCTGTCACCCAAGCTAAGTAGCATATGGAAGAAATTTTATTTCTTCTCAAATGTTGATGCTAATTTTGAAATCTTTCTATTCTAACAAGACATCAAACTATATAATGGGAGAACACACAGATTGCTACTCATGTGACAGCTTTCCAAAGAAAAGCCCACATGCTCTGTGTTATGTTGTTTCAAACCCTGCGCGGGGCGGGACGCAGAGCCGCCTCCGCGTAGCCTCGCACCCCCCACCCCTGCTCCGACACTGACGGGGGCTGCAGGATCTTGACGCCCCTTACACTTGTTCCCAAACGTTTTGTGAGGTTCAATGTCATTCTTCTGGGGAAAAACCCCCACCAGCAGTGCCTTCTGAGAAGCAGGACCCTAATAAGGCTGCTCCTTGGCCAGCTCTCCAGAGAACTCCCTGTAAGAGTACATAGCAGCTGAACAGCAGGGCAGAAATGTTTAGCAAATTAGTCTTTAGACAAAGTAAACATGAATTGAAGGAGTACTTCTATTCGGCATGTCAAGAGTCTCGGAGTCAGGAGCCAGTCCAGCCTCCCGATCTCCCTCCTTCTCTTCTCCCTTCTCTCGTCCTTCCTTCCCCTCACGTTATCTTAGTGGTCTTGAACGGCCCACTGCAGCATACACTGCTTCCAAATTTTTACCCATAAAAATGACCTTTCTCCTTCAGTTATAGGGTAGCTGTGTCACAGATCAAAAAACTCTCCCTGGACACTGCGCTCACCCACGGTCTGGCCGGCCTGCACCTGCAGCGTGCCATGCCTGGCCTGCCAGTTCAGGCCCCAGGCGTGACCACAGAGCAGGCCGTGCTCCTCCCTGGGGCCAGGCCTCCAGCCCCACGCTTCCCTTTCCGATCAAACCTTCCCAGCGGGGCTTCCCCCGCAGGCATGTCACTGTGTGCCCAACATGGGGAACCTCCTGTTGAGTTATTGGGTATGAGCTGCGTGACAGCAGCAAGCATTTTCCAGATAATCCTCCTGGAAAAGCAGTCTTTGAAAGGATGGGAAACTTGGAAGTCTGGATGACAGAGGCTGCTCTGGAAAAACGCTCCCCAACCCTGTCTGCCTCTTGGAGACACAGACTTATTCTTGGACAGAAGCAAGCACGGGAGGCCCTCCTCCCGGCATCAGCCAGATGAAGCTTCTCTTGGTCTTGAGGGCAGCAGGTGGCTTCATGTTTCCTTACCTGTGTTTTGTACAAGGAAGGACTGACATCTTTCCAGCTTCTGCTGATTGCCTAAGTAGCCTCTGTGAGAATAAGAATGATTACTGGAACTAGGATTCGCTGTCCACCTGCTATGTGCCCTGTCCTGTCCGAAGCATTTTACGTACCTTATCTGATTGAATGCTCATCCTCAACACTATGAGGTAGTTATGAGTATCCTCATTCTAGAGAGAAGGAACTGAAGCTTCAAGAACTTAAAGGGGCTCCTGGGTGGCACAGCAGTTGGGCGTCTGCCTTCGGCTCAGGGCGTGATCCCGGCGTTATGGGATCGAGCCCCACATCAGGCTCCTCTGCTGTGAGCCTGCTTCTTCCTCTCCCACTCCCCCTACTTGTGTTCCCTCTCTCGCTGGCTGTCTCTATCTCTGTCGAATAAATAAATAAAATCTTAAAAAAAAAAAAAAGAACTTATAAAACACTGGGGAGGCCACAGAAAGTATTTCAAAGTCAAATCCCCAGATCATTACACAATCCAGTCTCCTTAAACCCTATAGCAACAATCACCCTCTAATGGAGAACCTGTTAGCCTCCTGAGATTCTGGGACTCCTGACCTCGGGGACATATTCTTGGGCTGCCCCAGTGATGTTTTAGGCCACAGGTGGGCCCTGGAAGAAACTGGTGTCTCTGTCTTCAGCCTCTTCCTGCAGCTTGTCTGCTTTCTTGTCTGGGCCTCGGTCCTGGGACATTTCTGCTACCTGGGCGCCCACCCAGTCAGCTCTACTCATCTCTCTTCCACACCTCCCAGCCCAATACTCTTCCTCGTTGTTCTTGACTCTAAGCCTTTGGGTGGGGTTTCTGTCAGTCCTGCCCCAGTCTCAGCCTCGGGACAGTGGCCCCTTTCCGGCCTCATGTCTGCCCTGGCCTGGCCTGGCCCTTGATGAACCGGGCTTGATGAAGCCTGACAGCTGCTGTGCTGACAGCGTTTTCTAATTTAAAGCACATTCACATCCCTGGCCACTGTCCTTTCCCCCTCCCAACAGTCCTAGGAAAAGGGCATTATTATTCTCACTTGACGGTAATGAGACAGAAGCTCAGAGAAACTGAGGAAACTGGGCTGGTCCTATAGCCCCCAAATGGCAGAGTTTGTCCTTGAGGCCAGGTCCCCTGGTTCAGTACTGTTGGTCTCCGTCCTGTGCCTCCTTTGCCTAAGTACTGGCCTCTTTGCTAGGAGGCAGGGTGAAGACAAGTGGAAGGACACACCAAGGCAAATTCAGACAGAGGGACCCTCAGTAACGACACTGCTGTATGCTCTGGGATCTGGGGGGTCAGGCAGAGGAGCTCTGCACTAAGGCGCTGGCCGAACTAAGGGGCGAGCTGCATCAGAAAGGGAGAGAGGGACCGTGCGTTCTGAGGAAGGGGAATGGGCAGGAAGGAGAGCCCCTCTCCGGAAAGCAGACAGCACAGTAGGCTGGCTGAAGCTGGCAATTCTGTGGGGCTGGGAGGACTGGGCCCCCAAAGATCTGGAGATCAGGGAGACCAGCATTTGGGGTCGACCTTAAAGGCAGCGGGGAGGCAGAGAAGGCTCTTGAGGAAGGAGCCAGCATAAGAAGAATGTGTCAGAGGAACATTATGAGGTCAGCTGTATGAATAAGAGCTGCGGAGGAGAAAAGTCTGGGGCTAGGAGAGCCACCAGGAAGAGATTCATTGTAATAATCCGACCTCCGCCCACGCCAAGCCTTTGGCCAGGTAGGTAAACACTTGAAAATCTTCTCCCTAGTTTGCCAACCCAAAGGGCAGGCCCCTAGGGGTGGGAGAAGCCAAAACCTCTTGCATTGCCCCCCAGGCCAGGCTTCTTAGCCCATCCCAGCTGCTGGGGTGGGGGTGGGGTAGGGTGGGGGTGGCCAATCCCTGGAGAGGGAACCTCAGGCTGCGGCGCTCTGTCCCCCTCTGCCCACTGTCGCCAGGAGCTGAGAGGTTTTGCTCCTCTGAGGGTGACCCACATACCACCGACATCAGGACATATGGGAAAGTTTTTAAAAATGTGGATTCCCAGGCTCAGCTCCAGTACGTCTGATTCAGAATCCCTTCCAGGTAGGTAAGTGGGTCCCCAGTAATCGGAACTTTTTTTTGAAGTAGACTTATTTTTTTCGAGGGCTGTTTCAGGTTCTCAGCAAAACTGAGTGGACGGTCACTCTTTCCCCGTCACACATGCCCAGCCTCCCCACCGTCAACTTCCCCCACCAGCGGGGGGATGGCTGTTACAGTTGCCAGCATTTGCGGTGGTCGGGGCTCTGACCCGTCGCTTTCTCATAGGTACGTATCATCTGGGCTTTCAGCAAGCTCTCCCAGGTCTATCTCATGCTAAGACTGACAGCAGCCTTCCAGAGGTGTGTCCACTGTCTGAGAAATTGGGAACGGCTATGTTGCAGGCGCAGGTGGAATTTCAGAAAAGCAACCCCGGGATTTCTGGGAGGTCAGCTGAGGCCCCAAGTACGCACAAACAACTGACGGGTCTGCACTCAGCGTTGCTGCGCGGGGTAGACAACCCTTGAGTAGATCATCGGCCTGGGAGTTTAGAGGCCCCTAGAACCCACAGGGCGTTTTGTGAAGAATCCTCAGGTGATTGGGGGGGCGTGCTATTTTTTATCGATTTTGGTTTTGAAGGGGACACATACAAACTTCCAAATGTGTCTTCCAAGCACTCTTCCCCCCAGGAGGCTGACTTTGGCTTGAGTCCCTGCTGGTTATTGCTGGTACGCGGGCAGTGATCATGCACAGTGGCCGCGTCTTCAGACGCTCTGAGCCCGCCAGCCAGGATCCCTGCACCACCCCCAGGGCTCAGTGACGCACAAGACGGTGTCAACAGTCTCAGCACTGGGGAGGCATCAGCCTTGAGTGAACGCAGGGGCGCCTGGTGGCCAGGCTACCCCCAGCACACACCCCCAGGGCCTCCTGCTTATCCTCACAGGCTTTGCTGCCATCGTGATTTGTTTTATTAACCTTGTTGAACGTGCTGAGTTCAAGCTTCCTCACCGAGGGAGCAGAGGCTGACCCCTTCCAAATTAAAACAACTTTAATTCAGTAGCCCCCGGACCTCTCGATATCCACATCAACTGCTGTCCATGGCAAGGGCCCTTTCTTGCCCGGCCCTGCCCCTGGGGGTGGCAGGCATGGAGGGGAAGGGGCTGTGCTCCTACTGGGAGGGAGAGAGGTGGTCTGAGGGGAAGTGAGAGGGTTTGCTCTCAGTTTGTTGGGTGGATTTAGGAAATTGGACTAATGCATCTCGGGTAAGGTAGCTTCATTTCAAAATTCATTTCAGAATGAATTCCTGCAGCCTCAGCCAGCATCCTCTTCCTGCTAGCGAGGTAGATTGCCCTTGAGTACTCTGGAGAACAAGGTCAAACCGGTCCGTCTCCTTTCGGGTCGTTTTCTCATTCTTGGGGCCTCAGCACACCTCTACGGAATTGTAAGGTCACTTTTGCAACAAATCCTGGCTCAGCAGATTTAATTAATCCAAGACAAGCCCTTAAATTTGGGAAGGTGATTTGAAAGAGAGCAACTGAAATGGCACTGAAGTATGGAGAGAGGAATCTTTCTTGGAGAATAGACTGCAAAATAACCTCAATGAGACTCATAGACCATCCCAGATGTGAGCAGCGGAGCTGAAGCCGGGGCTGCTGAGGGCAGGGCAGGCTTTAGGAACTTCATGACCTTGAATTGCTACTTCCGCCTTCTCCAGAGAATAGTTGGTACAGCCAAAATCTAACCTAGGAGGTGCATTCTCCTCTGTGAAGTGGGGGAGAGCCACTTAGGACAATTGCGATGGGGCTGTTGCTTTCAGGAGTTAGATCAGCAGGATACTAAAAGAGCAGGGCCTTTGTCGTGTAACTTCAAGGTTTGTCCGGACCTCTCCTGCAAACCACCTATGGGGGTGGCTCTTCCAGGACCCAGGCAAACAGGAGAGGCCATGGCTCATGTCCCCACCCATGAACAAGGAGTTCGCTGAGAATCTGAGTTCCACAAATGACTATAGTTGTTATTAACACATCCTTTGTGAAGCTCATTCAAAGTGAAAACTCGGGACTGATGTAGGTAGGAAACCAGCAGAGAGAACGGAGACCCGATACACTCATCCGCTTAGATGGTCATGACAAAGAACCATGGATGAGTGGCTTCGATAACAGAAATCTGTTTTCGCAAGTTATGGAGGCTGAATGTCCATGGTCAATGTGTTGGCAGGACTGGTTCCTTCTAGAGCCTCTCTCCTTGGCTTGTGGTTGGCTGCTGTCTCCCTGTGCCTTCACGTGGCCTTCCTTGAACCCAATCTCTTCTTATAGGATACCAGATTGGATTAGAGCCCACCCTAATGACCTCATTTTAACTTAATTGCCCTCAATAGACTCTACCTCCATTGACCTATGTGTCTATTTTTGTGCCAGTACCATACAGTTTTGAAGACTACAGCTTTGTAATACAACTTCAAGTCTGGAATTATGATACCTCCAGTTTTGTTTTTCTTTTTCAAGATTGCCTTGGCTATTCTAGGTCTTTTGTGGTTCCATACAAATTTTAGAATTGTTTGTTCTAGCTCTGTGAAAAATGCTGGTAGTATTTTGATAGGGATTGCACTGAATGCATAGATTGCTTTGAGTAGTATGGACATTTTAACAATATTTGTTCTTTAAATCCATGAGCATGGAATGTCTTTCCATTTCTTTGTGTCATCCATTTCTTTATGTCAATTTCTGTCATCAGTGTTTTATAGTTTTCAGAGCATAGGTCTTTCATCTCTTTGGTTATGTTTATTCTTAGATATTTCGTTTTTGGTGCAATTGTAAATGGGATTGTTTTCTTAATTTCTCTTTCTACTGCTTCATTATTAGTGTGTAGGAATGCAACAGATTTCCATACATTGATTTTGTGTCCTGTGACTTTACTGAATTCATTAATCAGTTCTAGTAGTTTTTTGATGGAGTCGTTAGGTTTTTTTTTATATGTAGTATCATGTCATCTGCACATAGTGAAAGTTTTACTTCTTCCTTACCAATTTAAATGCCTTTTATTTCTTTTTGTTTTCTGACATCAGCCATAGCAATATTTTTCTAGATATGTCTCCTGAGGCAAGGGAAATAAAAGCAAAATTAAACTATTGGGACTACATCAAAATAAAAATCTTCTGCACAGTGAAAGAAACAATCAACAAAACTAAAAGACAACCTACAGAATGAGAGAAGATATTTACGAGTGACGTATCTGATAAAGGGTTAGTATCCAAAATATACGAAGAACTGATATAACTCAACACTCAAAAAACAAATAATCCAATTAAAAAATGGGCAGAAGACATGAACAGACATTTCTCCAATGAAGACATGCAGATGGCCAACAGACACAGGAAAAGATGCTCAACATCACTCATCATCAGGGAAATGCAAATCAAAACTATAATGAGATATCACCTCACACCCGTCAGAATGGCTAAAATCAAAACCACAAGGAACAACAAGTGTTGGCAAGGATGTAGAGAAAAAGGAATCCTCGCACACTCTTGGCAGGGATGCAAACTGGTGCAGCCACTCTGAAAAACAGCATGGAGGTACTTCAAAAAGTTAGACATAGAACTACCTTATGGTCCAGTAATTGCACTACTGGGTATGTACCTCCAAAATACAAAAACACTAATTCAAAAGGGTACATGCACCCCTATGTTTATTGCAGCGTTACTGACAATAGCCAAGATATGGAAGCAGCCCAAGTGTCCAACTGATGAATGAATAAAGAAGATGCAGTGTAGGGGTGCCTGGGTGGCACAGCGGTTATGCATCTGCCTTCGGCTCAGGGTGTGATCCTGGCGTTCTGGGATCGAGCCGCACGTCAGGCTCCTCCGCTGGGAGCCTGCTTCTTCCTCTCCCACTCCCCCTGCTTGTGTTCCCTCTCTCGCTGGCTGTCTCTATCTCTGTCAAATAAATAAATTAAAAAATTAAAAAAAAAAGGAGATGTAGTGTATGCATACAATGGAATACTATTCAGCCATAACAAAGAAAGAGATCTTGCCATTTGCAATGACATGGATGGAGCTAGAGAGTATAATGCTAAGCAAAGTTAGTCAGGGAAAGACAAATACATATGACTTCACCCATGTGGAATTTAAGAAACAAAACAAAAGAAGAAAGAGAGAGAGAGAAACCAAGAAATAGACTCTCAGGTATAGAGAGCAAACTGATGGTTACCACAGGGGAAGTGGGTAGGGGGTGGGGGAAATAGGTGATGGGGATTGAAGAGGACACTTACCATGATGAGCACTGAGTAGTGCATAGAATTGTTGAATCACTATATTGTATACCTGAAACTCACATAACACCATATGTTAACTGTACTGGAATTATAATAAAAAACTTAATTTAAAAAGCCTTTAGGGGCGCCTGGGTGGCACAGCGGTTGGGCGTCTGCCTTCGGCTCAGGGCGTGATCCCAGCATTCTGGGTTCGAGCCCCACATCAGGCTCCTCTGCTATGAGCCTGCTTCTTCCTCTCCCACTCCCCTGCTTGTGTTCCCTCTCTCACTGGCTGTCTCTGTCTCTGTTAAATAAATAAATAAAATCTTTAAAAAAAAAAAAAATAAATAAATAAAAATAAAAAGCCTTTAAAAAGAACCTATCTCCAAATATGGTCATATTCTGAGGTACCGGGGGCAAGGACTGCAGCATATGAGTTCAGGGGGTGGGGGATATGCAATTTAGCCAATAACACCTGGTAGGTCTCCTCTCATTGCCAGCATTTCCACCCCCAGCCCCTCTCCCTAGTTTTGACCTCTCCAAAACTATAGCTGGGAGGGAGAGGGGGCAGAGCCTTAGCAGGGAGGGAAGGATTCTCTCTGTCTGGACTTGGAGCCCTGTGGCCACAGCAGATATAAAAAACCAGCCTTCCTCTAGAGAATAAGACATTATTCTCTAACGATCCCTTGCAGGCTTGTCTTGGGTCCTTTGGGGACCTACTCCTGACATTTCTGGATACCTCTCACCTCCAGTTCTCTTGAGGAGGGTGAGGCACTGCCCGCTGGCCACAACAACTCCCTTTCAGTCCCTGCCTTTGGAGGTTCATCTTTGCAGAGGAGGTAGGGAACATTCTAGTCTGGGGTAACAAGGGCAAAGAGACCCAGGGCCTGCCCTCTCAGGTGAGACTGGAATGTCTTCTGCTGCACCCCCTGTGAGGACTAATAACTTCCCACCTGCAGCCCTGGTCTCACTCCCTCCAGCCAGTTCAGTCAAGCATCCCCCTTACATTTGCAGGCCAGTGGCAGACCTGGATCACCTTGTCAGTACCCAGCTGTGTCTGCTTAAAGCTCCTCTCCCTAAACTGGAGGTGCGGGGGAGCACCCCTACTGTGTCCCCACAGACGGAAAAAACTCACTGTATGTCCACAATGTAAGTCCTGTCCCTTGGACCCCTCACCTCTGTCCATCCTTTTTTATAGGCAGCAAGACACCATGTGCAGAGACCTCCTTTGAAAGCCCTGCTGGGTGGGCTGGCTCCCAGCTTTGGAATGTGGAGGTGCTGGCCGCTGACTGGTGCCTTGAGTGAAACTGAGGCAGAGCCCGGTCTTATCGTTGCATTACAAAGTATAACACTAGTCCTAGTGGAAGTTGGGTGGCTGTGGAGGGGAAAGTAGGAGGAACATTCACCATCAGCTAAAAGTGGAATTAGCAGCAGGCAGGCCAGAGGCACGGCCCTACGTCCAGGCAAGCCAGCACCGTGGGTTAGGGCTTTGTAGTCTAAATAACTCACTTCCAATAGGCAGTTAACGGAATCGTGCTTTTCTAGGAAATGCGCTCACCCGATTCAAAGACAGATCAATAGGACAGCAAAACGCAATAGCATTAACATAAAAATATTTTTTAAAATATAGCACGATTTAGATCAAGTCCAAAGAAACACAAACAAGCCTGAAGGCAAGAGGGAGCAGTGCGGAAGCACGAATAAGGTGGGTGGTATTCCGGCCCCCACGACGGTGAGGGTTGGTGCCACTCTGCACTGGCAATGGCTCCACAGCCAGGAGCTGGAGATTTAGCCTAAGGCGTCAATGGTTGGGTATTTTTATCAGCAACCTCAAAGGCCCATGAATCCTTTTTGACATTGCCTTAAAAATACCAAATCTAAGTCTCACAAACTCAATGCTACTCGATTTATGTAAACATCCCTGAAATTCGGAGCTAAAGATCCCTCGTAGGCTTGTTTGTTCTATTGCAGGGGACATGTCTGTGTATCTTTTCTAGTGCCAGAAAAAAGAAAGTTAGACTATTTTCCCTGCACGGCTGCTCAGAGTTTCTTCTTTGTTCTTTCCCTCGGTGAACAGCTGTACCTTGTAACAGGAGTTCCAGAGAGCACGTGCACACATTGTTCCCGTCTCCCTGGGCACCTTCCGCCGGACGGTCTTCCTCTTACCCGTCCTCCTCTTTCCCCTGATTCTGCATTCTGTCCACCTCAGAGCCGCCTCTACAGCGGCTTGAGTTGGTGCTTTTCCTTTTGGCAGCTGAGTTTGAACAAATTCCAGGTGCCATCTCCTTAGCTGGGGGTGAAGGACCACGGGCTATCTGATGCATACAGACATTTATCTCTTCTTCGGGTCCTTTTATCGTTGCTCTGGTCCTACCTTCCCATAACAAAATCTCATGTTATTACTGCATCCTCCCAGCCCTCCTCCCACACTTGACCTGTGTGTGTGTGTGTGTGTGTGTGTGCGTTCCATCCCTAAAATATGTAGTATTGTTTTATATAGTATTTGATTTACATAAATAATGTGCTGTATGCTTCATTCTCAAATTTTCTTTATTCAGCATTGTGTTTTGGAGTTCAATCAATATTGACAAATGGAAATCTAATTCATTCCTTTTATCAACCCCAAGGCAAGTTAGATCTGAGAAGTCCTTGGACCACACACTGAGGGAGCTGGTGTGCAAGGACCACAACATTAAGGCAGAGCCAATGGGAGAGAGAGAGGCACTCCAGGCAGAGAATGACATAAACAGTGATTGGGGGGTCATGAGCACAGTGCAGAGAAGAAGAAATGAGCTCAAATTATAGCAAGAGAGACTGAAATTACCTATAAGAAAAAACTTGGCATCAAGGTTTGCAAAATTCTAGACTGTTGCTGAAAGCAGCTATGGAATTTTGTCCAATCAGATCTGAACAAAGTAGTCTTTCCTGAAAGTAGAAAACTAATTAGATGGCTTTCAAGTTTCTCTACATACCATGATTTTCTGACTAATTTTCGATCACAGATAATGAGAGAAAAAATTCAATGGGTCTAGCATGAAGGGACGAAGTCTGTGAGTGAATAGCAAGAGAGGTGGAAAGCACCCAGGTCTTCCTCGTCTGTCTCTGGGAAGTCAGCGGAGCAGGGTCTCTCCTGCAGACACCAGTGGGGGTGGATTTGCGCTCTGAGGGTGCTCACCACCCTATCTGTTACAACAGTTGCTCTCCGTGTCCATCTCCATGACACGGTCCGTGCTTCAGGACCTGGCACAGAGCACGTCCTCAATGCATGCTCACTAAATAAATCTTAGATGAACTCTGTCTCCCATCCCATTTTTAGAGCCTAGAAATATTAGCTAGTATTCTTTGCCCTTTGGTTATTCACTCATCTATTCATTCATTCAACAAGGATTGACTGGGTCTACCCCAAGCCCGGAGCTGTGATAAATCCAATGAATAGGGAAGGTGTCTTGCTCTTGGGTGATTTATATATTATAAAGAAGAGAGGCAATTAAGTATGTAAATAAAATATGGTCAGATGAGTAAAGTGACAGAGGAAATACACTGATGTGCAGAGCACTAGTGTGATGGAGGGGGTCAGGGAAGACATCTCGACAGGGGTGACATCCAAGTTGTAATAAGGAATAAAGAGCAGGTCAGAAAAAGGAGATAGAAGAGCACATGTCCAGGCAGAGGGGACAACAAATGTGGAGGTCTGAAAGGAGCCAGAAGGAGGATCTAAAAGATGGGAATGGCTCCCAGCTCTCAGCGGCGATGGTGGAAAGTAATGTCAGAAGCCTTGTCAAGCCCTGACTTTTATTTGAGGGCAATGAGAAGCCATTGCAAAGTTTTCATCAGGAAGATGACATCATGACCAGACACATGTTCTTGCTGCAGTTGGGAGAAGGGATTGGAGAATGGCAAAAGCAAGAGACTGTTAGGGAGCTGTTTCAATTACCCACTAATCCAATAAATGTTTATGAAGGTTTAGTATGCACCAGGCTCTGTAGAGATACTGGAAATAAAATGGGGAGAAGAATGAGAGAGCCCTGCTTTCATGGAGCTTATGGTAAAAAAGGGGAATCAGAAAATCAACCACCACAATGGGTTTATAATTACACAGGTAAGTTTTCTAATGGAAAAGAACAGGATTCTTTGAAAACAGCTAACAGGGGTGCCCAGGTAACTTGGTCAGTTGAGCAGCTGACTCTTGGTTTCAGCTCAGGTAATAGTCTTGGGGTCCTGGGATTGAACCCCACGTGGGGCTCCATACTCAGCAGGGAATCTGCTTGTAGATTCTCCCTTTCCCTCTGTCCCTCCCCCTGCTCATGCTCTCTGTCTCTTAAATAAATAAATCTTTAGAAAGAAAGAAAGAAAGAAAGAAAGAAAGAAAGAAAGAAAGAAAGAAAGAAAGAAAGAAAGAAAGAAAGAAGAAAGAAAGAAAGGAAACAACTAACAAAGGGAACTGTTCCTCCAAACGACAAATAAGGGTGGTCCGTACTGAGGTAGTTATAGAAGGGGGAGAAGGAGTGGAGGGTCTATAGGACACATGGGTATGGAAGGGGAAGGAAGAGTAAAGAAAGAGACAATGTGTTTGGCTTATGCACCTGGAGGACAATTGGTGGTATTCTCAGTCAGGGAGGATCTCAGATCACAGGAGAAAGAGCCAGCTTTGGTGCTGGACGCATTTCGTTTGAGCACCTGTGGACATCCGAAAGGAGCTGGCCCATTGGCAGGTGGATATGGTTCTAAAGTTCAGAGAAAGTGATCGGGTGTTGTGAGCTCACAGGTGGTCTTTATTGGAGTTCATTATGAGGTCATTAAAGGGTCTTAAGCCCTACGGATATAAGGCTTTAGCAGCAAACATGGAAGCTGACCATTGAGGCCCAGTATTTTGGCTAAACAGTTTGCCTATTTGTTTTCATCCAGTCGTGGCAGGGACTGGTCAATGATATTCCTTCTCCGTATTGCACAATGAAGTAAGAGGCAGGGTTTCAAGAGTGATGGAAACCAATCTTAGCTTATCTCTATAAAACTCCAGTGTGATGCCCAATGGCTGGTGGAGCTTGTATTCGTTCTTCTACTATCCTCCACAATACCCAGAAACATGAAACTGCGTCATCACTACAGAAAGGGACAATCAGAGTAGGATGGTAACATAGGAAAACTTCACTCACCTGGACCCCAACCTAGAATCCCCAAGGGGCTTGGATTTAGTTTACTTTTGAATTATCTATGAAAGACTAGTTTTGCTAAAGAAGTAGCAGGACAGGGGCTCCTGGGTGGGATAGTGGGTTGAGTGCCTGACTGCTGATTTTGGCTCAGGTCATGATCTTGGGGTTATGGGATCGACCCCTGCCTAGGCTCCCTGCTCATCGGGGAGTCTGCTTCTCTCCCTTTCCCTCTGCCCCTCCTCTGCTCACATGCTCTTTCCTTTTCTTTCTTTTTTTTTTTTTAAAGATTTTATTTATTTATTTGACAGAGAGAGACAGCCAGCGAGAGAGGGAACACAAGCAGGGGGAGTAGGAGAGGAAGAAGCAGGCTCCCAGCGGAGGAGCCTGATGTGGGGCTCCCAGGACTCTGGGATCACACCCTGAGCTGAAGGCAGATGCTTAACGATTAAGCCACCCAGGCGCCCCGAGGTTCTTCAGCTTTCTGACCTGTATAGTTAATGGTTTGTGGTCCAGTGTCTGCCACTGAAAGGCTCTTCTCTGATCAGGCAGAGCGCAGATATTGTCAAAATGAGTTACCAACTCCTTGGCCATCAACGTGCCCATTCCTCAGCCCTCTCTGTGTGTTCCATTTCAATACCTGTGTCGTTTCTCTCTTCCCCTCTGCCTCACCATTCTGATTTAGTCACCGCTTCAGTTAACTAGACTTCAAACCACCTGCTTTTCTATTTTTTTTAAATTTTTTTTTTTTTTAATTCGACAGAGATAGAGACAGCCAGCGAGAGAGGGAACACAAGCAGGGGGACTGGGAGAGGAAGAAGCAGGCTCATAGTGGAGGAGCCTGATGTGGGGCTCAATCCCACAACGCCGGGATCACGCCCTGCGCCGAAGGCAGACGCTTAACCGCTGTGCCACCCAGGCGCCCCTGCTTTTCTATTTTTTAAATTAATAAACTTTAATTTTTTAGGGCAGGTTTAAATTTACAGAAGAATTCATCAGAATAGAGAGTTCCCATATACTTCCTCAGCCTTACCCTCTCCTGGCCAAGTTTCCTTTATTGCAAACTTTGTGCACTCCTGTGCTACATTTGTTACAATTGGTGAGCCAATATTGATACATTTTTAACAATCATTCTTTGTGTTTTACCTTGGCTGGGTTTTGTGGAGTCTGCACCAACTCCCAGGAGGGTAGGACATCTAGCTGGTGTCCAGAGATTGGAATTGGTTAACGTGGGAAAACCCCACACATTTGGTGTCAGAAGTGCTATGATTAGACGGGAAAAGAGTATAATGTTATGTATTCGCCATTATAGAATCACACAGAATACTTTGCTGCCCTAAAAATCCTCTGTACTCCACCTGTCCATCCCTCTCCATTCTACCAACCGCTGGCAACCATTGATCTTACTGTCTCCATAGTTTTGCCTTTTCCAGAACGCCGTATAGGTGGAATTATACAATATGAGTGAAGCCTTGTCAGATTGGCCTCTTTCACTTAGTAAAATGAATTTAAGTTTCTTCCATGTCTTTTCATGGCTTGATAACTCACTCCCTTTTTTTTTTTTTATTAAGATTTTATGTATTTGAGAGAGAGAAACAGTGCAAGTGGGGGTGGGGAGGGGCAGAGGGAGAGGGAGATGCAGACTCCCAGCTGAGCGGGGAGCCTGATGCCAGAATCCATCCCAGGACCAGGGAATTATGACCGGGGCCAAAGGCAGACTACTTAACTGACTGAGCTACCCAGGCACAACTTGATAGCTCATTTCTTTTGGAGGCTGAATAATATTCCATTGTCTTAATGTGCCACAGTTTATTTATCTATTCATCTACCAAAATACATCTTGGTTGCTTCCAAGTTTTGGCAATTATGAATAAACATTTGTATAACAAATGGATAAACATTTGTGTGCAGGTTTTTGTGTGGACATAAGTTTTCAGTTCCTTTGGATGAATATCAAGGAGTAAGACTCCTGGATCATATAGTAAAAGTACATGTAGTTTTGTGGGAAACTGCCAAACTGTCTTCCTACATGGCTCTACCGTTCTCACTCCCACCCGCAACCAATGGGCGTTCCTGTTGCTCTCCGTCCTTGCTAGCATTTGGTGCTGTTAGTGTTTCGGATTTGGGCCATTCTAATAGATGTGTAGTTGTATCTCATCGTTTTAATTTGCAATTCCCTAATGACATCTGATGGGGAGCATCTTTCATATGCTGATTTGCCATCTGTATATCTTCTTTGGTTAGGCATCTGTTCAGGTCTTTTGCCCATTTTTTAATCAGGTTGTCTGTTTACTTACATTGGCTTTTAGAAGTTCTTTGCATATTTTGAATGCCAGATCTTCATTAGATGTGTGTTTTGAAAAGATGTTTTCCCCCAGTCTGTGGCTTATCTTTTCATTCTCTTCATAGTGTTTCTCACAGAGCAGAAATTTTAAATTTTAATAAACCCCAGCTATCAATTTTTTTTCCATGAATCACACTTTTGGTCTTATATCCAAAGGATCATCACCAAATCCAAAGTCACCTAGATTTTCTCCTATGTTATCCTCTAGGACTTTTATCATTTTACATTGAGATTCATAAGCCATTTTGAGTTTGTTTTTATGGAAGATGTAAGATCTATGTCTAGATTCGTATTTTTGCATTTGGATACCCAATTGTTTTAGCACTACTATGTGAAAAGAGTATCTTTTCTCCAAAGATCTTTTGTCAAAGATCAGTTGATGATATTTCTGTAGATCTTTTCCTGGGCTCTCTTTTCTCTTCCATTGACTTGCCCATTCCCTCACCAATACCACACTGTCTTGATTATTATGGTTTATAGTAAGTCTTGAAGTTGGGTAGCGTCAGTCCTCTGACTTCGTTATTCTCCTTCAATATTGTGTGAGCTATTCTGGAATTTTTACCTCTCCATATAAACTTAAGATCAGTGTTTCTATATCCACGAAATAACTTGCTGGGATTTTGATTGCATTGAATATATAGACCAAATTGTGAAGAATTGACATCTTGAAAATGTTGAGTCTTCCTTTTATGCACTGAATTGTATCCTCCCTAAAATTTACATGTCAAAGCCCTAACTCCTAGTACCTTGGAATGTGACTATATTTAAAGATGGGGCATTTTAAAGAAGTAATTAAGTTAAAATGCACCCTGGTCCAATCTGACTGTTCCATTGATCTATTTGTGAAGAGGTTAGGATATGGAGAGGTTAGGACACAGAGATGACAAGGATGTGCACACAGAGGAAAGGCTATGTGAAGATATAGAGAGAAGGCAGACATCTGAAAGCCAAGAGAGGGGCCTGGAGAAACCAAACTTGCCAACACCTTGATCTTGGACTTTCAGCCCCCAGAACTGTGAGAAAATACATTTCTAATAGCTTAAGCCACTCATTCTGTGGTATAGTGAGTCTGTCTGAGCAGACTAAGATTACACTAATTGGTTTTCAGTGTTGAACTAGCCTTGCATACCTGGAATAAATCCCATGTTGTCATGGTGTATAATTCTATTTATTCATTGTTGGATACAATTTTGCTAATTTGTTGAGGATTTTTGCATCTGTGTTCATGGGAGATATTGATCTGTAGTTTTCCTTTCTTGTAATGTCTTTCTTTGGTTTTGGTATTAGCGTGATGTTGGCCTCATAGAATAAGTTAGGAAGTACTCTTTCTGCTTCTATTTTCTTGAAATGATTATAAAACACTGGTATAGCTTCTTCCTTTAATGCTTTGTGAAATTCACCAGTGAACCCAACTGGGCTGGTGCTTTCTGTTTTAGAAGGTGATTAATTATTGGTTCAATTTTCTTTAATAGATATGGACCTATTCAGGGTATATATTTCTCCTTCTGTGAGCTTGTGTGCATTTCAGTAAGTTGCAGCTTTGAAGGAATTAATCCATTTCATCTAGGTTATTAAATTTGTGGGCATAGACTTATTCATAGTATTCCTTTATTGTCCTTTTAATGTCCATGGGATGCGTAGTGTTGGGCCCTCCTTCGTTTCTGATTTTAGTAATTTGTGTCTTCTCTCTTTTTTTCTTAGTTAACCTGGCTAGAGGTTCATTAATTATATTGATCTAACCAGCTTTCGCTTCATTCTTTTTCTTGATTACTCTCCTATTTTAAATTTCATTTATTTCTGTTCTAGTTTTTATTATTTCTTTTCTTCTGCTTACTGGATTTAATTTGCTCTTCTTTTCTTGTTTCCCAAAGTAGAAGCTTACATAATTGATTTTGGATCTTTTTTCTTTTATAATACATTCAACTCATTCAATGCAATAGATTCCCTGTGAGCACTTGCTTTCACTGTTTTCCACAAATTTTGATAGGTTTGCATTTTCATTGTCACTTAGTTCAGAATATCTTTAAATTTCTCCTGAGAACTGTGTGTGTGTGTGTGTGTGTGTGTGTGTGTGTGTGTGTGTGTGTGTGACTCCTGTGTTATTTGGAAGTAAGTTGTTCAATCTCCAGCTGTTTGGGGATTTTCTCGTGATCTTTCTATTAGTGTCTCTAGTTTAATTCTATATTATATGAGAGAAAATTTTGTATGATTTCTATTCTTTTACATTTGTTAAGTTTGTTTTATGACCCCGAATGTGGTCTATCTTGGCGAATGTTCTGTGCGAACTTGCAAAGAATGTGTATTCTGCTCTTGTTGGCTAAAGTAGTCTGTAGATGTCAATTAAATACAGTTGTCAGAGGTTAATGGTGTTGTTTAGCTCAACTATATCCTATTGAAGTTCTGCCTGATGGATCTGTCCATTTCTGATAAAGGGGTGTTGAAGCTTCCAACTGTAATACTGCGTTTATCTATTTCTCCTTGCATTTCTATCAATTTTTAAACCTAAACTGAGAACCTATCTTTTAATTGGTATATTCAGACAATTGACATTAAAAGTGATTATTGATATAGTTAGATTAATATCTTCCATATTTGTTACATTTTCTAGCTATTGCTTTTGTTTTTTGTTTGTTTGCTTGTTTTTTGTCTTCCATTCTTTTTTCCCTCTCTGGTTTTAATTGAACATTTTATATGATTCCACTTTCTCTTCTCTCTTAGCATATCAATTGTGATGGTCAATTTTATGTGTTGACTTGATTGGGTCTTGGGGTGCCCAGATATTTCCTAAAAGAAAATTCTGAGTTTGTCTGTGAGGGTGTTTCTGGATGAAATAAGCATTTAAATCAGTGGGTGGAGTAAAGCAGATTGTCTTCCACAACGTGGGCAGGCTTCATCCAATCTGTTAAAGGCCTGAATAGAGCAAAAGGCTGGACCAGAGAGAATTCTCTCTGCCTGCCTGATGATGTTGAGCGGGGGCATTGGTCTCCTGCCTTTGTACCTGGACTGGAATTTACACCATCGGCTTTCCTAGTTCTCATGCTTTCACACTCAGACTGGAGCTGTACCATTGGCTCTCCTGGCTCTCTAGATCGCAGATCTTGGGACTTCTCAGTTTTGCATGAGCCAATTCCTTATTTACACACACACACACACACACACACACACACACACACACACCCTATTTCTTGGAGAATCCTAACATGTCAATTACAATTTCTCATAAAACTGTTTTTAGTGGTTGCCCTAGAGTTTACAGTATACATTTACAACTAATCCAAGGCCACTTAAAAATAACACTATCCTGCTTCAGGAGTATTACGTGTACCTCGTAACAGAGTATTCCCAATTTTTCTGTCCTGTTTCTCATAACACTGATGTCATTGATTCAGTCACCCATAAACTACAATCATCAAATGCGTTGTCATTGTTTTGAGCTGTTGCTGTTAAGTCAAGTAAGAATAACAAAAATGAAAAGTTTTATTTACCCTTCGTTTATTCCTTCTTTAGTGTTCTTCCTTTCTTTATGTAGATCCAAGTTTCTTTTTTTTTTTTTAAGATTTTATTTATTTGACAGAGAGACAGCCAGCAAGAGAGGGAACACAAGCAGGGAGAGTGGGAGAGGAAGAAGCAGGCTCCCAGCAGAGGAGCCCGATGTGGGGCTCGATCCGGAACACCAGGATCACGCCCTGAGCCAAAGGCAGATGCTTAACGACTGCGCCACACAGGTGCCCCTAGATCCAAGTTTCTGATCCACATCAGAACTTTTAGTTCTTTTAATACTTTTCATATTAAGTATTTTTACTCTCTCTAAGAACTTTTAATACTTCTTGTAAGGCAGATCCAATAGCAACAAATGCCCTCAACTTTTGATTTTGCCTAAGAAAATCTTTATTTCTCCTTCACTATTAAAGGATAATTTCACTGGAGAAAAAACTCTATGTTGGTGTTTTTTTAATTTCAACACTAAATAATTCATTCCACTCTCTCCTTGCTTGCACAGTTTTTGAAGAGAAGCCATATGTGATTCTTATTCTTGTTCTTTCACAGGTAAGGTGTTTCATTCTGTGGCTTCTTTCAAAATTTTCTCTTTGTCTTTGATTTTCTGCAGTTTGAATATATGCCTATGTATAGATTTTTCAGTATTTATTCTTCTTAGTGTTTTCTGAGCATCCTGGTTCTATGGTTTAGTGCCTGTCATTAATTTTGGAAAATTCTCAGTCATTATTACTTCAAATATTTCTTCTGTTTTTTATCTCTTTTTTCCTTCTGGTAGTCCCATTACATGTATATTACACCTTTTATAATTGTCTTATAGTGCTTCGGCTGTTCCATCTTTTTAATTTTTTTATCTTTGCATTTCAGTTTGGGAATTTTTTTTAAGATTTTATTTATTTATTTGACACAGAGAGAGAGAGAGAGCCAGTGAGAGAGGGAACACAAGCAGGGGGAGTGGGAGAGGAAGAAACAGGCTCCCAGCAGAGGAGCCCGATGGGGGGCTCAATCATAGGACCCTGGGATCAGGCCCTGAGCCGAAGACAGACACTTAATGACTGAGCCACCCAGGCGCCCCTCAGTTTGGGAATTTCTATTGACATTTCTTCAAGTTCACTGATTCTTTCCTTGGCCATGTGTGGTCTCTTGATGAGCCCCTCAAAGGCATTTTTCATTTCCGTTAGTGATTTTTATTTATAGAATTCATTTTAATTATTTCTTAGGATTCCCATCTCTCTGCTTACATTACCCATCTGTTCTGCGTGATATCTACTTTTTCTGTTAGAGATCTAAGCATATTAATCATAGTTGGTTTAAATTTCTGGTCTGATTAATTCCATCTCTGCCATACCTGATTGTGTTTCTAACGCTTGCTCTGTCTTTTCAAACTGTGCTTGTAGTCTTTCAGTAAGGCTTGTAACTTTTGGTGAAAACTAGACGGGATGTACTAAGAAAAAGGAAAGAAGTAAAAGTATGTATTAAGTAAATAGACCTTTAGTGTGAGGTTTTATGTTTGTTTCCCTGGGCTGTTTATTGTTTACTCTCACCATAGGTTTCACAGGCTAAAATTGCTCCTGGTATCCTTGTTTTTGTCTCCCCTGTAGGTTCATGCTTGGGTTTCCATAACGTCTTCTTACGTAAGGTCAGACACATGGTAGTCCTGCTCTTGTATTCCCCTGATATTATACAAGAGCATTACTGATGTGGTGGTGAGGTGTAGGAGAGGGAGACGGCTATGGTTTTATGATTAGGTCTCAGTCTTTTAACGAGCCTGAGCCCTGGACTGTGATATTTACAAGTGCTTCTCAGTTGTCTCCCCCCCACCCCACCCTGCAACTTGCATGGAATAGGATGGCCTGAGGGGGCTGGAGTTGGGTGTTCTCCCTCCTCCAAGTTGGTTAGGCCCCAGTAGGTTAGTAGTTTCTCTTGAGAGCAGACCTTATAAAGGACAGAATGCTCTGGCATATTTTAAAATGGTTACTTCTCCCCTCCTCCTACCAGAACCCCAAGGGTATTTTTCTCCGATCTTCACTGTGAGAACCTTATAGGGCTCGTGGAAAGAAAACTCACAAAAAGGGGGACCTCTTCCAAATCCTGAGTTACCCCAGGAGTTTTTTAACTCTCAGACTTGTCCAAGTCTCAGACTGGACTAGCAATTCATCAACTAAAGTTTGGCTTTTCCTACACCAATAACTGGTTCCCACCGAGATTTCTGTTTCTAAGCTACTGCTCGAGTAAGCTGTGATCCTCTCCCGGTAAGCTGTGATTCTATCTGCCTGTCTGTCTCTCCAATTTGTGAGGCAGCTGATTGCCCTGTGACTTTAGTTTTCTAATCCATCTAAGGACAGTTGTTGATTTTCCGTTTGTTTAGCTTTTTCTTTGTCACGAACACAGGAGTGACAACTTCCAAATGTACTGGATCAGAATCTTTTCTTACTTTTTTATCACCTGAATCCTGTCCTCTGGCAGAGCCTTTTCTCAGGGAGTCATTCTGATATTGGAGACTACCTAGTGCTTTTGTAACCCCAAATAGACAAACTGCTTTTGCATCTGTAGTGTGGCTTTGGGCCTTGGGTGCCCACCTCTTCCTATCCTCACCCTAAAGGGCTAGCCCAGAGAGGTGATTCTCATGGAGGTTGCCAAAGCAAGCCTACTTGCCCTTGTTTTGTTGTATGCCCTTAAAAACTTAGTAACATGCATTTTTGATGACTCACAACTCAGTCATCAATAATTCAGATCAGCCCATCTCACTATTAGTCTGAATTTGAGAAATGTCATTTACCTCCTATTTATAGAGTATCTTTACTTAGGGATCCCCAGGAACAAGTGAGGACAGTGTATATATGGTAGTTCTTTGTCCTGCTTAAGACCCATTATCCAAACCAGGCACTTAATTTTTTTTTATTTTTTATTTTTTAGTTTATCTCTTTAAGATCGGCATAATTTTTGCTGACTGGTTTTATTCCCTCCTCTACTATGATGGGTCATTATCATTGAGTTGAAACTGGGGGTAGGAGACAAAAGAGTGTTCCATGGAGTAACTTAGTGTTACTTCCTGCGTTTTATCGTTCTGATAATCACCTGTCCAAATTGCTCCAGGGAGTAGAAAAATATGAAACAGTTTAATAAACTATATACCTCAAATCTTACTTCGTAATCGGGAAAATGGAAATTAGCATCATGAGGCACTATCTTACATCATCAGCGAGGGAGGGTATAGGTGCCGGCAGGGAAGGGAAGCAGCACTGTTTGCTCACACAACCCTTTCGTATGACAGTTGAGGGATGTCTATTAATATGGAAGCGGTGTACAATACCTCCTTGGGGCCAGTGATTCTGCTTGTTACACATGTGTGTGGGAGACTTAGAACATTCATCACAATACCGTTTGTGACAAGTTGAAAAATGGGTAGACAACTTGTGGAGAATGTTACATGGACTTTTTGTCAGCAGTGGCAGTAGGTGAGCTAGAACTCCTTGTACCAACATGGGTAAATCTCAAAGAGTAAAGAAGTTCAAAAAGCAGGGCGCCTGGGTGGCTCAGTCCTTAAGCATCTGCCTTTGGCTCAGGTCATGATCCCAGCGTTCTGGGATGGAGCCCTGTGTCGGGCTCCCTGCTCAGCGGGAAGCCTGCTTCTCCCTCTCCCACTCCCCCTGCTTGTGTTCGTTTTCTCGCTGCGTCTCTCTCTGTCAAATAAATAAATAAAATCTTAAAAAAAAAGTTCAAAAGGCAAGTTGCATGCACCATATACAAAAATTAATTCAAAATCTATTAAAGACCTAAATATAAGACCTGGAATTATAAAACTCCTAGAAGAAAACAGGAAGGAAGCTCAATGACATTGGATTTAATAAGGATTTCTTGGATATAACACCAAAAGAACAGGCAACAAAAGCAAAAATAGACAAATGATGTGGGACCACATCAAACTTAAAATTTTCGGTGAACAACAGCAACGAAAAGAATCAAGAGTGAAAAGGCAATCATATAGAGAAAATATATGCAAACCATTTATCTGAAAAAAGTTAATATTCAGAATATAAAAAGGACTCTGAAAACTCAATAACAAAAACCAAATAACCCAATATGAAAATGGGCAAAGAATTTGAACAGACAGTTCTCCAAAGGTGTACAATGTCTAACAAGCACATGAAAAGATGTTCAACATCACTCATCCTCAGGGAAATGCAAACCAAAACCACAGTGAAATATCACCTCACACACATTAGGATGACCACTACCCAAAACACAGATAATAACAAGTGTTAGCTAGAATGAGGAGAAATTGGAAAGTTTGTGCATTGTTGGTGATAATGTAAAATGGTGCAGCCACCAGGGAAAACAGGTAGGAGTTTCCTGAAAAAGGTCAAAATAGAATTATCATATGATCCTACAATTCCACTGCTGGGCATGTATACAAAAAAAAAAAATTAAAACAGGATCTCAAAAAGATGTTTGCATACCCATGTTCGTGGCAGTAGTGTTCATGACAGCCAAGAGGTGGAGGCGACTTAATGTCTATGAATGGTACTTGCTTCAGCAGCACATATACTAAAAATTGGAATGATACAGAGAAGATTAGCGTGGCCCTGGCAAGGATGACACGCAAACACATGTGTTTCATGTGTTTTTTTTTTTGCTACAATTTTTCTTAAAAAGCAAGTTGCAAAATCATATGTACAGTAGAAAATCATGTGATATATATATATATATGTGAATGTTACTCAGCCATTAAAAAAAGAAATCTTGCCATTTGCAAGGACACGATGGAGCTAGAGTGTATTATGCTAAATGAAATAAGTTAGAGAATTACAAATACCATTATGATCTCACTCATATGTGGAATTTTAGAAACAAAACAAATGAACATATGGGAAGGGGTAAAAGGAAAAAGGAGGGAATGAAACAAACCGTAAGAGACTTTGAACGATGGAGAGGGTTGATGGAAACAGGTGGGTGGGGGATGGGCTGGATGGGGGATGGGTATTAAAGAGGGCACTTGTTGGGGCACCTAGGTGGCTCAGTTGGTTAAGCATCTGCCTTCAGCTCAGGTCATGATCTCAGGGTCTTGGGTTCAAGCCCCGCATCTGGCTCGCTGCTCAGCAGGGAGTCTGCTTCTCTTTTTCTCTCCCTCTGCCCCTCCCCCTGGCTTGTGCTCTCTCTCTCTGTCTCAAATAAATAAATAAAATCTTTTTTTAAAAAAGAAAAAGAGGGCACTTGTTGTGATAAGCACTGGGTGTCAAATGTGAATGATGAATCACTGAATTCTATTCCAGAAACCAATATTGCACTGAATGTAGGCTAGATAAAATTTAATTTAAAGATTAATTAATTAATTAAATTTATCAAAGAAAAAATTAAGAAAGTTTAAAAACAAAAGAATATCATATACAGTTATATATATATGTATATATATGTATATATATTAAAGCAAGCATGAGAAAGGTAAACACAAACTGATGTAACAAAGACCTCTGGAGAGAGAATTACAGAGTAGGTCAGGTTTCTAGTGGAACATAATGTTTTATTTTTATTTATTTTTTAAAATTTTATTTATTTGAGAGAAAGACTGAGAGAGAGAGAGAAGCAGGGTCCCCCACTAAACAGAGAGCCTGATGCAGGGCTCAATACCAGGATCTGAGCCGAAGGCAGACGCTTCACTGACTGAGCCACCCAGGTGAACTTTTATTTTTATTTCTTAAGATCTGTAGTAAATTGGGCAAAATAACTTCAAATTTGTTTTTTAAATTGCTCTGTCTTTGCATTTGTTTGAAAAATTTGATAATGTTAAATAAAGTCTAGCCCCTCCTTCCTGCTTTCTTTCTCCAGAATCGTGCTGGCTTCCACGCAGCCAGTGGACTTTCTGGGCAGGCTATACTGATCTCTTTCTGCTTTTGTCAAGAGTGCACTTGAAAGCTGACATGTACTTGTGATTCCTGGACCTGGTTCCTCGATTTATTTGTGCCATGGGCAAAAATAATTCTTCCTTTCTGAGACAAATCACTATTCTGGAATGTATTGGGAAGAATAAGCCAGAGGATGGGGCTCTTGGAAGTTGAGGCCCCGCACTTAGGTCCCTTGGGTGGTACCTGGGCACCCAGCCCTCTGTGAGCTGGAAAGGCACCACGGAATCTTCATCCCTGCTTGTTGCTATGGCCAGGAGGGTGACGGGGGGAGAGCAGGGCAACACCCCTTTTCCTTGAGAGCCAGATCTAAGCTGGGATAGTTTTTGGTCAGAGTCCAAATAAATTCCAAATATACATCAATCCTGACCATCTGTTTCCCCCAAGGACCCAAGTTAGTTGGGATAACTCCAGCACAAGCCCAGGATTTGGAATTGAATTTAAGGGAAAACAATCCCCAGTGTTGGGACCAGTCCTTCATGTTCCATTTCTCCTTGGCATACCCCGAAACAGAGCCTGTATCACAGAGTGACCTGCCTGTGAGGTCAATGATTTAATCCATCATACCTGTGTAATGAAGCCCCCATGAAACCCAAAATGATTGGGTTTGAACAGCTTCCATGTTGGTGAACACATGGAGATTTGGGGAGAGTGGCATGCTCAGAAAGGGCAGGGAAGTTCCACACCCTTCCCCAGACCTTGCCCTGTGCATCTTTTCCATCTGGCCGTTCCTGATTTATAATCTTTTTGTAATAAACCAGTGCTCTAGTAAGTAAAGTGTTTCTCTGAGTTCTGTGAGCCACTCTAGCAAATTAATCGAACCCATGGAGGGATTCACTGGAATCTCTAATCAATAGCTGGAGACAAGTACAGGTGACAGCTGGACTCGTGATTTGTGTTGGTGGGGGGGCAGTCTTGTGAGCCTGAACCCTTAACCTGTGGAATCTAATGCTACTTCCAGGTAGACAGTGTCAGAATTGAAATGAATTCTAGGACACCCAGACGGTGTTGGAGAATTGCTCGTCAGTGTGGAAAACCTCCAGCCACACACACTTGGAATTGGGTGCAGAAATTTAGGGGCGCCTGGGTGGCACAGCGGTTAAGCGTCTGCCTTCGGCTCAGGGCGTGATTCCGGCGTTATGGGATCGAGCCCCACATCAGGCTCCTCTGCTATGAGCCTGCTTCTTCCTCTCCCACTCCCCCTGCTTGTGTTCCCTCTGTCTCTGGCTGTCTCTACCTCTGTCAAATAAATAAATAAAAAACCTTTAAAAAAAAAAAGAAATTTAGTATTATTTGTGCAAACTTTTAATTGTTTAATTTTTCAAAATGATTTATGTATTTATTTGAAAAAGAGAGAGAGCACAGGGAAAGGGCAGAGGGAGAGGGAGAGAATCGCAAGCAGACTCCCCGCTGAGGGCAGAGTTGACCCAGCCCCATCCCACAATCCTGAGATCACGACCTGAGCTGAAATCAAGAATCAGACACTCAACCAACTGAGCCATCCAGGCGCTCCTATGCAAACTTAAAAAAACAAAACAAAACAAAAAAAACTTTATAATACGTTGTTTATATGTTGTGATTCCCATAAATTTTATATTTAAAAATATTTAAGACATGGGATAAAGTGATATACACCAAATCCATAATAGTGGTTGCCTCTGAGGAGAAGGAGGGTAGAGAGGAATAAAATTAAGGAATGGATAACAGGGGACTCGAACTTTATACATCATGACTTTATTCCAGAGAGATATGAAGCAAATATAACTGATTAGCTCCTGTTATTCTGGGGGGTGAGTACCTCTGCCTTTGTTACGATAGTCTTTGTACTGTTCTTTGTCTTTAATTTTTTTTCCAAGTTTTAGAGTAGAGAGAATAATGCCTTACACTGCGTGGTGGTTTGGTCCCCCAGTGCTTTCTTATGCACATTAGTACTCTTCAAACCACCCTGAAAAGCAGGCAAGACTGGCTGGCACCATTCTTTGGGACTCACAGGTGAAGGGGCTCATGGTGGCTGAGTGATTTGGCCAAGTCTGGGGCCAGTAAACCTGGGCTCCCTGATGCCAAGTTCAGAGCCCTTTGCTCTGTGTCTTTGTCTCTAAAGCTCAGGGGACACCTTGGTTTGCTGAATGAAGATGCTGCTTCTTGAACCGGGTTTCAGAGGAGCCAGGAGGAGCGACACTCACATCTCCTTGTGAGCTTGTCCTACCCAGCAAGGGTGGAATTCCAGAGTGCACCCCATGAGTACTTGATGAATCCATTTACTCGCTCAACAATTATCCAGCAAACTTGTACTATGATCCAGGCCCCTTCCTAGGCACTTGAGATGCAACCAATAAACCAAACAGATGGGCAAAATCCCCTTGCATTCCAGAGATCAATGTGGGGTGCCCTCGTGTTCCCCTTGGAGGGGAAGACAGAGACCCTTCTTCCCAGGGGAAGGTCATCACCCCTCTCTAGTGCACAGTTCCCTCTCGGCTCTCTGACCAAGGCCTATCATAAGCCTAGCCACAGAGGTCATCCCTGGGTGACTCTAGCCTGGGTCCCACCCAGTGGGAAGGCACAGAACACTCTGCCATGCTGGCACACACACATCTTGTCCTCCTCTCCACCCTCCCCCTACCTTCCCCTTGGTATCTGGGCAGAGCTCCATTCTGTCATCTATGTCAAGTTCATTCTCTTCATTCGCCCTCCTCCCCATTTGTAAGGTTTGTTTCAGAATTTGCATAAACAATATCCAAAAATCAATGACTGAATTTCCCCCCCAGCAACTCTTGCACCCAGACTACTTGTCCCTCTATTCTCCCTCTTGGAGCAGATAACCGAGTCAGACCAGTTTCTGCGAAGCCAATGCCTGCCTTTTCCTTGGAGCCCACAGCTATCCTTCCAAAAGTGCCATTGGCTTTCCCTTCTATTGGAGGCTTGTCCCAACCACTCCTTTCCAATCTCAATCCCTCCCCACTCACTCCAGATCCTCCGTATCCTGCTCTGTTTTTAACCAAAGCACATCACCTTCTAATGCAATAGTTACTTACTGATCATGTTTGTCATTGCCTGTCCTTCCGCACCAGAGCGAAAGCTCCAGAAAGGCAGGGTTTTGTCTCGTTTGTCCCTGCTGTATCCCCAAGCCTGGCACGAAGCAGTCCTTCAATAATCGTATGTGCAGTGAACAAAAAGGAAAGAAATTTATTAATCAGAAGCTACCAGAAGCCAAGCGTACGGACATAGAAGTCTGGGTGGTGGGTGGATGGTGCCAGGACAGATATGCCCACAGGTGTGTAAAGATGGAGGGTGCCCCAAGAGCCACACATCCTGTAGGTCAGTGGCACAAAACTGCAGAGCATTGCCCCCTCTGTAGGTACTCCAAGGGGTAAGGAGTCTCTGTCTACCCTGAGAGCCTGGGGAGGGCAAGCCAGGTTTTTGCAAGTCACCACAGCTAAAACCAAGGCTGACCCTGCCAAGCCCCCAAGTCTCAAACTCCCAGTGCTGTTTCTGCAGCTCTGGGGATCATTCAGGCCTGTTTTTCTAAAGGTGGGGAGGGGGCAAGCAATAAAACTGAAATTAATGCAAGGAAGGCTTTTGGATGAGAACTACCTCTTCCCAAAGTCTCACAGTACAGATGACACAGAATTCAAGATGTACATAGGGAGATATCTGAGCACAGCCTTTGGGGGGGTCATCACTTTTAAAAGAAACTAGCTTTTAAATACAATTCAATACAAATATTTATTGAACACCTACAGCATAGAAGGGTCTCTTTGGGGCTGTGGGCTCTGAACCAGAGTAAGGTGTGGGCAAGGGACCATTAGATGTCAGAGCTGCCTCTGACAGCCCTCCCGTGGGGGAGCCTAGGAGAGCTTCAATCCGTTTAACATGCAAATGTGAACAGGATTGCTCTCCAGGCAAAGCTTCATTGCTCATGTTTTCTTCTTTCCCAGGGAAGGGAGCTTCCCAAGAGAAAAATCCACATTTTCAGTCTTCGCTGTTGATTTTTCATGGTCTCCCCACCTCCCCTCCCCCTCCGTCATTAGACTCAATTGTAATAGTGGATGATTTCTCCCCTAATCCACGGAATTTCATATGGTTCACCTCCAAGCTTTATTTCATTTTATAGTCACTATTTTTTCAGCATTCCCCAGCAGCAGATGTGGCTGAAGCAGAGATTTCTCAGGTTGGGTTATCAGCAAGGATCTTTGACATACAAAGGACTATTTATCCTCTTCAACCCTGCACATTCGGGGTTCACTCTATACCCTTCTATTGTATTCATCAAGTCAGTCCTTAAAAATCCTGATGACAGCTCAGATGGTAGGTCAGAGAAGGTATGACTCTGTTTTCCACCTGGGAGGGGGAGCTTCGCATACCGTCACCAGGTGAGGACTTAAGTCTTCTCTATGAGTAGTCTCTCTACATGCTGGGGGATGGTGGGAAATAAGAATCGATGAGCACCCATAGCTGGTCATTCTGGGTGGTCACAAGGTAGTTTCTAATGTCCTGAGTCATAGGTGCTAAGTTGCCCAAGTGTCATGGTGGCTAGGGTACAGCCTTGTCCCTTGTCCCTGGCTGAGTGGTCCTGGCTCCTTTGTTCCTGGCTAGGCAGCATCCAAGTCTGCTCTGTGGTCCTCATGATCCTGAGTTCTTCAAACTCTGTACAACAATGCAAGGAGGTCTTCTCAACTTAAACTAGACAGATGGTACTGTTAGGACCGAGGGCAAAATTCTGCTAATTCCAGAGTCTAATATTAAATTGTTTCTAAAAGGAATAGACAATATCTCATTAAAAAGACCTTGAAAAATGGACAATGTCTGTGGCCAGTTTGAGATTTTTGCTTTTAGCCTGGATAGTATTTGAAAAACCTAACAGTTTTATCTATAATGCCTCACTTACTATATTTAGATTTTTTTAAAAAACAACAAAACCTGTGCGTGTAAAACAAAAAGAAAGAATCCAGGTGGAAGGATTTGAAGCCAGCTGTGGGAGTAATTCACTTCTGACCTCCCTTCCCTCTTAAAGCTTTTCAATCACTTGAAACAAAACAAAACTAAGCAACACTGTTGGCTCATTATTAGGGCTCTGGAATTGCCTCTCAGTCTTGCAGCCCTTGCCTTGGCTCTGACAGCTGCCGTGCCCCCTGCCGCTTGCCCCCTCGGTGGGCACATTTGCTGAGCACTGGGGGTGCTAGAGGCAGGGGACTGGAAGCAGTGCAGTTCACATTAGCCCACACCTGAACTCAGACCCCAGATCTGGCCCCTCCTGTGTCCTCGGGCCCACCCACAGCTCTTCTTGACCCTCCTGGCCTCACCTCCCCAGCAGCATCCCCATTCAGCCCTGCAAGCAGGGGTGCTAGGTTCCCTTCTCTCCACCTCCACCTTAACCCCTGTGACAAGGTGTCCAGGGGCACAGGTAGAGCTGCCCAGGGCTTTGCCTGCTGGGGGTTACCATGCTGGTGTGTGCCTGGCGTGGGCGAGTGTGCCGACACTGCGAATAGGTGTATTTCAGAGCTAAAAGTGCCTGATGATAGAGCAAGAAGGTCTCCTAGCCCCGCCCCCCCCCCCCACTTCAAGGAAATCTGGTCTACTCACGCTGGATTCTTCAGGAACAGAGAGGGTGGGCAGTGGGAGCGGGTGCAAAGCAAGATCATAATCTACCAGGCAAAAATGTCCAAGTGAGCTTCACGGATACGGCCAATCTGTGTTTTCAGTACAATTCAATGTATTATAACTTCATTTGCTCACAACCTTAGAATATATCAACCAATGTGAACTCTACACGTATGTAAATAATACCTAAATGAAAGTAAGTAATTGGCGGACTTTGTGGTCCCCAAGAGGATCTATAGGCTTCCTTTGCTAGAGGATGTGGGATCCTGGTGGCCAGAACCGCCGAAAGAGTGGGGCTTTTGCCAGAACCCTGCTTCTGGGGCGTTGTTCCAAGAAGCTCCACCTTATCACCTGCTACCTCACCAGTCAGGTGAATGGGCGCGTCTGAGTCCACAGAACCTCTTTCTAGTGTATACGTCATATATAAATATATAAATATAAACATATATAAATATGTAAAAGTTTAAAATATGTATGTAAAGCCTGTTTCTTTCATTTGATAATATATCATAATTCTTTTTGGATGTCACTGGTTCTTTTTCTAAAATGACAGCTTTAACTTTTATAGCACTTTTGTTCCATAAGAGCTACGTGACTGTATTGGATTCCTGGGGCCGCTGGAACAGACTAGAACAAACTGGGAGGCTTACAACAACAGAATGTATCCTCTCCGCTGTGGAGAGCAGAAGTCCAAATCAAGTTGCGAGCAGGGCCAAACTCCCTCTGCGGCTTTAGGTGAGGACCTTGCTTTGCCTCTTCCAGTGTCCCGGGATTGCAGATGTCCTGTGGCTCTGGGCCGCATGACTCCACGCTCTGCCTCCACCTTGGCCTTCTGTCCGTGTCTTCCCTCCTATTATAGGACACTTGTCATTGAATTCGGGGCCTACCCTGACAATGCAGGATGATCTCATCTCAGAATCCTTAATTATGTCTGCAAACACTCTTTTAAAAATAAGATCACATTGGGGCGCCTGGGTGGCACAGCGGTTAAGCGTCTGCCTTCGGCTCAGGGCGTGATCCTGGCATTGTGGGATCAAGCCCCACATCAGGCTCTTCCGCTATGAGCCTGCTCTTCCTCTCCCACTCCCCCTGCTTGTGTTCCCTCTCTCGCTGGCTGTCTCTATCTCTGTCGAATAAATAAATAAAATCTTTAAAAAAAATAATAATAAGATCACATTCACAGATCCCAGGGATTCAGTCTGGGGGTGGGGGGCACTATTCAACCCGCTACAATGACTTCAAGCAACTCTTTAACGTAAATCTCAGTGTCCTCATCTGTAAAATGGGAGCTCAGTAATCACCCTCTCAAAGAGCTATGAAGATTGAATGGGCTGCTCCACATGAAATGCCTGGCACTTGTCTCATGCTAAGCACTCAGTGATGGTTAACTATATTTATTATTATTATTATTATTATTATTATTATTATTATTCACAAATAGCTTTTCGTCCTCATGGCAGTGCTGTAAGTGGAGAGAGGCCAAGATCTTAAGGTAAAAAAACCACTGGCATCGTCATTAATAGAGACCCACAGGCGGGATCTGGCCTGAACTTAGTCCCCAAATGTCCGCACTTGCCTAAACATTAAGAAAAAGCCATTGTTGGGGTGCCTGGATGGCTCAGTCGGTTAAGCGTCTGCCTTTGGCTCAGGTCATGATCCCAGGGTCCTGGGATCAAGCCCTACATCAGGCTCTCTGCTCAGCCAGGAGTCTGCTTCTCACTCTCCCTCTGTGATCTCTCTTGCTCTTGCTCTCTCTCAAATGAATAAATAAAATCTTAAAAAAAAAAAAAAGAAAGGGAGGAAGGAAGGAAGGAAGGAAAGAAGGAAGGAAGAAAAAGCCATTGTGCTAGAGATTTCTAAAAGTTTCTCCGTCCCATCCTGTAAACCTGTAGCTTGGGAGAGAGAGGGTGGGCTGGGGAGTAGGTGGGAGAGCCAGGCTGTTCCCTAGACTCTCTATTTGTTGTACTCCATTTTCTGCAAATTTTTAAAAACCCAGCCCAGGGAGCAAGAGCTAGCACACTGCACAGCTCATGAGTTTTGATCAGAGAAAGCATAGCCTTCAAGTGAGAAGAAGCCACACTTAGGAAATGAGTCTCAGAGAGGGAAAGCAGGAGCAAGAATGCCAGACCCTGCCAGAAAGGGAAAACAGGAAGAAGAACCAAAAGTCAAGAAAGGGTCCTGAGCCCAGTGCTCCGTCCCCTCTGGTCAAGTGATCTGCAGGTGACTCCCTGTTCCATTCATTTCTTTATGAAAATGATCCTTCACACCAGCCCCTTTCAGAGGCCGTTATAACAGACTCTGGTTTTATCTCATAAGCGACAAGAATCAATGAGCCTGCCCTAGGAGAGTTCAAGCCTCCGAACCGTCCTGCCTGCGTCAACATCATTTCTGTGAGCATGTCTTCTTGGCAAAGCTCAGGCCGCCGTTCACATGGGCCTGGCTCTGAATTCCATCCCCACCCCCATCCCCATGTATATCTGAGAGGAAATGGAATCCATGTGTCTGGGACAGATTTCCTCCTGACTCATCACAATGTGGCTTTGTCACGGTGGACTAAGTTGGCTTCTCTTCACATCCCCTCTGACTCGGGAAGTCCTGGGCCAGCCTCAGGGCTCAGAGGGTTTGGGGGACCCTGTGGATTCTGACCTTGCAGAAGCCCCAGCTCTGGGTCCACCCCCTTCTTGGATCTACTCTCTGGTTTCAACTTGTCTCCCTGCCTCTGGGCTCTCAACACCACAACACCTTCTTCATATCATTCCCCTGCTTCAAAATCTTCGATGACTCCCTCATGGCCAGAGTTTTAAATTCTAAACACCCTTCGCATACATGTCAAGGCTACCCGTGTGTTGGAGACTGACTAGAAAATATTAGGAGTGGCTTTCTGCCACTTTGAATGTTCCAATGAGCATAACACTCAAATGAAATTGTTATCAGCAGGCATTAAAACAGTCGTTCCACCTGGTCCTAGAACCTTGGTGAGATACTGCTGTCGGTTTAGGCTCCAGCAAGCATCCTTCATGCAAGGTCCACTCTGGGACAGATGCTGTAAGAGTTCTACCACCCAGGTAGGGGTGGGCCAGGTGAGACAGTCCCCCCTGGGCAGGGTGTAGTAAGGCGCTAGGACTCATCAGAGCTCCCCACGGAAAGCTCTGCTGGAGGGGAGGGGAACAGCACCCTGTGTCCTCACACCTCACCGTGCAGGTGCTCGTGCAACCTTTCTAACTAAGCACGTCCTGAGTGCTACTTATTTCACCAATGAGAAGTTATTTCTCATATCTAATATGCTAAAAATGGGCTCTCTGAGCAGATTTATACAATGACATTTGAAGCACTTGCTAAAGCCTCTGTCACGTGTAAGTTTTTGATTGCTTACTAACCACTCCTAAGGTGTGAAGTTAACTTCACACATTTATAAACACATTACAGGGCTCACACTGAAGTATTCTGAAATCTATAGCAACCAAAATTACACAATGATTTGGCTCTAACCAACCTCTTCCAACTTCTCTCTGATTACTCCTCTACACAGACTTCTAAACTCAGTTTAAGCCATCTATTGTACTCTTCAAAGAATCAGGGTCTACTGAAGAAGAGACAGCACTAACACAACACATATAAAAAGTTTAATACAAGTATAATTACAAATACAAATAAATAATACAAGTAAAGACCAGACAACAGAAGAGATGTCACTGCCTGCATACGGGCAACTTGAACGTATAGCCCAACCCACATCTCCCATGGGACTGAGGGAGGCTTGACACCCCAGTACTGCCACGTGACCACCTTCCCACTCCCTCTCACTCTGAATTCCTGCTCTTACCTAACTCCCAACCCCTCCCCCTTTCATCCCGGGACCTGCCCCCTCTCTCTATTCCTTTCTCCAAAATGAACAAGCCTCTTCCTCTCCCCTTCATTCTCCAAGCATAACAAGTTATTGGGTCCATCAGTCTATTACTGATAATTTGGGATTAGGAATATTTGAGATTGAATGTTGGATTTATTATTCCTTCAGTTCATTGGTTATTGTCTTTCCCAGGGAACTCTCACCTCCTCTCCTTGGTGCCAGCCTGCTGCCATATTGCTGGGGCTCACTCTTACACTCTGCAGACTCAATCCCCTGCCCAGTTCACAGGACCCAGGGCCAGACCCTCTGTCTTTCCAGCACTACAAAGAAAACAGAACACAGGCAAAGAAACATCTGCCTTAACCTCTCCCATCAACTCAGACAAGACCCAAGTTAACTTTGTATAACCAATAAGCCATTAAGGTGTTTCACAGACCCAAAAGACACGTCTTCCCCTAAAGGAATTTTGCTATTGTCCTTGACCAGAATTTCTCCATTTCCCCATGTGTGTCTAGGGCTCTGTGTGCATATTCTCACAGATTTGCTAGGTAAAGATACTTCTTAATTATTTTGTTTTCATTGCAATAATCTAGAAATTCAAAATAAATGTATTCTGGATCATTTGGATAATCTAGGAGACTTTAGTAGCTGTGTTCATGTTTTATATTTATATTTCCTTATGATCAGTTTGACTCAAGTGATTGCCTAACTCCCTTAAATAATAATTCAATGTTTCATATACTTGACCTGAAGACTCCTGAAGGTTTGAGGGACTAGTCCCAGAATCTAAAAGAATTTGTCTTCTTTAAAAGGACTGTACCTGTTAGCAAACCAAATCCAACAATACACTCAAAAAATAATTCACCACGATCAAGTGGGATTTATTCCAGGGATGCAAGGGTGGTTCAATATCTGCAAATCAATCAAGGTGATACATCACATTAATAAGAGAAAGGATAAAAACCATATGATCATTTCAATAGATGCAGAAAAGTATTTGACAAAGTACAATATCAATTCATGATAAAAACTATCAACAAAACAGGTTTAGAAGGAACATACCATAACATTATAAAGGCCTTATATGAAAAACCCACAGCTAATATCATCTTCAGTGTGAAAAACTGAGACCTTTTTCTCTAAGATCAGGAATAAGACAAGGATGTCCACTCTCACCACTTTGATTCAACACAGTACTGGAACTGCTAGCCACAGTAATCAGACAACAAAAAGAAATAAAAGGCATTAAAATTGGTAAGGAAGAAGTAAAACTTTCACTGTTTGCGGATGACATGATACTATATACAGAAAACCATAGAGACTCCACCAAAAAATTATTAGAACTGGTAAATAAATTCGGTAAAGTCTCAGAATACAAAATTAATATACAGAAATCTGTAGTATTTCTATACACTAATAATGAAGCAGCAGAAAGAGAAATTAAGAAAGCAATCCCACTTAAAATTGCACCCAAAAGAATAAAATACCTAGGAATAAACTTCACCAAGAAGGTGAAAGAAATATACTTTAAAAACTATAAAACACTGATGAAAAAAATTAGAGGTGACACAAATAAATGGAGAGATATCCCATGCTCACGGAGTGGAAGAACCAATATCATTAAAATGTCCATATAACCCAGAGCAATCTACAGATTAAATGTAATCCCTATCAAAATACCAATAGTATTTTTCACAGACCTAGAATAAAAAATACTAACATTTGTATGGAACCACAAAAAACCCTGAATAGCCAAAGCAATCAACTTTGAGAAAGAAGAACAAAATTAGAGATATCACAATCCCAGATTTCAAGAAATATACAAAGCTATAATAATCAAAACAGTATGGTTCTGGCACAAAAATAGACTTATAGATCAATGGAGCAGAATAGAGAGCCCAGAAATAAACCCATGATTGTATGGTCAATTAATCTAAGACAAAGGAAGCAAGAATGTACAATGGGGAAAAGACAATTTCTTCAACAAATGCTGCTAGGAAAACTGGACAGCTACAAGAAAAGAATGAAACCGAACCACTTTTTTACACCATATACACAAAAATAAACTCAAAATAGATTAAAGGCCTAAATCTGAGACCTAAAACCATAAAACTACTAGAAGAAAACATGGGTAGTAATTTCTTTGACATCAGATAGGCTGTAGCAACATTTTTCTAGGTCTGTCTCCTGAGGTAAGGGAAACAAAAGCAAAAATAAACTATTGGGACTACACCAAGTTAAAATGCTTTTGTGCAGCAAAGGAAACCATCAACAAAGCCACAAGGCAACCTACTAAATGGGAGAAGATATTTGCAAACGATATATCTGATAAGAAGTTAATATCCAAAATATATAAAGAACTTATACAACTCAACACCAAAACCCACAAATAATCCAATAAAAAACGGGCAGTGGACCCAAATAAACATTTTTCCAAAAAAGACACCGATTTCTTGAAAAGATGCTCAACATCAGTAACTATCAGGAAAATGCAAATCAAAACCACAATGAGATATCATGTCACACCCGTCAGACTGGCTAAAATAAAAAAGACAAGAAATAACAGGATGTAGAGAGAAGAGAACCTTCAAGCACTGTTGGTGGGTTGCAAATTGGCACAGCCACTATGGAAAACAGTACGGAGTTTCCTTTAAAAAAAGTTAAAAATAGAATTACCATTTAATCCAGTAATTCTACTACTGAGTATTTACCCAAAGGAAATGAAAACATGAATTTGAAAAGATAAATGCACTTTGGGGTTTATTGCAACATTATTTACAACAACCAAAATATGGAAACAACCCAAGTGTCCATCCATAGATGAATGAAGAAGTGGTATATATTTATACAAGGAACATCACTCGGCCATAAAAAATAATGAGATCTTGCCATTTGCAACAACATGGATGGACCTAGAGGATATGATCCTAAGTGAAATAAGTCAGAGAAAGACAAATACCATGATTTCACTCATATGTGAAATTTAAAAAGCAAAACAAATGAACAAAGAAAAAAAGAGACAACCCCCCCCCCAAGCCCCAGACTCTTAAACACAGAGAACAAACTTGTGGTTGCCAGAGGGGAGTTAGGTGGGGGAATGGGTGAAATAGATAAAGGGCATTAAGAGTGCCTTCAATGTGATGAGCCCTGATTAATGTATTGAATTGTTGAATCACTATATTGTACATCTGAAACTAATATAACATTGGAAGCTAGTTATACTTCAATAAAAATAATAAATAAGTAAAAGGATTGTACTTAATGGCAGAATATAAATAGTAAATATATATAGTGATTACATGTTTGCTTTATACACTGTATTTAGTGACTAAATACACATATGCTGTATATACTACACGTATATACCATAGCGAGTATATTCCCAGATCCTGAAGCTGGTCACTATGGTGCAAGTGTGTATGTGTGTGGTGAGTGGGTGTGTGGGTGTGTGGGTGTAATATATATTTATTATGTATTATGTATAATATATATTGTATTTGGCATTCTGTATAGTCATCATATATAAGTGACCAGCTTCAGGATGTGGGATTACTCCCCCTACTAGACTCACTTTCCCCCTCTACACCATTGCTCATGCCTTTCCGCCCAGTTCCCATCCACCTGCTTATCTATAACTCAACTTTGTGTATTCATTATAGATACCTTCTATTCCCCTAGCAAAGATTATAATGAAAGTCTATAAAGGGTATGTATTAGGCTGTTTCTGGGCAGATAAAAAATCTTCCATTTTTCCACTTACCCTCCGGATACTTTCCCTCACCCCTGAAGGGGTAATGCTTAGGCTGGGTTGCTGTGGATGAGTACGAGTATTAATAGGTGGACGGCAAGCAGAAAGGGCTGGCACTCTAAGGAACGGCATGCAGAAAGACACACAGGCATGATTGGTGTGTCTGCTTTATGCCCCCTGGCCAGACAAGAGAGAGTAGCTGGACAGGGTGAAAGAATACAGCTGGCCAGGGAAGCAGGGCCTACATTACAGAAGGCATATTTACCAGGCAAAGTCCTGACTCATTGATAATTACAGACAGAGCCTGTGTGTTCATGTTCCTTGGTGCCAACAGAACGAGGGTTTAGAAGTGCACAGGAATGGAGGCAGGGACCTCAACTGGAGACTCTGGTTCTTTGACTGTCACCTAGGAACGCCTGTTCTACTCCGCCTTAACCTGGACTCAACTGCTTCTAACATGGGTGGTTGGCTCACTTTCATGTGTGCCCTGAAGTCCAAGCTCCTTGAGGACAAGGACTGCTCCTGAGGCCTTCGTGGGTCCCTTCTTTGGGTCTCTCAGCAGGTGTTCAGCAGATGTTTAGGTCCTTTTGTTGATTTTTTAGTTTTTTTAATGAATCACAAGTCTGCTGAAAGTACCTTTGACGAGGGTTTGGATTATTCTCTTAGATTTCTACCCTCACTCTGGGCATTTCCACTCAAACCACACCACGAGTTATAATTCCAATACTGACATGGGTATGCTAAGTGACCTTGGAAAATCACTCATTTCTTTTGGCCACTATTTACTCCCTTTAGCGCCATTTTGGAATCAGATGGACAGACATATGGATTGGAAGGACATGGCAATCTAGTAGTGAACCCATTGATTCCTTTCCCAAGAGAGGTATTTTCTCACCCTCACCCCCCGCCACTATCCCCAGGCCCCAGGAGCAGGCCAGCCTTTTCCAGAACACTTGGCTCCTTTCCACCACATCCCAAGCTTCACCAGCTTCTTGACAGCCAAACAAGGCAGGTTGGAGGTTATCATCTATCATGCAAGAATGTACGTCTGTTTTGTGTCATAAAGGTCCTTCTCCCACCTGGCCCCCATTCTCTAACCCTGGTTTCTTTTGCATTGCCCATCCGGGCTCAGTGGGCCTCCCAAAGCCTGCCATGTGATGTCAGCTCTTGCAGGTTGACCTGTAGTGAGTTCTGCAAGCACAGGGCTGCTGCCCATCAGAACTCCCATCTGCATGAAAGCAGTGAGTTCACTGTGAGAACACAGCCAGGGGGCTGACCCAGAACCCCAAATAACCCCAGGGTCAGGCACTAAAGAAGAGAGTGCAAGGTCTGCCTTGTCTAGCTGGGTTTCCATATGTACCCAGGATTCCCTCCTGTTGCCATTAGCTTTGTGATAAGTGTGAGGAGCACACTGTATACTCCTACCACTCCCTCCCCAGCACCCTGCCAGGCGCCCATACCAACGGGCACCCACAGGCCGCTCAATGAATAATTCTGAAACAAGTGATTGCTGACCTAGTGGAAGTCTTTTTTTTCCCTCTCTTTTACACTCAGTGTTGTGATCACCCACTAAGCTTGGCTTTGAGAATTAGCAATAAATAACAAACATACTCTATGTAAATGAAAGTAGCAAACATGATTTCTCCACTTAAAGAGCTGGCTTTCTATCACAACATTAGTGTTTTATCACCAGGGCAGTGTTTCACTCAGGACTGGCATAACATTAAAATCACTGTTGTCCCAGGATTTCTCCATCTCTATTGCCTGGCCTTCACTGTTAACCTCTGAGCTGCCATCTAAACCTATGGAATTTTATGTTCATATGTTCCTAAGCAAAAAGTTCTCTCAACCAGCCAACTTGTGTTTGGAAAACTGTCTAAGCTGAATGGAGAGTTCATCTTTTTTGCCCCTGTTTGACCAACAGAGCTACAAATTTGTTGACTGATTATTTATTAGAATAATAATACATAGATATTTTAGTTATCTTGGCTGTTACACATCCCATAAAATTTACAGTAAGGCATGGAATTATGTTCTAAAAAAGGAACAGAGAAATAAAATATTCTTTTAAATAGCTAATAGTTTAAAAAGAGTTAATTTTGAAAATCAGTCAGTTAACAAAGATCTATTAAGCATTTGCACAGAATACAAAAGAAGTACAGGATAAGGTCCTCAAATCTGTCCTCAAATCTCCCGGCTTACAGATAACTCAGAACAATGATGCTCTGAGCCACTGGCATTATTTCAAGACTTAAAACCCAATCTTGTGATTCTTGGGCTCGAAACACCATACACATTTGGTTGATGCTGGTGGATCCATGAAAGATCTAGTCAAATAGATGGATGGGTGATGACCAAGAATGATCAATGGTACAATAGTTGGTGTCCACATTCCCTAGCTCATGATCAACCCAGAAATGTTCTGTATGGAGCTCTTGGGCAGAAGACTAGGTTATAAACTTGTTCATTATGAATAAGCAGCTAGTGGTGAGCACATGTATGTATATCCCATGTTGTGCTTCCTTCTTTGTATCTATCACAGCTCAAAATAACTGTTAAGTGTGATGGCTTTCGTTGGAGTGGCCAGTGTCCTTGTAGAGCCAGGACCTGTCCTATGTTTAATGATGTTGCGTCCTCTATTGACTTTGTCAGGATTTCCTAAATGTCCTGTACTTGGCTTGTTTCAATTAACTACAAAAAGTTGCCAGGTAGAGCCATTCTTCAAATTTACCTGGGCATCCTGTACCGTTATTTGCTAAATCTGGCAAGCCTGCTTTAGTCTCCATGACCAGCACCATGAAAAAAAGGAGAGAAATAGAATGTCTTAGAGAAACAAAATGTCTTTGACTCCAAGGAACATAAACAAAGGCAGTGGGCAAACCAGACACTGAACAGATCTCCCGCCCCTAAGTCCTGGCTCTGTGATGAACCCCCACTTTGGCAGGGTATAAAGACAAAGAAATGAAGCTTTCTTCATTTCCGTCTTTTCTCATGCTCTCTTGTCTAAGGCACTTTTGCCAGGGGAGCTGGGAAGAACGCTCGTTTATCTAGGCTGAGGGTGAAGGAAGAAGTGGACATTTTGACTACTGACCCAGATTTAACACTGCCCCGTTGATAAACGACACCCCCCCCCGCTTTCTTTTCTCTCCCCCACTGCCCACCTTTTAGTCATTTTGCTGCCAACACTGCCTCTCTGAGAACTCAGATTCATCCACTGGACTGGTGTTTCTGTCCCTGTTTTTCCTCTCTTCTCCCCACGTTAGCATCCCATCGGTTTGGGAATGGGTCTCAGGGTCCTTTCCCAGATGGCTGCGTTTACCTAAGTTTATTCACACAAGTGGAGATGTAGCTGTTAATGCTCAGCCCAAACCCACAGAAACAGAAATGTGCAGCCAAATTGAGAGAATCCCATCCAATTAGTGACCAAGGAAAACAAGGCTGGCTGCTTCACAGGACAAAAAACATTAAGGGGCCTCACCTGCAAAGGCTGAAACTGGCTGGATGGCCAAGTTAAACAGGCCAAAGCAGGCCTCCTTTGCTTGGCCTCCTGCTCTGCACTGACGCAGCCAGAACCTTGGCCAAGGGAGTGTGAGGGTCAACCAGCAGTGAGCCCTGCTTAATACGGCTTCTTGAATGGACAGCACCTCACTATCCTGCCCTCTTTGGCCAGGTTTACTTTAAAAGAAACCAGCTTCCATTCTTCCCACCTCTCTGTGTAGGTCTGCTTTCCGAACACATGAATTAATGGGTTATTGATAGTGACCATAAAGCAACATTTATGGAGCCCTTAGTGTACACCAGGCACTATGACAATCCCTAGACCTACATGATCTTGTTTGACTCTCAAAAGAACTCTAACAAGAAGGAACTATTATTGTCCTCATTTTTCAGGCCCATGAAACTGAGTCTCAGTAAGTAGAGAACGTGCTCAAGCCAGCAAATGGCATATCAAGAAATTGCAACCAGATGGTCTGTCTAGAAATCTGTGGTTCACCCTCTGCATTTTCTAACACAGTTGCCTGATTTGTGAGCCCAACTGAGCTTAAATAACCTCCACGTAAGGGATGAAGAGCCTCAGAAGAGTTTGTTTGCAAGGCTATGATTCACTTGGGGACTTCTGGATTTTACCTTAAGGAGAAGCAAGAATGGTTCATGCCAATGGGGAATAGTGGAGACTTTGTGCCCATCTCCCAAATTGGGTCTCTTGAGATAAGAGGCCAACCCAGGAGAGTGAGACCTTGAGTCTAGCCCATGGGGTTCTCAGGGGGGATTCTGTGAGGCTGGGGGCTCAAGCAATGCTGTTTCTGAATGCACAGGACCAAGTGAACACGTGGTTGGTAGGGGGTCTGTGCCCCATCTTTTGACTGAGTCCTAGGCATGTGGGTGTCTAGAAGCCCCTTGTGCGAGAGCAACAGTTCAGCAGGAGAGAGGGGGAAGGGAATGACTTACAGATGTGCACAATTGAGGCACGCTCTGGGGCCTTGAAGGAGTGACTGGAAGGATTTAAGGAGGGGCCAACATCCTACATTGGTCTGTTAATGGAGAAGTGATTTTCTAGGCCTTCCAGTTGGTCGCAGCTAGTGACACCTGGGAGTTTAGGTTAGGATTAGAAAATGGGTAACTGTAGTTGATAATACCATCTAATTGAAATTTGCTAAGACAGTAGAACTTAAGTGTTCACACACACACACACACACACACACGATAATTGAGGGAAAAAATGGTTAAGTCAGTGGATTGGACTGCCAACCTGCTGAGGTTATAAAAGGAAAACTGGTCTTTCAAAGGGTCAGTTTTGAAAGCAGTTTGTGCTCCCCCCCCGACCCCCTACCCCCGTGGATGCGAGCATCTCTGCAGCCAGCACTCCCACATGTGTGTTTCCCTTTCACCAAATGTCTGGAGCCACCATAGCTTAAAGGCAGGACACAGTGCCACGCTGCCCATGTTCTCCGTGTTGTGATGCGTTGGCCATGTCTGCATTTTGGACTCCATTTTCAGAGCCCTCCAGTCAAAGGCCAGGAGGCCCCTGGAGCTGAACCAGTTGAGTGGATGGCCATTTGGAGTGAGGGGACATGCACCAGGGACCTGTGGACGTCTGAGCACAGGGGTCAGAAAGGACCTGAAGGACTGGGGCCTTGCTGGGTGATGAGGGGACGGGCTTCAGGAAAGGGGCTTGGATTGGATGCTGCCAGGGAGCAGGGGTAATTTTATGATCAGGTTTCTTAGTAAATCTTACACAGAATGCAGAATGGTGAGGCCCAGGCCCAAGCCTGGAACTGGGGAAGGAGAAGCGGCTGCTGGCGTCCTGGGGATGGGAGGGGGCATGTTTCGTCTTCTGTGGCTGGACAGTGTACATGCTGAGTTCTGACTGATCCCGAGGGATCTGGTGTTTGCCTGGCTCCATAGCAATGCGATGGTGGTCTCGTCCGAAGTTAATGTTCTACAAAAATGTTTCTGTTCAACGGGAGGACACCACTGGCCAGCTGTGAGTGTTCAGCCAAGAGGACCAGGCCAACCCCTGGTGCGCAGCTGCTCTTCTCTTTCTCACTGTGAAATGAAACCCATTCTACTTTGAATGTAATTTCTGCAGCTCTTTTTTTTTTTTTTTTAACCACCTGGTCTACCATCTAGGACACAGCTGCGAAGTCACTGTTTGTTGATTTTTTTTTTTTTTTTAGAAAATCTTTTTTCTCTTTCTCTCCTTTTTTTTTTTTTTTTTTTTAAGAAAATCTTTTCTTTTGAAATTCTTCTTTGTGGCCTTCCAAACTCAGTGGGTCTCTCCAGACAGGCAGAGATCATGACACTGCAGCATTTGACCATGCTCATTGGCGAGTGCCCGGAGGTTTCCATGAGACCTGAGGATGTTTGTGGTTGGACATGACTCTCTTTTTTGCCAACATTCTAATGTCAAACTACAGCTTCAAACACTGAAGAAAGCAGGGTTGCAGGAACTTATCTTTTAATACTTGAGGGATTTGCAAGGGATTGGCTCAGAGGAGAGGGGCTGGGTAGGGGGACCACGCACATTTAGGAAAAGGCCCTCAGCCACACTGGGTACCTGAGTCTGTTGCAGTGAAGGAAATGGCCTGGGCAGTAAGCTGATGCCTGGTCCTTTTGCAGACTGCTGTGGGCTCCCTTATGCCCCCTGCTGCAACCAGAGATGTTGATTTTACATCACATTTGCACAGGCATGGTGAATTAGATCACTCTGCCTCCCCTCCCCTGCTACACAACCAAGCACAGTTGTGTCTATTTCCTAGCAGATGGAGCACCCTTCACTTTGTGCTGCAGGAACTGACTGGTAAGTGACTTTCCCAGGCTGGAGGGGATGCAGGATGTCCCCGTGAAATTCTGCAGGGCTGACCTAAAGAGGGGTCCAAGCATCCCCCAAACCTAAAGCATTCTACTGCCTGGGCCTCACCATGGGGCTGGAGACTACCCAACAACTCCTCTGCCCAGCGATCCCCCAAGGTGCTGAGTATGAAGATATCCCAGGAAACTTATTAAAATACAGATTCCCGAGTCCTGCCCCAGAAGTTCCAAATGAGAGGATCTGAGGAGGGGTCCAAGAATCTGAAATCTTAACTAATTTAGCCTGAGGAATTCTTAGAAACAGCCAGGAGCTTAGGAATCACTAATCTGGTCCAGTGTTTCTAAGCTAAGGGAAGGGATAATCAGACTGGCAACCTTTTTCTCTCCAAAAAAGAAAAAATACGTGTGTGCGTGTGTACCCTCATATGCACACGCATGTACGTGTGAGCCCTTTGTGTCCCCTTTCTTCTTCTGCCATATGTTGAAATGCCCTCTAGAAAGAAGGACAACGTAAGAATTTTTCAAAAGCCCACAGTGATCCTGAGACCTTCATGCCCTCCCTGCTATGGCAATCAGTGAAGGGGAGAATATGACACCCCAAAATATCCTCTGTCAGAAGGATTATCTTGAGCTGATTATTATTAAGAAACAGCAGACACAGGAGAAGCTCTCAAAACCTAGTAGAAGTTTTTCTTTTGTAAGGGATATTCACATTTAAAAGGAGATCTCCATTTATAAGGGCGTCTCCCTCCCTGTACCAGGAAGGGGAGGCGGTGACACAATCTCTAGAAACTCTTACCAGTGCAGAAGGCAAGGATTTAAATCTGTATTACAGCCTTAACCTATTTACTGTGCTTTCCTGGTAACCTCCCAGTAACAGGGCCTTCCCACCTGTCTCCCCAATGTCTTTTTTTTTTTTTTTGTCTTGAGCTGAAGATGGTATTTAAGGCAATGGCTCCAGCCATTTCTGGGAGTTATTCAGTTTTCCTGAGTATCTCCCACGTATACAGGAGATATACATGTTATCAAACTTCTGTTGCTTTGTTCCTGTTAATCCGCCTTTTTATTACAGGGTCTTAGCCAAGAACCTAGATGGGTAGAGGAAAATTATTTTTCCTCCCCTACACCATGGATCAAGAGCAAGTTGCTAGAGGCAGCCCTGAGGCCTAAGGAAGGAGGTTGCCTATTCACAGACTCAGCTAAATGAGAGAGCCAGGCAGACCAGTCCCCCAACCTGGTTCAATGTGCTCTATACCCCTCACAGGTCCAGGGCCCCCACTCAATGTTCTCAACACTGAAGTTGGGACTGAGCTTCTGAGCTGTTCATAGCTCAGCAGCCTGCAGTGCAGCCGGTGAGCTGGGGAGAGGCAGGGCCTGGGGCCAGGTGAGGCAGAGGGGCACAGACTTACAAGAAGGCTGCACCATGGTCATCGGGTCATGGGCAGCAGTGGGGAACAGTGATGTACATTTAGGGCCCAGCTGGTCTGGAAAGCTGGAATTTCCCAGGGCAATGACCAGAGACGTGGAACAGTGCACTAGTTCTGGAAGAGGCCAGAGAAGCTCCTCCTTTACAGGAGCATCTGAGGTGCCTGAAAGGGTTAAAAGCCAGCTGGGCTCTGCAGGAGCCAATCCTCAGAGGGGGTGCAAATTCAAAGTGCTGCAAAGCTGCCTAGAAAACAGAGCCCTGGGAGGCTCACTGAGCTCATTAACTTTTAAAGAGATTTCTACCCCTTATCTCTCCCCAGCACCTTTCTCCAGGCAGCCTGGTGAGCAGGGCTCTGCTCCAGAAGCTGCTGCTACTGCTTCAGTGACTCAAGCACCCTGAGAAGTGCCTTCCCCCCACAGGCCAGTAATAATGGGGCCATTTGACCTGTCAGCCCTTCCCAGGGCTTAGTGGTCTCCCAATGCCGGCAAAAGGAAATGCAGCTTCCAAAGGTGCCAGGCCCACCGCTGGAGAAATGCTTAAAATGTTGAAATCTGAAGTTAAACCCACGAAAAGAAAAAACTCTAGGGATCTAATTAAACCTTCCAGGTAAAACACTATAATGGATAATGTCAGAAACTCAGAGGGATATGGAGTTAGGCTTGATGCCCAGACTCTGGACAGCAAGGTCCTGACCCCATGCTGGTCCACTGAGAGGTCAGGTTCTGCGCTTGCCCAGCTGGCTGTGCTCAGTGCAAAGGAAATTTGTTCTGGGCCCTCTTGGGATATAAACCATTTATAAGCAGGCAATTTGACAGTTACACACATTTGTTGTTAAGCTGGTAGACAAGGTTTAAGTCCCGCTACCAGGCTTTCCTGTTTCACTTTGTGTCTCTGCTCAGTTGGCCTTTGGCAGCACGGATCAGCAGGCACAGCCCTGCTCTCCAGGGGTTGAGTCCAGCTTAGCCTCTAAGCCATGTGGTTTGGGCATCTCATTCTCTCTTCATCAAATGAGGACATTTCCACTATGAAACTTGTTATCCCTTCTAATTCTAACATTCGGTAACTAAGAATGGGAAAACCAGATTTAAGGGTGCACGTGGGTTTTAAGCAGGGACCAGTTCTCCTCCTGGGAATCAGCTTCTAGCATCTCAACTGTTTCCAAAGCTGCCTTTTATACATCTCCCAGTTACTACCATAAAACCAGACATTCTACTGCTTTGACATTTTTGTGGGATTCAAGTAAAAGATTTGTATTTGCCAGAGTTGTTAGCTATAGGCAAGTAGAATCTATATCAGCTAGTTAAGACAGAAAGAGATCTTTCTGTTCAGTTAGACAGTTCACAGAATTATCAGGAGGGCTAAAAACAAAACAGACTGTGGGCAAAGCTTCCAGAAGATGGCTCCTCTCCCAGCATCGCCAGGAGGCCACCACTTCTGTAGTCACATGCAGTGTGTGGGACTTTCACAAGAAGAGACACATTTCTCCCACAAACCATCATTACTTGAGACTTTATGTAATCATTGCAGCTGAAAGCATTCCTAACTAATTAACAGCATATTTGACTTCATCAAGTATCTCAAACCCAAATAACTTATTTCTTCTAATTTTCCCTGGGAATTCAGATTTATCATTCATTTGATATGTATTGACTAAATGCCTTCTATGAGCTTTGCTCTATGCAATTCAATCAGTAAGACTCTGCCGTGCCCTTAAGCAGCAGTCTAAGGAAAGACCCAGGAAAGAATCAGGATACTCTGAGACAAGAACCCTTATAAGGGTTATCCTACTACACCATGGAAATCCAGCCGCTAAAGCACGCTGCCCAGCTGGACAACGGATGGGAGGGCTTCCCGGAGAAGTGCTCTGCAAACTGAGTCCTAAAGGAAAGGAGGGAGTTAGCTCATTGAGGACACACAACAGAAGCCATGGAGCCGTACGTGCAAAAGCCAGGGATGCAAAAGAGCTGGCATGTTCTGAGGACTGAGAGCAAGTCTCCGCATGTGGGGGTAGAGACTCTCAGGAGAAGAAAGAATTGAGAGTTAAACAGACTCCTGATCATGGGAAGCTCTGGAAGCCATGTGAAGAAATTCAGATCCGATGCTGGGGATAATGAAGAACCATGCTATGATTTGGAAAAATTGATCAGATTTGCAGCTTAGAAAGCCCCATCAGGCTGCTGAGGGGTGGATGGTGGATTGGCAAAGGGAAGGGAACTCAGCTGAAGACCACTACAGGAACTTAGGGGACATAAGAGGGAATGGTAGGGAGTGGAGACAGGAGCTGGTTTCCAGGTGACGGCCACAGAGTAAATGAGGACATGGAGATTGGGTGCGGGCACATCCCTGAGAGAGGACAGGTCTAGAGGAATATGCTGCATTGGTCAGTGTGGGGTATGTGAGAAGAGTAAACACGTTTATGAGTGAGGGCTTGAGGGTCCCTCTGATATATTTGCTTCACTGTCCAGAGATGAGAACAGTGGTTGGGGTTGCCCAGAGCCTTTGGCTTACTTATCGGGTCCTGGTTGATTACAAGATCAGTGCCCTCTGGATAAGAGATGTGCTGCTGCATTATGTTTTCACGGTTTGAAAAACTTTTGACACATTTAAACAGTGATTACCACTGAAGACAGGGTGAGATTAAAATCCTGGCCAACTGGAGCTGGAAGGCTCAGCCCTATTGCTCACCCCCTGACCTCGGGTGGGGCAGGGTAGGCCACACAGACACAACCACAGCAGATAGGAGCAAGCTCCTGGTCCTACGGGTCCTCCTCCAGCCACATTACCAGGGATTCTCTTTCAGGAAGAGAAAATTAACTTACAGTAATGCCATGCCGTCAAGGAACAAGGATCCAGTGGCAGAGTGTGAAAGGACAATGGCCCCATCTAAAAGGTCTTTCAAGTTCTCTGGGCCAGGAGAACGTAGCAAATGTGGGGTACCACTCTCTCTGCCATGCTTTCCTGGCCTAGTCTTCCTCTTTCTCTCTACCACTTCCACCAAGTCTGGGCTAAGGGCTTCTTCCCTGCCCTCTCACAGCACCCTCCCTGAGTCTTCTCTCAAGACATTTATCACATTGCCCTACTTGAAGGTCCTATCTGTCTGTCTTTTCCCAAGGGTTGAGACCTATTACAGTTCACTTCTTTTTTTTTTTTTTTTAAGATTTTATTTATTTATTTGACACAGAGAGTACAGCCAGGGGAAGCAGCAGGCAGAGGGAAAGGAAGGAGCAGACACCCTGCTGAGCAGGGAATCCAATGTGGGGCTCGATCCTAGGACCCTGGGATCATGACCTGAGCCGAAGGCAGATGCTTAACCATCTGAGCCACCCACGCACCCCATGCAGTTCACTTCTTATCCCCATCACCTAGCATGTACCTAGTACAAAGAAGTCATTAAATCAGGGTGCCTGGGTGGCTCAGTCATTAAGCGTCTGCCTTCCGCTCAGACCATGATCCCAGGGTCCTGGGATGGAGCCCCACATCGGGCTCCCTGCTCCTCTGGGAGCCTGCTTCTTCCTCTCCCACTCCCCCTGCTTGTGTTCCCTCTCTCGCTGGCTGTCTCTCTCTCTCAAATAAATAAATAAAATCTTCTTTAAAAAGTCATTAAATAAATGTTGTAGAATAAATTAACTGTGGAATAGCCTCCTCTCCATGTATAGCTGCACAGGATGGGCGCCGGGAGGCCTGCACAACCATGCACAACAGCACTGAGAGAAGACAGGACTTTTTTGCTTAAATTCATGAAAATTATATGACCATCACATACTTTGTACCCAGGCAGATCACCCATTCCGACAAGCTGTTAGTCATTACTGCCTGCTCTCGTGAAGTAAACTTCATCAGTTCCCCAGCAAAGGTTGTATCCTTTAAAGTGGCAATCCTTTCCTGCCTTTCACCCATCTGTTCTTGACTTGACCCAGGCAATCTCTTTTATTGCCTACCGAAGATATTTCAGCTCAGGTGATGCCATTTCCGGATGGTGACCTATTCCATTAAGAAGGCAAGATCTGACGAGTTTCCTCTTCTAAACCGTCAGGAACAGTGCCAGTTAAACCTGGGCCTGGCAAGCGCTCCAAACTCAAGCATGCCACAGAATGCCTAACATTCATCCTCTGTCTTGTCTCGGAGTAACTGAGGCCAGCCCGGAGGAGGGAAGAGCCCCCTGTCATGAGCACACTGCAATGGGGGCATGCCCTGAATCGCCGTCGCGAACAATCCTGCAGGACAGCGTTTACTGGAGACTAAGGGCTTTCTCTTGGGTAACCGGTTTCCCATCCCTACTGGGCTCATGGAAGAATCGTAGAATGACAGATCTGGACACGAGCTTACAGACCATCTAGCTTCTCACCTCACGAGGATTCAGAAGCTCAGGGACAGAGCCAAAGCTCAGTCATCCACGCAATGATGGCTGCAGGGAGGCGCAGCGGTGCTAACTCATGAGAACCTGTCAACACCAGCTTTTCCACCGAACCTAAGAGGATCCTAACTTAGATGTTAAACCCTCCTCTTGGAGAACTGCCCCTACTTACCCACCACTCCCCCGGCCCTACACATTATGCAGACAGGCTGTTTGCTGTTAGAGCATGACGTTCTCATTCAGACCTCTCGGCCTTTGCATCTACACTTCCTCCCACCAGGAGTGGCCTTTCCTTCTTCCCTGGCCGCATGCTCGGGTTCCTTCAGGACCAAGCTCACATGCCACCTCTGACAGGGACCTCCCGACCCAGCCCCACCTCCCCTGTGAACAGAGTGAACCAATCCCCCCTACATGCTCCCCTGCAGGCTAGACTTCCCTTAGAGAGAGCTGATCCAGCCAGTTTTCTGTCTGCAACACCCTCATGACCACCCCCTCCTTTTGCAACCCCAGTTCCTCCTTGGCCTTCTGGTACTCCCGGGGCTCCTTCAAACACTTCCTGCCAGTCTCCCACCACATTCTCCCTCCCAGGGAGCCTTCACTCATCTCCAGCTGTAAGTGTGTATTTGGTTTTTTCCTTATTTACTGAAAAGTATCTATTGCCCTCCTGCTACATGCCAGGCACTTGGGATGCAGGGATAATAAGAAGGATCAGATGTGCACTGTCACAGTGTCACATCCTGCTAGTATGGGAGCAAGACACAGGAAACAACCACACTTCCAAGGCATGGACTGGACCACTCTGATGGTGACAGATGATAGGTGACAGGTGAGGCAGTAAATCTAAGCAAGGCATTGAGAGTAGCTTGCCTGACGTCTGTCCCCATGCCCAGCCTCTGCAAGATATGCTCTGTAGCCATGGGGTTTGCATACCTGGGCTGCTACAGCCCTGAGAGGCCAGATGCAGGCAATATATGTTTGCTGATTGAATCAGTGATCATGGCTTTCAGAACCAGCCACCACAGGCCGCTGAGCTCCTCGAGGGCAGAAGCTACTTATGACTCCTCTCTGCATCTCCAGCACCTGACACAGGACGGGATGGGCGTCTCCGTCCAAGGCGCCTTATCCGTGTCATTTTCAGTAAGCCTCAGAAAGTAGACGGCCAAGAAATGTTTCCTAGTTGCTGGGTCTATGGAACTCAAATAAATGATCCTGTATTTTCTTCACTTGGCTAACCTCATAGCGCTTTATGAACTGTGAAGTGTGGTTCATTTTTCATCTAATAGCTTTATCAGGGCTATACAGATGTCTATAATACTCGCGATCACTATTACTCCTCAGATGAGAGCCTGTTCCAGTCTTACTCCAAAACCGTGCTCCATCCCAGACATCTGACCCATGCAGCTCCCTCCACGACAGTGTGTGACCTCATGATGACAGGGACCTTGCCCGTCTGCATCTCCAGCTCCTAACACAGTGCCCAGCTTACAGTAGGAGTGTAGTCAATGTTTTGCAAACAAATGGTGCCTGGCTCAGGGATACAGAGGCCAGATTCGTGGAAAAGGTGCCTTCTGAGTCTATCCTGACCTGAGCTCCAACCTCCACACTTTGGGCAATCACTTTGAGGCCCTCTCTGCCCTGGTCTGTAAAACAGCACTGTCACAGGGCGCTGCTTCCCACATGGGGTCCTGTCCAAGGAATGAAACTCCATATGGGAAAGTTCAGGAAAATCCTGTAAGATATGAGGTGGAACTAATAACAGTAGAATCCCAGTGACCAGCAGTGGGACTGGAAGAAACCACCAGGCTTCCCAGGGAGGGGCTCTCACTCATGGTTTAAGGCTCAGAATCAATGTCACCTCCCTGAGAAGGCCCTGCCTCCTGTCTCCCCAAGCCCCTGGCACATAACTGAGTCATCCCACCGCTGCCATTACTCGCCGGCTTGCCTGACTCCCCCACCGCCCTGGGGTCCCTCAGGACCAGGACTATGCTGTTTATTCTGAATTCCCAGCACATAACAGAAGACCCTGCATAGAGACAATGTTCTGCAAACTTGCTGAATGGAGTTCTTATCCAACCTTCCCTCGCATTTATTAAGACAATGAAGGCACATCTGCCGACTGGGGACATTTTGGCTCCTGACTCAGCTCTTGGTCAACCTCAGGGTGCGTGGGGAGACCGGCGAGGGTGTCCCAGAGACATGCGGGGTTCCCGGACTCCGGGCAGCTCGAGCGCAGGCTTGCACAGATGCCTCGCAGACGCCTCGTTGTGTACTGGTGACGCGCACAGCCTCCAGAGCCTGGCACCGGACCAAAGCCTGGCACCCCGAGTTCCCCGGGCCTTGATACGAGCACTCCCTGTGCCTCGGTTTCTTGCTTAGGAAACGGAGTGGTAATGCGCCTGGCTTCTAGGGTTGTTTGGAGAATGAAATGAGCGATTACACGTGCTCACTGAGAAAGCATCAGCAGAGGACCCAGGCCCGGCGAATGTCATTGTCACCCCCCCCATGGAAACCTCCCCCCGGCCCTGCTCAGATGTGCTTCCGCGCCGCTGTGGGGGTTTAAATGACGTGACTCCTCATCTTGGAGATTAAAATAAGAGAGGATGGGACGTGGGATGCCGCCTTTGCCCGTGTCATTCCCACCATCGTCTGTCTTCTGTCGGCAGAGCCCTTGTCCCAAGTGACCAGTACCCATCTCCCCAGCTTGGCTGCCACCCCAGCCCAGAGCCTCACACCCAGCAAATGCTTAGAATACGGAGCAGGGTGAGCTGCCCCACGTCCCTAGACTGCCTGAGGCCCTGAGTTCTGTATAAAAGAGTTCCCCAGGTCAGAGGCGGGACAATGCGTGGGGTGGCAGGCGGCAGGCGGCCTCCACACCCGCCCTTCACTTTCCCGCGTGTGTCTGATGCCCCCTGCCTCCGCGGGGTGGGTCTGGGTTAATCCAGGTGGGCCAGGTGGGCCGGGTGGGCCGGTGGCTGGTTTCGGGGCAGACACACGGCCCAGCTCCGCTCGATGTGAAGAAGCGATGGCAGTCTCCCGAGAGGCTTCTGGGGGAGCTCTCTTTGCTCTAAACATTGAAATACACACAGAAGGAAAAATCATCGCCTTCTCCCGCCTGACGTTTGTGTGGAATCGACGACTCTGAGCCTGCGGCGTCCCCCCGCCGCGCGGTGAGGGAGCGGGACACGCGCGGGGCTCGAGCACAACCATCGGCCCCCTCGCGGTCACGTGTTACCGGAGATTATGGGCTCCTCGGGGTTGCCTTTTCTGTTACAAGATCGGGTAAGATGCATTTGGCTAAAAGTAATCAAAACCCCCACTAGCCAATGATTTAAATCAGGAATCAGCAAGCTTTTTCTTCGAACGGTCGGATAGTGTTTGAGGCTTTGTGGGCACATGGCCTTTGTCCCAGGGCTCACGCTAGCCTTCGCAGCCCCAAAGCACCGCGAACAACGAGTGCGCGGAGGAGCTGGCTGTGCGCCAAACTCGCTTTACAAAACCAGGCAGCAGGCTGGACGTGGCCATATGGTTTAAACCGTAAACGCACCCATCGTTTACTGAATCACAGAACAGGAGGAAAGTTCTGGCTGGTTCAGGAACTGTGACATGGCATCACTGCATTCTCTGTCCTCCCCCCCAAGGTTCCACGAAGGCTGTCCCAGACCCGAGCGTCAGCATCGCACATGGCACCGCGCAAGGCCGAACAGGCAGGAGTGTGAGAGGGACCCCAGCGTCTCCCGCACTCGCCAACCCCTTGCCTTGTGTTGCACACGCCATGCTCAGCTTCAAGGCAAGTGAGAAGCGGGTGAGGGAGGGAATGGTTGGCAATGGCTTTGGGGAGCCCACGAAGAATGTCAACCCCAACAGATGGTCAACAAGAGGAAGGGTACAGTGACTCAGAGCGGGTGAGCTTTGGGAAGGAAAGGTGCGGGGCAGACCAGCTTCCCTGGGCTGACACAGCAGCTCCGGGGCATAGAAGAAATGTCTAAAACTTCTTTTCTTTTTTTTTTTTTTTTTAAGATTTTATTTATTTATTCGACAGAGATAGAGACAGCCAGCGAGAGAGGGAACACAAGCAGGGGGAGTGGGAGAGGAAGAAGCAGGCTCATAGCGGAGGAGCCTGATGTGGGGCTCAATCCTACAACGCCGGGATCACGCCCTGAGCCGAAGGCAGACGCTTAACCGTTGTGCCACCCAGGCGCCCCTAAAACTTCTTTTTAAATATTAAATACTACTATTAACATGGAGTTAAAATTAATATTAAATTGAAATTTTAAAAATGTAATTGCAGAGACAAGAGGAATACTGAGGAAGTTACTGGAAGACAGTCTCGGAAAGGAGATCTCTAATCTAATTGGCAAACTGCATTCACATACATTTTAACCTCATCCTCTGGACAATCTTATGAAGAGGTCTTGGTCCCAGTTTACAGGTTAACACGGCAGAGTTGGGGTTCACACTCGGTCTTCTGACCTCCATGCCCAGGAAGGCTTCTCTCTACAGCATCTGTTCGATGGCACAGATGATCACAGGAGACCAGCTCAGATGACCAAGGGCTGAAGAACCAAGCTGTTTGGTCTGGAAAAGCAGGTGCACAAGGGGCTGAAGAGAGCCAAAGACTGCGTCTGAGAAGATGCCACACTTGTTCTGTTTGGCTCTGTGAGGACACAGAGTTTGGCCCCAGCTAACCAAGCCTCGTGGTCAAAATCCCTCCAAAGGACCAGGCCGGGGGCACCAGGGTGGCTCAGTCGCTAAGCGTCTGCCTTCGGCTCAGGGCGTGATCCCAGGGTCCTGGGATCGAGCCCCACATTGGGCTCCCTGCTCCGCTGTGAGCCTGCTTCTTCCTCTCCCACTCCCCCTGCTTGTGTTCCCTCTCTCGCTGGCTAGCTCTCTCTCTGTCAAATAAACAAATAAAATCTTTAAAAGAAAAAAAAAAAAGGGCCAGGCTGTGCTGGTGTGATGAGCACATTATCAGCTGTGCTTAAAGCACAGAGGAAGACCATTGGGAGGAAGAGCCCTTGGAAGGAGCTTGTGGCCCAGAGTCCAACAACAGGTTGGACTCGATGGCCCTGAGTCCCCGGTACCCTTTTCACCCAAAGATTTGAGGAGTTTGGGCAAAGGAGCATCAGGGAGGATGACAAGGAGCTGAGGAATGGCCAAGGTGTGCCAGCAGGACCTATGGGTCCCAACTGGACCGGGGCTTGGAGGAAAGGCATGGGGGGATAGGGAAGGGAAGCCCACGCAGTCAGGGAAGCCATGGGAGCTGCTCCATCACTTCCGAGAGACCTAGGGCATCCTGGGCTGAAAGAGATGCCGCCTATCCGTCCACCATCTTACTCCCTGGGTTCTAAGGGAACCAAAGACTGGCCTACACTCTGCCCCACAGAAGTTGCAGAACTGGAAGAAACCTCAGAAATGACTCTCACACCCTCACCCTGACCCCCACATACTCACCACACCCCCACATGCAACCACACGCATACCACACACTCGCACACAGTAGCATACTCAGCATACTCACACACAACCACACACACTCCCCACACACTCATACACACTCACACAGTAACACATACTTAGCATACACACAACCATATACACTCACCACACACTCACAGCCACACACACACACAACACGCTCGCACGTAGTAACACATGCAGCATACTCACAAGCAATCACACACACACACACACAGCTACACACATACCACACTCACACACAGTAACGCATACTCAGCATATTCAGACACAACCACACACACTCACCACACAGACACTCACATACACATGACCACATGCCACATATACACAACCACACACACCACACACACAACCACATGCATAACACACACTCACACAGTAACACATACTTTGCATACGCACAACCATATACACTCTTCACACACACGCACAAACAACCACACACAGTAACATACTCAGCACAGACACAACCACACGGTGCATGCGCCATCAGTTTTGGATATTTTACAGATGAGGAAACTGAGGCAGAATGAGATGAGCAGTCGTGCTCCTGTCCACATGAGGACTCCATCAGGCAGGAGCGCTGGATCTGGCACGTGACACCGTCCACCTTCTCCTCTCTTCTCCCCTCTGTTCTTCCCGTCACTGATGGTTCTCCTAGGCTCTCCCCAGTAGCAAGCAGAGTCGGGGAGGAGAAAGACCAGGATGGCCACCATGGCCTGGGGACCCGACGGTCAACAACCAACTGTCCCAGGACAGGCTGGATGCAAGCTTTTCTTCGCTCTTCACCCAGTGCTCAGCCCTGCGCGCTGGGACCTTTCTGAGAGGTGCAGATATAGACGGAGAAGAGAAGAAGGACGGGGGCAGGGGCTTGCAGCCGTGGAACAAAGCGCCCGTGCTGTCTCCGGGACAGCAGCAGTGAGCTGGCCCACCTCCTGCCAAGTGTCCTCTGGGGAGAATTAACGAGGGGTGTTAAAATGAAACGCAGGCAGTTAGAACACATCTGCCGGGGGTGTGGCAGAGACTCGGTCTGAGGCTGCACGCTAACGGCCGGTTGCCTCTCCGTCGGGTGTCCCTGTGGCCTGGCACCTCCCAGCCAGAGAAGGAGAGCAAGTGTCATGCTGGGGTCTCCAGGCACCTGCAGACAGTGCTTCTGCACCCGAAGATTGCCCAGCCAGCTGCTTCTCCCAGCCGTCACCACAGGTCCCCTGGCTTTGTTTCCAGGTGGGGAGGCCTTCCTGGGCACCAGGCATGTCCCAGCCTGCCCACGGGCCCCAGGCTGCACTTCCGCAAAGGAAACTGAGGCTTCTGAGCCTCCCCCAGCTGAGAGGGAGCAGGGATAGCAGGCAAGTCTCCTACATTCAGAGGAGAGAAGGGAAATCTTTTTGAAGGGAGGGTGTAGAGCCTGAGGACTCCTAAACCGAAAGAATACACGTGCTTTTCTGGATCTGGAAAGAGACCGCCTCTCTGCCTGGGGCAGGTTTTCCACTCGGGAGATCAGTGTTGTCTGGTGCGTGCTGGTCAGGGCGGCCTCATGGACGTGGGACGTGTACGTGCAGCTCAGATGTGTCCAGTGAGCCAAGTAAGTCCTTGCAAACCTACCCCTTTCCCTCTGCCATTTAGGAGGGCAGCCGAGGAAAGTGGGATCAATTCTTCGAGAGGTGGAGAAATGGATTGTTTTAAAATCCTACATACAGCAAACCGAGCTAAACCTTGCAGACGTATGCAGAGAAAAGACTGGTAAAGTTAAAGTGAACCAGTAACAGGGCCTCCAGAACAACCTGAGAAAAACTTCCTGTTTAATAGAAATCACATGCAAATTCTTTCCCTCTGATGGTGCCGACAACAGGCTCTACCTCAAAGCACCAGGGGCCTATTGTGCGTTTTTGTTTGGTTTGGTTTTTTTTTTCTTTTGGTCACTGTGGAAAATCATTCTTGCTTTTCTACGTATGTGTTTTTATAAATTCTCTCAAATGTCCAAGGCTTTGTTCCAAGAGACGATGCCTCAGTTGGCGACCATTAACTCTCCTGGGTCTAGCCCCTCAGATGCCGGGGTCCGTCCTTGGCACCGTCCTTGGCACCTAAGGGAACATTCAGGTGAGCCAGCAGCGTGTGTTCTCAGGTGGCCCCAGGCTGTATGGTCAGCTGAGGTCCTGCCACCGCAGAACCAGGCCTAGACAAAGGCCTCCCAGGTACTCAAACCCCAAGACAGAGGCCCTCATTCTAGACCTTCGCACTCTGCTCTCTTCTGTTCTCACCCCACAGGCCCTGCTCCATGGGAATCTGACCCAACACCCCTGTAAGATATTATGCCTTCACCACCCCTCTCAGGTAACTCTTTCAATGGAAACTGTCCCGATTGTTCTGATTTCCACGGAACTGAATCGTGGCCTGCTCGGGGCCAGGCACTGTGCCGTCATCATGACGAATGAGACTGCTTCTCTCCTGGAAGAGCAGACTGCAAATTCTGCCTGAGTCACGTCAAGGAAGGTCTGGGGACAGAGGGAGACCTGACAGCTAGTGAGCATTAAGCTGGGGCCAGGCTTTGGGGAAGCCGGGACGGTCCAAGGAGAGAATGGAGCAAACCCTGTCATTAACGCAGGGCTTGAAGCTGGAAGAAAGCAAGAGGCGGCTGCGGGAGTGGGGGAGCCGATGCAGTAGGGGGAGCCTGAGTAACGCTCCTTCATCTGCTGCCCTGTGAGTCAAGGCCTCCGTGCTCACCTGGGCTCCTTGACATTCACCTTCCCAGGCAGGCCACCTACCCTAGTCCCTGGGCCTCAACAAATGTCGGATGAATAAATAGGGCATGTCTTTTGTCCTGCAAAGCCAATCGAAAGGATCTGAGCAGGGGAGTGGCCCGGCCAGATGGGAGTTTTAGGGAAGTATCTCCAGCAGCAGGTGAGAGAGAGGCTGGAGGGGAGCGATGGAAGGCCAGAGACAGGGCAGGAGTCTAGTGTGATTCCCACCTTGGGCCTGGCCCCCTCCTCGCCTCCTCCAGCCCTGGAGTGTGGCCCACTCTCCATCCTCTGCAAGCTGGAGACCTGAGCCCAAACCCAGGCTCACTGGCCCAGATGTAGCCCGGCGCCGAGCTGCAAGGCCAGCCTGGAGCCTTCTTCTCCCAGCCACCACATCGGGTCTGTGCCCAGATGCTCATTCAGCCCATTTGCATTACTGAGCACTACTGGGTGCCAGGCAGCCCACCATCCACCAGGGCCCAAAGGGACATTCCCTTTGTGTTTTGTTGTCACTTCTGGTGACAGGAGTGGCTGGTCACTTATCCACTGTGTTCTGGGAAAGTCTCATGCTCGTTCACTCCCAGCACGGGGGGCTTCGCAGAGGAAGCACCAGTCCCCGTTAGACAGCACACCTGTGCAGGGAGGGGACTTGGGAGCCTTGAGCTAAACTTCAAACTTCACACTGCGGGGGGGGGGGGGCTCTTTCCATCACGGCAGCTCATGGGCTGGTAGAAATGTGAAGGAAAAGGTTTGGGAAGAAGCTATTTTTAGCCCACCTAAGAAGTGTCCCTCGTCCTTATCAGGCCCGTGCCTGGTGGGACAGAGAGGTCCCAGTCACTCCTGCTATCAGGAAGGGTCAATAAACCAGAACCTCGCCTCCTCAGACGAGACTGGCCTCATTCCCAACTTCCCCTTCCTGTGCTCAAGGAGGTAAACACTTGGTTCCGTGAGAGCCGCTGGGATAAAGGCCAAGCTTCTCAGGCATATGACCTCAGCCCTGTTTCCCCCCTTGGGTGATGCCCTACTTTATGAGGACACAGGTGACCAAGGCGGCCAGGCTGGGCTCCCTGCCCCCTTTGGGCCCTTGCCCTCTCCTTGGCGTCCCCTCTGCTGCTTGACTCAGCTTCAGGTCCAGACCAGAGGCGGCCTCCACAGGCAGCGCGTGGGCCCCTGAGACTTGGAGCAGCTGTGGTTGGCACCCCCACTCCTTCCCACTCGTCGGCCTCTTCTTTCCTCTTGCTTCTGTTATTGCATTTCCCTCTTCTCGAATGTGCCCCTCTGGCCTCCTCTTTTCACTGCCCCATTGCTTATGTCCCAGGCCCCCTGACAACCTGCTTGGCCTCTAGAGTCCATGCTCTACAAAGGGAAGCTCCTCTATGCTTATCCAAACCCACGGATGAGCAAAAAGCCACATGTCAACCAAGAATATAGTTTACAAGCTACAAAAAAGAGAAGGGGAGTAAACGCCCTTATTAAAAACTCCAACCTTTAAAAAACGGTCCAATTTAGAAGCAAAAAGGAACTGTTAAAGGATTCTCACTGCTCCATGACAAATATTGTCTGTCTGCCATTATTGTTTGGAAAGAGCTGCCACATCAGTAAAGGGGTCCCAAGCAAATGTCATTCTCAACAGGCACCTGCCAGGAGGCCTGGACTTCGCCTGTGAGCGTGCTGGAGTGTGGGCCCGGGTGGGGCAGGAGGGGGAGAGAGGCAGACGATGACCTTTGAGTGACAGTGAGCACTTGCTTCTGTAACAAAATACTACAGAGTGGGCATCTTAAACAACCAGAATTTAGTTCTCACAGTCCTAAGGCTGGAAGGCCAAGGTCAAGGTGCTGTCCAGCTCCGTTCCTGGTGAGGGCCTGCTTCCTGCTTCCTGCTTCCTTCACTGACAGCTGCCTTCTCCATGTGTCCTCACATGGCAGAGAGAGGGAGACAGACAGCTCCAGTGTCGTATGAAGACACTAATCCCATCCTGGGGGCCACCCTCCTGACCTCCTCTAAACCCAGTTATCTCCTAGAGGCTCCACAGTGGGGGGTAGGGCTTCAACATGTGTATATGGGGAGGTGAAATCCAGTCCCCAGCCCCTTCCTCACCTGGGGAGAAGTTCGTTTGAGCAGATGGAGACACGAGGGCAGAGGCCCGCAGTCTGCATTCCGAATTATAATCCTCACATGACAGGGCCGGACGTTTGGAACTCAGAATCCCGCCACTCTGCCAGTTAGAAAGGCTGGGGCAGTCCCAAGGGAAACTCCAGAGAAATTCGACCTCTCTAGAATAAAACTGTTCTGTACACAGTCCCAGGGAAACCTGGGGTCCCAAGGCTCCTTGCAGCTCTCTGAGTGGACTGATGATCCCTCAGGAAGAAATAATGGCAAAGCAGCTGTTTTCTTGGGGTAACAGGCTTGATACGAAATAAAAGCGGGAGGTCAGAGCTGAAAGCTGGCCCCGTGAAGCGTCTTCACTTGAGCGGTATTGGAAGGGTGGTTGATAAAGTCTTGTTAATGTTAAATCACGTTCAGGATTTGGCTCATTAATACTCCACTGCAGTCCTATTTGCCATTCTGTTGCCCAGGATAACATTTTGGAAGTCAGCTTCCTTTCTATTTCCATTAAGAAGTTATTAATATTGTTATTAATATTTGTGGGGTGCCTGGGTGGCTCAGTTAAGCATCTGCCTTCGGCTCAGGTCATGATCCCAGGGCCCTGGGATTGAGTCCCACATCGGGCTCCTTGCCTGGTGGGGAGCCTGCATCTCCCTCTGCCTGCTGCTCCCCGTGCTTGTGCTCTCTCTCTCTCTCTCTGACAAATAAATTTTTTAAAAAAAGAAAAGAAATTATTAATATTTGTGATTTAGTGAACCATCATTGATAAGTTCTTAATGAAAGTAGAGAAATCTGAACAAAAATACTGTCCTCAGCAACAGAATTGTGACTAGAACTGTAATTATTTTTATAACCAGTTACAGAGAGAGTATACTCTTTTTTTCATTACTATAATACATACCATTACAGAATAGACATGTGATAATACTATGATTTCAAACCATACAGGTAGGTTTTCAAATTCTTCATTATTGCCTCCTGTAAATTCCTCAGCTCCCCAAATTAATCCTTCCTCTCTTGCTTCCTTTGGCTTTAATGCAGATTTTGCTTCTTTTGTGCCCCAAGGCACAAGGGTATGATCTCGTCCCTCGTGGAATCTCTGTCTCGACGATTATATTCTTTCTGGAACGCAATGTGTATGCGTTTATTTCAGCCTCTCACCGCAGCTTTCCTCCCTGAGTGCCACAAGGATTAGGGCCTCTATACCTCATGTTAAATGTCATGGTTTATCCACAACCCACACGAAATAAATGTGTGAAATGACTAATCGAGGCTTCAGTCAAAACATGATGGAAAACTAGCCCACAAAGAAGCCATACAGAACATCCAAGACCTGGGCAGTGCCTGAGACTTTTACTCTTCTGTTTTATCCGAACTATAGAGCTAGGAAGATTTAGCTTCTTCACTGTAGAAGTGAAGTTTTCGTTCACTGCTGTGTACCCCGAGCTGGGAGAACCCACATTCTTTTTGTGGGAATAGGGGAAGACTCATATTTTTATTTGCTGAACCTGTAGCCACAGCCTGAAAGTGGGGCTCCCTCTACTCCATACATTGCTTATCCTTTAAGCCAGCTTGTCCTCCCCAAATGGATGGACACCTTGAGAGCCCAAGTTTTCATGTTTCTGAGGATTATTTTCATGATAAACAGAACTAGGAGATTTGGGAGATGAAGAACAGACACAGGCTAGATGGAGAATCAGTGTGACTATAAAAAATCAAATAAGGAAAAAAGCATTTGGTGTTTTTAAAGATGAAGAAATGTATTCCATCTGCTATTTGGCTCCATGTGTTGCAACTAGAGACGAAAGAATTTTTGAAGGAGCCTGAAAAGCTATTTTCAATTTTTTTTTTCAGATACATTACTTCACTAGATGGTATTTCAAGCAAGCATGGAAAGGTCTGAGGATGCCAGTTTTCTTTGTAAATCAGATGGAAAATGAGAAGACCAGCAAAATAATGGGAGCATAAGGATCCCTTGACTGAAAGAAGGAAGTAGGGGTGTACCTAAAGAAAGTTAGCAGCAGAGTGGGAAAAGAGAGAAAACAATTTAACTGAAGAACATCTGGAGGGAAAGGAATTTAAAGATAGGCTGTATTTTTACTGAACAGGTTAGACACGTGACAAAGAGAAGTCTCCTCAAAGCTAATTCCAATGAATGTAATTCTTAATGGCAGACACCAGAGCTTAGGAGTTTTCAAAATCGGGGCAGGGGACAGAACAAGCTGTGATCAGACATTTGCATTTTTAACGTAGGGGATTGACCAACCCAAGGAACAGATGTGGCCAGCACTAGCCTTCTGAGGGACAGCATGTTGGGAGCCACAAAGTGGTCCCGGGTGGGGGGGGAGGTGGAGGAGTGGGGTATCCCCACGAAGGCCTGGAGCCAGCCCTCCAACCCAAGCCCAGCACCACACACACCATGGAAGCTGACTGTTGCTGGAGTCTTCAAAGCCACGTGGGAGAGATCCGATTCTCACTCCTACACCGATCCAAAAATGTTGATCTTCTCAATAAACCCCAAAGCAAACTTGACGATTAAGAAAGACTGCAGTCAAACTTTGAAAAGGGACTTCTTGAACCTCCATTCTGCACATTCTTCATGTGGTGGGTAAGTTGAGTTGAAGACTATTGACAGAAGGGATCAATTACATTTATTCAGATGAATTTCAAAATATTTCAACCTAGAGACCAAGTTTGAAGTGAGTGTAGATCTAGAAGAAGTAAAGAAAACATTTATAGGAGAGTCTTAGAGGGGGGCGCCTGGGTGGCTCAGTCGTTAAGCGTCTGCCGTCAGCTCAGGGCGTGATCCCAGGGTCCTGGGATTGAGCCGCGCATCGGGCTTCCTGCTCCACTGGGAGCCTGCTTCTTCCTCTCCCACTCCCCCTGCTTGTGTTCCCTCTCTCACTGTCTGTCTCTCTGTCAAATAAATAAATAAATAAATAAATAAATAAATAAATAAATAAAATCTCAAAAAAAAAAAAAAAAGAAGAATCTTAGAGGGACAAACATGTACGATTGTGTACAAAACTGAGAAGGATCCCCCCAACCTTTAGTATTTCAGAGGCTATGTCATCATCAGGCAAAGCGGATTCTCCTTTCTTCCAATGGACCAAGGAGAACCTTTTATACCCAACCTAGGCCCTACGAGATTGTTTCTAGCTGATGATTAGCCCCTACTAATGACTCAGAATTCCTTTATCCCAAGGAAGATGCCATATGTAAATGTTCAAAAGAAAGAAAACCTACTCTAAGCGAGAGTCCTGGACCTGCTTGTTGCTGGCCCATTTGTTGAGGTCTGTGCACGGTCAGTCCAGTATAAGGCAAGGACAGAGACAGGGAGCCTGGCCTTTCCCTTCTCAGCTGCCCCCAGAATCCACTCCTCTTACCCTCTGTTAGACCAATAAGCCTAAGGGACAAGGCCTACTGGGTTTGCCTTCTAAAAATTCCGTGCTCTAGAGCCAGCTCTATACTAGTTAGTTTGTGGCATTTTACTATTTGTTCCTTTGCAGATGAAAACACTGAAGCTAACTACCATAAGAGCTTTTATAAAAATTAGCTCGTAATAAATACCATGAACTATTCAAATATTTATAGACTCATTATCTTATTTCAATTTCTAACAACCCAGTGAGCTGGTGACTGTTGCTATTACCAATCTCTAGCGAAGGAAACTGAAGCTCAGAGAGGTTTAGTTACTTCTCCAAAGTCACACAGCTAGTGAGTGGGGGAGCCCAGATTCAAATCTGCTGGGTCTGACTCTAAAGCCCCTTCCCTCTTTCTCACTGCCTATGCCCTCCACCTTGATCAGCAGGAGAGGTTAATTATCCAGAGGTACAAACAGTCTTTTTTAACATTTATGTTTGCCCTTGTAGTAGACAGAGCACAGAAAATTAAAGACAGAAAGACATCAACCCACCCTTGGATTGTTCTGGAAACTCAATGCCAGTGAAGACATCAAGGCTTTCAAGGAAGAGTATAGCTAAAAATACAACACCATAGAGAGTGAAGATGCCCTAGCCCTGGGCAGGAGAGGGATCAGGGCAGCAGAAGCAGAGAAAGGCCGTGTCTGGAGAAATTCCTCCCACATGCGCAAAGCCCAGAGGCACAGTGTCACTGGTCTCCGGCTCTCGCGTTTCTCTGCCCCTCCGTCTTAGCCACTGCCCCCTCCTGGTTGCCTGTTAGCAACCAGGTTCTAGTGGGGAAGAAAAGAGAGGCAAACGGCAAAAGGTCAAGTGGCCAGCCAGCCACTTCAGTCCCTGGGACATGGTGGCCAGGATGGCATGCGAGACAGGCTCCTCACTACTGCTCTTCAAACCCAGGTTCTCTTGCGTATCAGGCAGGGCTCAGCTGCAGAGAACCTAGTCTATCTGAAAACAGAAAAGGACAGCCTGGAAGGGATCAAAAGGCTCATGGAATCTCTGGGATGGCTAATGCAGGCCAGGCTGGGTCTCAGGTTCATCTCCCAAAGCCCACCACAGGACCAGGCACCAAAACACCTGCCCTCCTGCTGTGATTGGGACTTCCCAGACACCAAACCAGAAAGCCAGGGTGACAACAGTCATGCTTGCTCTAGAAGCATCTGCTCCGGCTCTGTCTCCCCACTTAACTCCATTTCAGATTACTTTCATCACGTGCCTCTGGGCGGCAGAAACTCCATCACACCCAGAAGCCTAGTGCACAGGATCTGGGAAGAGCAGTTTTAGCTTTCCAGCGTTTGCGGACCCAGGAGGAAGCCGACTGACCAGCCACATCTTCGCAAACGAAGCTAAGTGTTTTGGCTTCTGAGCAATTGGGTGTGGGGAGGGCAGGTTGAGGTCAAAGCAACGCTTCCTGTTTTCCAATGTAAAGGACTCAGGATGCAGTGAGCACATCATCTGGTGAGAAGCATGAAACAGGAAAGGTGAAGCAAAGCTTTAAAAGAAACATGGCCAAAGGGCTTCTGTGCGGAAGAAGGGTGCACGCTTCCTTCAGTGCTCCCCAGACCTGGAGCGAGTGCCTGCTGCTGCACACACGTGTGGGCAGGGGCCTGCCCCTGCGGAGCTTTCCATCTGATGAGAAAGCTAGAGTCAAGGAGGGAGTAGGCAAGGCCATGTCAGTTTTACAGGTGGGTAAGTGGAGGCAGCCAGCCCGGCCCAGCATCCTCTGCGGTAAAGCTGGGACCACCAGGCGCAGAGCCCTGCCATCCCAGGTGTTTCCCGCCAGCTGTGAGCTCCCACGCTGACCCAAGCCTCAGAGCAGCTCAGATTCTGGGGAGACCCCGAATCCCACATGTGACTTCAAAGAAAGAACCATTTCACAGGAATTTCTAATTAAAAATCAATTCAGTTAATATTTAGAATTTCAAGAGGACATCAGAGGATGGCGTTTAATGCACAGCAAACTTTTCTTAAATCCTCTTTTTTCTTCTCTTTCACTAACCCCCCCAACTTCTCTCTGACTCTCTGCCCCCCACAAAGCCTGTCTCCTCACAGCCCTGTGTGCACAGCGGCGTCTCCTTCTCCGTTCCCTTTATTTCACCCCTACACTCAATTCCCTCTTGTAAGCAAATTTCTGATTCTTCCTCCCCATATTCCAGATGCTCCTGACCACTCGCCTCCTTGATTCTTCAGCTCTCTCTCTCCCCACCCCTCTCGTCCTGATTCCAAAGCAGAAAAGCCGGGAACACAGCTGGCAAAGACAGAGTCCACTTTGGTTGGGGAAAGGCCAGGGGAAAGGCGGGGGAGGTGCCTGTGCAAACAGCATGGTCCCTGTTCACTCCCACAGCAGAGAGAGGAAAGGCGAATCTCTTCTTCTTCTTCTTCTTCTTTTTTTTTTTTTTAATTTGACAGAGATAGAGACAACCATCGAGAGAGGGAACAAAGGCAGGGGGAGTGGGAGAGGAAGAAGCAGGCTTCCAGAAGAGGAGACTGATGTGGGGCTCGATCCCCGAACGCCAGGATCACGCCCTGAGCTGAAGGCAGTCGCGTAATGACTGAGCCACCCAGGCGCCCCGGGAATCTCTTCTTTCTGGAAGGCGACTTGGCATTTAGAATTCCTCAGGAGCTGTCAACAAACTTCCGTATCCCCTTAGCTAGGATAACTGCCCTCACCCCATTACTGTCCTCGAACAGTTGGTAAATCTTTAGAATGTGTCACGACTTGCCCAGGTTCACAACAAAAACAGAAATACGTTATAGACACCTGGCTCTCCGCCTGGCTTCCCCACCTCTACCCTGGCTTCTCCACCTCTACCCTGGCTTCTCCACCATCAAACTCCTTTGAGTTGGTGAAGTACAAAACGTGGCGAGTTCTGGTGTTGACCAGGCTGGGAAGCAGCAGGTGCCCACACCTCGGGTCACCACTGCCCACAATGATGGCTCAAATACTTTTAAGTTAATTAAATCCATTTACCACTTACTCTGTGCCCTAGCACAAGCATGAATTCATGCCTGGAACGGAGATCAAACCCAGGAAACATTTAAATATGATCTCCTGCCCAGCAGGGCACGCGAATCATTTCCATCATGGAAAAAAACAGGCAGGAAAACAATAGTGCATTGAAACCAGTTATGCAACCGAGCCTGCATGGTCAAAGTCCTCCTGGCTTTCGATTAACACAGGGAGTTCAGGTTAAGAGGGCCGCCTGCTTATTGGTGGGTTGTTTTTGAGATGAAGAAACCTCATCTTTTCCCTATATTCTTCCTGCTGGCTGGAAGCCCAGGTGCTGCCTCCAGCACCATTCTGCAAAGGCAGAGAATATTCTACTGGTTCCTCCTCACCTTCTGGGTGCCAACACCCCCACGTTACCCAAACTAGATCCCTCAGGAACCCCTGGGTCCCTCCGTGCCCTTGCCCCTCATGGGACTGCTCCCCATGGCCTCTGGCGCCCCTCCTTTCCTGTAGTCCTGTCTCTGTCTTCAGATGCTATCACCTGGACAGTAATTTGTCTTCCTAAATCTCAGATTGGGTCGTAGTCATACCTTGACAAAAGCCCTTCTTTGGCCAGTGAAAAGGGATGGAAGTGATGTGTCACTTATGGCAGAAGCCATAAGGGCCCATGCCTGCTGGGAGATGCTCTTCTTTCCCTCTCTACGGGAGCCGGCCATATTCTGATGAGGCTGCTGCATGAGCATGGGGCCCCATATGAAGCCCCTGAGACACAGAATGGCACCGACCTACAAGGTCCACACAGCACAAGGGAAGAGCAGTGCTTTGCTCCAGTGATCCTGAAGCTCGCTGTTATCATAATCTTATCTTGTCTGAGTTGAGTGATGAGGCAGAGGGGAGCAGCTCTAGTTGTTTCCTTCTATAGAGAATGTCATAACTTCCTCAAGCTCAGAGCCAGTAGGTGAGTTAGAATCTGGAAAATAAAATAAGAAGGCCGAAAGCTAGTATCATATAATAAAGAATTTGACGCGCCTCTGTCCCTGGTTCCTGGGAGGGAAACTCTAAGTCCTTGGAATTTCCCAAGTAATAGGAGCGTCTTTATTGTTCATGAGCCCCAGTTTATATCTGAGTTCATACTAAGCTGAGCTGACCCAGATGGGACCCTAGATCATTTCAGGATGCACTGATCAGGCTGGAAAGACCAATCACGTGATTGATTAGAGAGTTAGGGCTTTGAGCCGCTGGCATCAGCCTGATCTCCCAACCTCCAGGGAAGGTTGGGGGGCTGATTATTAAGTTCAGTCACATGGCCAATGGTTCAATCAATCATGCCTTTGTAATAAAACCTCAACACAAGCTTGGCGAAGCCTTCTGGTTGGTGAACACATCAATGTGTGTTCTAGAAACGCGACGTGCCTTGATTGCATGGGGACAGAACACAGAAGCTCTGCATTTGGGACCCTTCAGAACTTACCCTTTGTACCTCTTCATTTGGCTGTTTCTGATTTATATCCTTTATAATAAAACCATAACAACAAGCATAGCACTTTCCTGAGTTCCATGAATCATTCTAGTGAATTATCAAACCTGAGAGGGATCATGGGAATCTCCCAGATTTGTTGCTAGTCATTCAGAAATGAGAGCAGTCTTATTGTGGACCATACCCTTTAATTTATGGGGTCGGCTTTAACTCCAGGTGGTTAGAGCCAGAATTGAATCACTGCCTACCGGTTGGTGTCAGAGTCACTAGACAAACAGGTCAAACGGTAGATCAAGCTGGGAGGTCCAGGCAGGAGATCCGGGGGACTCAGCATGATGGGTAGTGATGGAAGGCTGTGCCTAGGCTGAGGCATCTCTCAAGTCAGCTTCTTCAACCTCTCACATTCCCATCTCCTTGCAGATGAAACTATTTCTTGCTGAGACACTGTATTCAGCCTCACATCAATTGCCCTAACAGGGAAAACTACCAAGCATCTCCCCTTCCAGAGAGTGTGGTGCTTGTGCAGGGATGGTGAGAGCAGCCCATTCCCTCATTCCAGAGTCTGCTCTGTTTTGCCCACATTCTTACTCTACATACATACATACATACATTCCTCAGGGGTTAGGCCACAATTCAGAGTTCCCAGGGACAGCTGGTCCCTTGAGTCTGCTCCTAATTTGACTTCTAGGAATTTCTAAAAGCTCATTCGAACATCAGGATGTGAGGGGAAAGTACACATGCCCCTTAGGGTAGTCCAGTTCTCTTATATAAGCTTCAAAACTGTCTATCTAAAAGGTGGCTCAAACTGAAAATACACCACTTCAAAAAAAAAAAAAACAACACACAGTTAGATGAAATAACAGATGACATTCATCATTCCAGTCCAGTGTGCAGTGAGCATTTAAACCGACTCTGGCAAAACTCTAGGGAAGGGGTGGCACGGTAGAGGGGGTGATAAAAAGAAGTGTGACACAGCCCTTGGCCTCAAGGCCTTGACCATCTATTTGCAGAAACAAAGTTTATAAATGGAAAAAGTACTGCAAGGCAGGCCAGGATTAAATTTCCAAGTGAGCTGGACAGATCGAGAGTCAGTCTGGGGAATAATTTAAAATAAGAATTGAGCCTTAGGGAAACGTCACAAACGATGTGGGTCTCCAATGGGCTTTTACCAAAGAAAAAGATTTGTTTTTTAAAATTTGCTATTTTCATCCTATACTCTTAACCTCCTGAAATTGCATCAAAACCCACACCCACACGTTGTCATAAAATGTCTGAACACTGGTAAGGAGGCTGGGCCACCACACTCACCTAGCAGACAGGTTGAGTCTTAAGGATGACTGTCCAAAGAACAAAGAGAACCAGCCAGCTCCTTTGCCACCCAGCTCCTTTCCTCTTTGCTCCCTGAGAATCTGGTTTTGCCTCTTGTGTGTGGCACTTTGAAGGGTACATAGGGTACCCCAAAATCAGCTCGCAGGATGTCAAGAGCAACACAAATGTAGAATTCTTTGGGTGTACTGAGAACAGAAGTCAAGGTACCATCTGCAAAAGATCTTGCCTTCACTCAGATGAGCTCAGTCAGCAGGCCAGACAGCAAGGCTCTCAGCCAGGTTACCAGGGAACAACGCCTCCCCCCAAAAAACAGAGCCCAAAGCACCCTTTGGGACTGGACCCCAAAGAAATGACTAAGTGTGGGGAGCCCACACATGGTCCAACTGGTGGCTGTGGTTGGAGTTGTGGTAGAGTGGGCAGACAAGCACCAGTAATCCTAAGGTAGTGCACTTCTGAGGGCAGCAATCGCATGTCCTGAGACCGGGCGCGTTGTGACCTAGAGCAGAGCTCAGATGTCTGCTGCAGAAACAAGCAACAGGATGCAGTACCCAGGTGAGATTTAAAACCTGGGCTTCTGTTCCAGGTGTGGGGGGGGGAGTGTTCCACTTCCTCTGGGAAATCTTCCCTAGATTAGTCTCCCTTGCCCAGTCTGGGTTAGGGGTCCCTGTTGAGGACCCCTGCAATGTCCTGTTCTCATCTCTTCTTTTATTACCTTGCATTAGAATCCTCCATTTCCCGGTCGATCTCTCCAACTAGAATGGTTGCACCTTGGGGACAGCCTCCATGTCTGATTCACCTTTGTAACCATCGATGTCCTACACACAATGAATGCTCAGAAAATGTCTGTTGCTGCTGTTGTATGCAGATTGCAGAACAGGGAGTTGAGCCAGAAGCCTGGTAAGAAGCACATAGCTGCATTTAGGGGAGCCCATGGTCCTGAGACCATGTGTGAGGGCAGAGTCTCCACAAGCAGATGAGACCTCAGATTGCTATGGAGACTTAGCACAGAGTCCATCTGCTAACCAGAGTGGCTCAGAAACTCAGAGGGGCTGAGCCTATGGTTGGATGGTCAGTGGGGTCCCAGAGCCTGTGGTTGGTTGGGGCTGGAGAATGTTACAAGAGTGTTCATGAGAACATTCACTGTTAGGCTTTCACTGACACTTAGTAAGAGGACATACTCTGAGTAGCAAAGTTTACATTGATCACGCTCAGGCCATAAAATCCAAAATCTAAGACTGTCAACACAACAATGGCTCTGCCTTTCCGCACCCTTGGAGGGAAGAAAAGGAGCTGTGCTCCAGATGTTAGCCCCAGTCTTCTCTCTTGACTTAGAGATGGTGCTTCTGAGCACACACACTTCTAAACCCTCCAAATATCCACCCAGCCCTCCTCCCAATCACCCAGAGCAACTGACTGGTACACTGCTATAGATAACTCCAATTACATGTTTACTGTGCAGATGTGTGCCAGCAAGGAAATCAATCCTTATCGTAAATCACTACACCTTGCCAGAATCGAAATAAAACTAAAAATAGAACTGAAATGGAATGGAAAGGGAACTTGCCTCCAAGTAGGGTCAGGGAAATAGTGGGGAGGGAGATGGTCTAAACAACATCTTTGTAGCTCAGAATGAGGCTCTTCCTGTCAGCCCCCAGTTCTAAGAAATAGCCCCGGGTCGATAGAGGATAATGTGGGCCCTTCCTTGCAGCATTCCAGGCACTGAGCAGGGAGCCAGCCAGTCAGCCCAGGGCCAGGCTTCCATGGTGAGAGCCAGCACTTACTTGCATAGCAAGATCTTGGCCACCACCATCAACCTCCAGAGAAACTTGATCCGCAGTAGCACACTACTCACATTCTAAAGACGTTTCTGCCAGTCAGTGCCTGTTAACTAAAGCATGCCCTGCCGCTAGGGACAGGGTTTGGTTACACGAAAGGCCGCCATCCTCTTACAGCTCCTCGAGGGACATGGTCAGTCATTTCCCTTCCTGTTGTAGAAAGTCAGTGGCAACCATGTTCTCTCCCACTTTAGGGCTGGGGAGAAGAACAGGTCACATGTTTTTCTTTGAACAGTTCCTGTGTTCTGGGCCATTTTCTAAGTGACTTACCCATCTCATGTCAGTGCACAGAACAATCCTGTGAGGTAGACGGTTGTTCCCATTTCACATATGAGAAAGCCAAGAGAAGTGTTAGAATCAGGCTTAAACCCAGGAGGGTGGACTTCAGGGTCCAGGTCTACTGGGATTCTGGAGGTAAGGGGTCAGGAGCAGGCAGGGTCACAGAAGGCTCTTGGTGTCCTGCCTCACGGTCCCTGTTTCAGTGGGAGGGCTGACAGAGGGCACAGCAGGGTGCTCAGTGCCTCACTGCATCATGAGAGGGTTCAAAATATCTTCCAGTAATCGGTAAATCAGAAGGGCTAACTTTACTCAGGTTTGGTTTTGCTTTATCCACACTTCAAAACCTGTCCTGCCCCAGAAGCATCATTGGCATCTGGCTTTGCTGCATTTCTTTAAAGTCAAGCAACATATTAACTGGACTGAGGAATTCAGGGGTGGAACCAGACAGTTTGTAATACCTCATCTGTCCCTAAGATGACATGTCCCCTGCGCCCTATATCCACCGAAGCAGACAATTTCAAATGAAACAGAGAGTGAGCGACTTTACAGGGCAGGAGGATAGGGTCGCAGAGACCACAAGCATCAGAGAACACGTGTGGGAAAGGGGGAAAAGGAAAACAAAAGGGAAGAGAGAAAATAGAATAAGAAACTAAGGAGACAGGGATATTTTCACAGTAAGTCGTGTCCGCATGGGCATTATTAGTCCGCTGGGGTAGCCATAATAAAGTTCCACAACCTGGGAGGATTAAACAACAGGAATGTATTGTCTCACATCTCTGGAAGCCAGAAGTCCCAGACCAAGGTGTCGGCAGGGGTTGCTTCCTTCTGAGGGCTGTAAGAGGGATTTGTTCCAGGCTTCTCCCTTAACTTCTGGTGGTTTGCTAGCAATCTTCGTTGTTCCTTATGTGGTAGAAGCTTCACCTCGGTCTCTGCCTTATCTTCACCTAGTGCTCTCCCTGCATTTGTCTCCGTCCAAATTTCCCCTTTTAATATGAACATCAGTCATATTGGATTAGGTCACCCTGATGACCTCATTTTAACTTGATTACTTGTTTAAAGACTCTGTCTCCAGTAAGTTCACATTCTAAGGTATTGAGGGTTAGGACATCTTTTTGGAGGAACACAATTTAGTCCATAAGAGCATGCATTTTACTCATTTTTAAGAAGGGTCTAAGACTGTGACTTTCGAAGGACTTAAAAAAAAATCCCTTGAAATAAATCCATCAGATAATTGTTAATTGCTCCCTGTGTTTGAGTAGAGAGCAGTGAGGGTGTTGACCCTTTTACATTAAACCCAAATTTCTGGTGTGTTCCATTGTATGACACACACTTGCAGAGCCGGACACCCTGGAGCATCACTTCTATTATTTGGCCAAGCCCATGTTACAAAAACCTTCTCTCTCTCTCTTCTACCTCTTCCACTAGAAGATGATGATGTTCTTCATTCACTGAAGATTCAAAGTCAGCAACAGCTGAAAGGAAAGAAAGTTATTTTACTTGGTAATATAAAAATCGGCTCCTTTTGAAGGGCAGTATTGGGTGGTATTTGAGAGAATGGAGACCAGTGCGGGACTTTTTGGGTTCAGATCCCAGTTCTGCCAATTAGTAGCTGTGTTATCTGAAAAAATTCTAAAATTCTATAGCTCGGTGTCCCCATCTGTAATAAGGGGTGAAAATAGTACCTCCCTCATGGATCTGTGAGAATTATATGACATGATATGGATATATCACATTAAACGGAGCCTGAAGCCTAGTAAGCCCCACATAAGTACTTGTTATTAGTTAATAGTTAAAATATTTTGTTTTAAGTCAAATATAAACTTCACCCTAGATGAATTTCTGTTTAAAGCACACTGAAGATTGATCAGAAAGTACATAAGAAGACAACATACAAAGGCAACAGAGCTAGAAGTTTAGACCCAATAGTGACTGGAAAAAGAAAATAATCATGATCAGAAGGAATCATCCCCAGCAGTTAGTGAGGAGGCAGTGGCAGTTCCAGTGTAAGATTCATCAGGGACTGTCGGAAGGACACTAAGGCACGTAACAAAAGACTGCCAAGTGAGAGGCATTGAGAGTAAAAAAGGTCATGATCATCAAGGAGGAGAACTGGGTGCTGGGAAGCCCAATCAGAAAAAACACAGAAGCAGTCACAAGGGCCAATTGGTCAATTTACTTGACAGACCACGATCACCTCTTACCTGGGTTAATGCAATGGCCTCCTCTATGATCTCCCTGCTCTGCCTTCAACACTGCCTTCCTACCCCCACTCTCCACACAACAGCCAGAGTGATCTTGTTAAAACATAAGTCAAATCATCTCATTCAATAAAAACCAAAGTCCCTATAATGGCCTGCAAGGACTCCACATGACCTCTCTATCCTTACCTCTCCACTCCTTACCTCTCGAAACATCAGGCATGATCATGCCTTGTATAAGTTTACTACTGCTGTGTAACAAATTACCCCAGACTTAATGGCTTAAAACAACACAAGTTTGTCCTATAGTTCTGGAGGTCAAAAATCCAAAAAGAGTCTCACCGAGCTAAAATCAAAATATTAGCAGGGTCGAGTTCCTTCTGATGGTTCTAGGAGACAATCCATTTCCTTGCCTATGCCAGCTTTTAGGGGCCACCTGTATTCTCTGGCTTGTGAGTTTTTCAACCGTCTTCAAAGCCAGTAGCTTAGTGTCATCACACCTCCTTCACAGTTTCTCACCCTCTTGCCATCCTCTTGCAAAGACTCTTGTGATCATACTGGGCCCACCTGGATAATTCAGGATAATCTCTCCATCTCAGGATTCTAAAGTTAATCAAATCCACAAAATCCCTTTTGCCATTAAGGTAACATATTCAGTTTTCTGGGATTAGGGTGTGGACATCTTTGATTGGCCGTTATTTAGCCTACCACATACCTCAAGAATATTCTTCATCCAGATACCCATATGGCTCACTTCCTTTAGGTATTACCCAAAAGGTACTTTCTTAATGAGGCCTTAACTGACTATCCTCTTTGAAATTTCTATACACATATTCTTACCCTTTATCTTCCTTTTCTGATTTATTTTTCTCTCAAGTATATATTTTATGGATGTATTTTTTATTTATTATGTGACTCCACCAACTGGAATATAAACTCTATATGCAGTCATTTTTTGTTTGTTTGTTTGTTTGTTTGTTTTGATACAAGAGGGACATACAGATCTGTAAAAAACAACAACAACACTGAAAATGGCTACTACGTGAGTAAATATATAAGATCATTTCTTCTTATTTGAAACTCTTTAAAATCTAAGTAACCAGGGCACCTGGGTGGCTCAGTTAGTTAAGCACCCAGCTCTTGATTTTGGTTCAGGTCATGATCTCAGGGTCTTGAGATCAAGCCCCGCATTATGCTCTGTACTCAGCAGGGAGTCTGCTTGAGATTCTCTCTCCCTCAGCCCCTCCCCCACTCGTGTGCGCGTGCGCGCTCTCTCTTTCTGTCTCTGAAATAAATAAATAACATCTTAAAAAAAGAAAGATGCAATATATTTTGGCACTTGTATGTATTGTAAAATGGAAAATATATGACAACAATAGCATAAAGTCTGTGCTGGGGTGAGGAAAATATACTATTATAATGTTTTTATACTAAACTTAAAGCGGTATAATATCACATGATGGTAGACTATAATAAGTTAAAGATACATGCTGTAAACCTTAAGGCAACAACTTGAAAAATTATAGATAACAAGCCAACAGAGGAGTTAAAGTAGAATTACAAAAAATACTCAATTAGTCTAAAAGAAATCAAAATAGAAAAAAGAAATAAAGAATGGGGGACAAATAAAGAGCATAATGATAGACTTAAATTTTAAAAATGTAAAAATAACATATATTAAAAAATCATATTAAAGGTAAATGTCTAAGCATGCCAATTAAAAGGCAGAGACTGCTAGATTGAATAAAAATGCAAGACCCAGGGGCGCCTGGGTGGCACAGCGGTTAAGCGTTTGCCTTCGGCTCAGGGCGTGATCCCAGCGTTATGGGATCGAGCCCCACATCAGGCTCTTCTGCTATGAGCCTGCTTCTTCCTCTCCCACTCCCCCTGCTTGTGTTCCCTCTCTCGCTGGCTGTCTCTCTCTCTGTCAAATAAATAAATAAAATCTTAAAAAAAAAATGCAAGTCCCAACTATATATACAACCTATAAGGAACACTCTTTACATATAAAGACATAGGTAGGTTAAAAGTAAAAATATATATTAAAAAATACACTATTCTAACACTGATCAAAAGAAAGTTGAAATGATTATATTACTATCAGACAAAATAGATTTCCAGGAAATTACCAGGAATAAGGAAAGTCATCTCCCGAGGATAAATGGATCAATTAATCAGAGGACATAATAATCTTAAACATTTAGGTACCTAATAACAGAGCTTCAGAACACATGATAGAACAGCCAAAACTTAAAGAACTGGAAGGAGAAATAGTTAAATTTGCAATTATAACCAAATATTTTGGTACTCGTCTCCCAAAAACAGAACAAGCAGACAAAATCACTAGTATATAAAGACTTAAAAAACATTATCACCTGACTTGAGATAATTGACATTTATAGAACACTCCACTCAACAAGAATAAAAATTCCGTTAAGTACAGTTACCAAGAGAGATCTGGGCCATAAAACAAGCCTCAATAAATTTAAAAGGATTCAAGTTGCACATTGTATATTCTATTACCAGAATGGAGTTAAATTAGCAGTCAATAGCAGTAAGATCTCTGGAAAGTCCCCAGATATTTGGAAACTAAAAATTATACTTTTAAATAACCCATATGTCAAAGAAGAAATCAAATAGGTATTTATAAAGTACTTAAAATTAAGTGAAAATGAAAACACAGCATTTCAAAATTTGTGGCATGCCACCAAATTAATGCTTAGTGAGAAATAGCACTAAATGCCTTAATCAAGAAAGAAGAAATTTCTCAAATCAATGGCCTCAGTTTTAGACTTAAAAGATTAGGAGGAAAGAAAAGTAAATAGAACCCAAACTAAAGAGAATAATAACAAAAATTAGAGCAGAAATCAATCAAATAGAAAACAGAAAAACAATAGCAAAAATCAATGAGATAAAAGCTGGGCAAAATCCAACAACACATAAAATAAAATACATAAATGACCAATAAAAATGACCAATAAATGACCAATAAAAAACCCTATAGCATCTCAGTTAACATTGGAAAAAGCATTTGACAAAAATCCAACATCCATTCCTGATAATAACTCTTAGCAAATGAGGAATGAATGGGTATTTCCAACCTAGGAAAGGCTCTCTATGAAAAAATAACATAACTAATATCACACTTAATGGTGAAAGACTGAATGCTTTTATCTGTGGGTAAATGGAATGAGGCACAAGTAGAAGACCAGCCATTGTCTTGGTACTAGACACTAGACGTACCGGAAGTTGACTGTTTTTAAGTACATTAAAAACCTTTTTTAGAAAAGAAAATAATAGGGGTGCCTGGGTGGCACAGCGGTTAAGCAGCTGCCTTCGGCTCAGGGCGTGATCCCGGCGTTCCGGGATCGAGCCCCACGTCAGGCTCCTCCGCTATGAGCCTGCTTCTTCCTCTCCCACTCCCCCTGCTTGTGTTCCCTCTCTCGCTGGCTGTCTCTATCTCTGTCAAATAAATAAATAAAATCTTTAAAAAAAAAAAAAAAAGAAAAGAAAATAATAAACTCAGCGCCGTCATCTGCCAACTCAAATACAATGAAAGTCAGAAGGCTTCAGGGCTGGCTTTAAGGAGACTGTAGCCTCTTGCAGCCACAGGGCAGGCTAGGCTGAAAATCAGGCCCAGGATCAAACTATAAACATGGCAGAGCCATAATGGCTACAGAAGAGACTGAATTCAGAGTTTTGGTAGGTTTCCTAGGTCAAAGTCAAGGCCCTGAAGAGGAAAAAAAATAAAGGTGGGACCCTGAGACCTGTACCAAGATGATTGGAACAGATGCGACTGAGAATTTTGAGCCTCTAGTTGTCCTAAATCCAGTGGACCATGAAAAGCAGCCCAAGCCCATACGATGTAATGAGCACTGGGTGTTCTATACAACTGACGAATCACTGAACTCTACCTCTGAAACCAATAATACACTGTATGTTATTCAATTAAATTTAAATTTTAAAAAATAATAATAATAAAGACTTTAAAAAAAAAGAAAAGAAGCAGCAGCCCAATCCTCCTTCCTAGAAAAGAGTATCCCTTTGCCTGGAAATTGAGCAGAAAAGGACCTTTGTGAAGCATATGACTTGCTTGATGATACTTGTTCTCCTCTAGGTTTGCTCCTGGCTACCCCGATTGATTCCAGCACAAAAGTCACCTAAATGGAAAAACAGAGTCCCTGCTCTAGAATAAAGTTTACATACCCAAGAAACTGTAGTCCTGGAATCAGTACTGTCAAAAACTTGGAAAACATGAGGGAATAATGTTGAGGGTATTGGAATTGGAATGGGGAGACATAGGCTGATAAGGGAAAATTTGTTTGACATGTAACTTAGGACTCAATGTTGTGACAAGGATACCTGGAGCCAGCCCCGAGAGTCTATTGAGATGCCCTCTTCACAACTGACATAAAGAAAACCTACATATAATGAGGCAGTGATAACAACTTCTTTTTCGTAGGATCAAGAAAAGGATCAGTCAGCACAGGAAAGTAAGGAAGTTAGGGTAGTTTTCCCAAATAAGACCTAAGAAGCCACCCTGTCTACACCGCCCAGGAAAGCCTAGAGGACACACCCTTCACTGAGATGATAACGAATGCACTGGTGATGGCTAAACCGATATCACTGAAAAGCCTGGACAAGGCTATACTTTTTAGGCCAGAGTTGACAGTGAAAGATCATGTCATAGAACTGGGCTTTTCTAATATCAGTGAGGATATTAGAAATTAGAATTGCAGGGGCGCCTGGGTGGCACAGCAGTTAAGCGTCTGCCTTCGGCTCAGGGCGTGATCCTGGCATTATGGGATCAAGCCCCACATTGGGCTCTTCTGCTGTGAAACTGCTTCTTCCTCTCCCACTCCCCCTGCTTGTGTTCCCTCTCTCGCTGGCTGTCTCTATCTCTGTCAAATAAATAAATAAAATCTTTAAAAAAAAAAAAGAAATTAGAATTGCAGATTCCAGGGGCCTTAACAACACCATCCCAAGTATATGAACTAAATTTCTTCCAAACCTTTCCCAAAGTGACTAGAGGCCATTTGCTCAAGTCACTAAACCCGAGGAAAAGGTCTAGACAGACACTTCCAAAACCATTAGATATGGGTCCAAGCTGACACTGATACAAGGAGATCTAAAAAAACTATCATGATCCTCCAGTTAGGGTGGGGAAATATGAAGACGAGGTGACACAGAATTTTTTCCAAATTCATCTTTCCTGGAAATACTCTTCAAGGTAGAGGACAAGTTGTTGCAACTTGCACTTACAAAAGAAACACGGTGCTTGGTCGGGCTCTTCAGGATTTAGAGGCAGCATACATGACACATGAGAATACTTCCCCGACCCACTGGTCGGGTGACACGGAAGGCTACCAGTCCCGAGTGGGTCACTGAGCAAGAAGGAGCCCTGCAGCAGGTTCGGGCTGCTTGGGCCATATAACTCACCAGATCCCAGAAAATTCCATGGTGCTGGATTAAAAGTGTGACATGAAGGGGCGCCTGGGTGGCGCAGTCGTTAAGCGTATGCCTTCGGCTCAGGGCGTGATCCCAGCGTTCTGGGATCGAGCCCCACATCAGGCTCTTCCTCTGGGAGCCTGCTTCTTCCTCTCCCACTCCACCTGCTTGTGTTCCCTCTCTTGCTGGCTGTCTCTCTCTCTGTCAAATAAGTAAATAAAATCTAAATAAATAAATAAATAAATAAATAAATAAATAAATAAATAAAATAAAAGTGTGACATGGAGTCTCAGGAAATCCCCAGTAGGGAAGTCACAGCACAGATTCTTGGGGCCCTGGGACAAGGCCTCTGTCTAATTTTTGTTGAAAATGTGCTGGAACACCCACCTGGGAAGCTCTCTCTTCGCCTTTCTTCATTTCCATCCTTCTCATTCTTCAAGGGTCAGCCACCTTCCATTCTTTATAAAGCTTCTTCTGATGGTTCCATTCCACTCCTATGAATTCCTATCATATTTACAACCAAAACCACCTAGTCTTGAACTTGTTCGTGGTTCTCTGTAGGAATCACAATTGGTCTGTGGCAGAGGAGAGAGAGGCCTCCAGGCACACTGCTCATAGCCCTTTTGGTGAAACTAAGTATATTAGTCTGCTGGGTCCACAAGCAAAGTAGCACAGCCTGGGGGACTTAAGCCACAGGAATTTATTTTCTTGCAGTTCTAGAGGTTGGAAGTCCAAGATCAAGGTGCCAGCATGGTTGGTTCCTTCTGAGGCCTCTCTCCTTGCCATGCAGAACACCATCTTCTCTTTGTATCTTCACATGGTCCTTCCTCTTTGTGTCTATTCCTAATCTCCTCTTTCCAGAAGGACCACAGACACAGTGGATTAGCACCCACCCTAATAACCTCATTGCAACCTAACCACCCGTTTCACGGACCCATCTCCAAATACAGTCACATTCTGAGGTACTGGAGATTAGGACTTCAACATGGGAATTTGGGGGGTTGGGGGACACCATGTGGCCCACACACAGTTCAGGCCCCGCGTTAGCCTCAGCAAGCTGCCCCTGGTCTGACTCAGAACACTCAAATCATCAAAGGTCAGGAACTGGAAGAGTCTTCAGGAGTGTCCCTGCCTTGCTCGACAGGTTCCCCTTTGTCCTTCCTGCCCACTCTCCTGACTCAAGGGTAGTGACTTGAAGCAGACACCGATCGGAATCCTGGCTCTGCCTCTTACTGCAGTGGACGCTCGTGAGTTCATTCACCCTTCCTGGGCCTCAGTTTCCTCATCCCTGAAGTGAAGATGAGACCAGCTACCTCACAGAGCTGGTAACTAGTGCAAAGAACCCAGCACACGGCAGTACATGCTAGTCCCCTACTATTTCTTTGTCCCCAGGGCTGACTCCCAAGCCTGCAAATGGCTGCTCGTGACATTTGTGATGCTTACAAATATTTACATAGGATTTGGTTAACTTGCAAAATTTGACTTAAGCTTCATTAGGATTTTAAACTCCCAGGGGCAGTGCTCACATCTGTTTGATCGTCTGTGTATTCCACTGAGGACAAGAGGACTGGCAGATAGGCCTGAACTCACTTGTGAAGGGGCATGCAGGGGTCCCTGTACTTCTGTCCCCATGTCACCAGGCATTATCTCAGCAGCCACAGACCTATCAGGGAAATCCGCCCTTCACCCCGTGCCAGGCGGTCCTGCCTCAGACTTTCAAATCAGGCCATTACTAGCCTGGAAGCTCAATTGTTATTCATCGGGCTTCAGCTTCTCAGCCCTTATCTAATCAACACACAAACCCAGTTATTCAGCCAGTATTTACATAACCCCTTCCCGCCTCAGCCCTCTATCCTCCAGCTGCTCCCCTGGGCACGAAGCTCTGGTTTTACTTAATCAAGTGTCCCAGGTAACAATCCATCCACCCGTTTGTGTTGGCAATATTCAAAGGTGAGGGAACGATAACACCGAGCCCTCTCTGCTGGAGCTAGGGCTCAGAGAACCGTGCCTGAGCCCACGAGAGAGCCCATTACGCAAAGTCACTCCCTCTGTGTCCAGAACTCACACGATCAGATTCCTTGCTGCAGCCCAGGCTCCCCTGAGAAAAGAATGCCTGACGGATGAGCAGGTCACCTTTCCCCACATGAGATCTTCCACCACCTGCTCCCCATGGGGTGGGTAGCAAGTAACAGCGGGGGGCTTCTACTAACGGCACAAACTCCACACCGAGCTCTTCACACACGCAGTGTCTTGACCTTGACTACAGCCCTATGCTGCTATTCCAATTTTACAGATGTGGAGACTGAGGCTGAGTAACTTGTCCTGTGATAGACAGAGCTGGTAAACAGATAATCCACCCTGATCACAAACTTGTGCCAGTGGCTTGGCTGGACCAGCACTGCCCCAGCTCAGTTTCACACAGCTAGGCTTCATCCCTGGACACCCTGCTTCACTGGGTGCTTCATGGGTCCCAGAAATCTGCCTTTTTAAAGCTCTACAGGTAATTCTGGCTCTTTACTAAGTTTGAGAACCACTAGACTCCATGATCCCCAAGGTTGCCTTCCATCTGTGGATGTTCTCTGGCTTTGAGAGATTTTAATAAGAAAGGACACATTAGAGGCCCCAGCCTCCTCCCTCTCCCTTGGTGACTGTCCCTATGTGCTCTCTCAGGGGGTCTCCCCATCAAGTTGGGTGGGAAGACAACAACAGGCTCTGGACTAGTGCCTAGCTTCCTTTTGAAGCTATAACCCTTCAGATGGCCTCAGAGGAAGGGACCTCAGCTATCATCTCATTCTACCCCCAGAAGACTGAGGACTTAGGTGACAGCATGGCAGAACTGGGGGAGGAATCATGTCTCTTGATTCCTGTCCAGGCTCATCTTACTACATGTATTTGGCACTTACCAATGATATCCTCTAGGCCTAAAAGCATGGAGGGGACATTTCTGTTCAGGATCAACTGTCCTCACTCTAATAGCCTGGGCTGATCTCTGACACATATCTAAAGTCAAAACTGAAGGTGAAAATAGGAGCTTTGGGAGATGCTTTTAAAGGAGGCCCTATCCTATAGTAGATCCCCGTAAGGGGCGCCTTCAGCACTTACCCTGTCTGAAAGGGTGTACACAAGTTCCAGAGGTGACAGGTGTCCCTGCAGGGAGGCCTTTGGGGACCCTGGGCATTAGGAGCACCTGTGAGAGCAGTTAGTAGGTCCTTGGAGCTCTCTGTCCCAAGCCCTCTGTGGGCACACAGTAGGTGTAGCATGCCCAAACAGCAATACCCCTGATGTGGGCCGGTTCGCAGGGCCATGTTCAGCCAGACCACACCACTGAGACGAAGACAAGACATCTCAGGAGAGTCCACCTGGGCCAGGTATTTGTCCTCCGTAACATCATATTGACAAAAAATAAGCGCAGAGTGGCTCCAGGGCTGAGCCCCACCTCCAAGGAGGAACTGTGCTGCTGTGAAATGATTGGTTTCAAAACAGTTCCCACCACTGGAGCACAATGAACATGGAAGCTGGAGTATTGGTGCCCATAGGAGAGTGCTCTTTGGGGACATCCTTTTCTCCATAAGGCATGAGTGGTAAGGATGCTGAAAAAGCAAGGCATTCTCAAACTTGCTCTCTCAGGCTCACACACACACAGACATGAACACACATGCACACACATCCCTCCCACTCTCATTCACCCTCATTCTATCTCGTCATGTGCTCACTCCTTCCCTGCTTGCTCCTTTCTGTCTCTTCTCTTTGTAAATTCGGAATCATAGCAGACCTGGGTCTTTCTTCCAGCTGCCCCACCCCTACTCCCAGAAAAAGCCCCGAGGAAATCTGAAAGTGATGCCAGGGAAAAGGCTACACAGACTGCCAGAGTCTATGCAGCGGAACATTCCCCTGCTCCTTGGGATGCAGCAAAGCTCCAGAGAATGGCAATGGAGGCCTGAGCCAAAGCCTCGACTTGTATTAAAGTGCTCTTTTGCCTGGAACTGTTTCCTGGGCTCATCTCCCACAGGAAGCTCATGGCATCCAAGGTTGAGGACATGATTCTGGATTATGTGCTTCCAGACATCAGTTGCTCTAATTTCCCAATACACATGATGCAACGTCTTTTAACTCATGAATTTGCAAAGTAACAATATAATAAGGTGAACAGAATAGAATTCTTGCTATGGCAAAGATATCAGTGGGTTATCAAACAGTTACACTAACCGTAAATATAGAAAGCTGTGGATATACATCAACTTCAAGCCCTGCGTGCACATAACTGCGTTGTGAGCCTATTACTAATGTCCATGTCCCTGGTCTTCAGCCAGTGGCCTGGCCCCAGTTTGTCTGAGTGCTTCACTTTAATCACCGGGCTCCATCCTCTGCCTGTAGGTCCTAAGCTAGTCCAGACCAGCCTGAGTCAGATGTGTCTCCTCCCTGTATCAGCAGGGACAGGGGACTACAGGGAACTGCTGAGTTCTCCATTGTCCTTGCTCAAAGTTCAACCATAAAAGTATAGAACCTCCCTACATTTCTTTGTACTTCCTGAGTGTGCATGTTCCATGAACCTCCCTGGCATGCCCACTGCTGGAGAAAAGCCTATGGCAGGATGTGGTAGAAAGAGATTTCCAGACCTTATGGGCACTGAAAAGGGGAAGGTGCCTCTTGCCCCAACGGCTCCCTGGACAACCCCTAGTGCCTATGATAAGCCGGCCTCACCATGATGATTTCCTTTCTCGCCCTCAGTATCAAATCTCTCCACCCACCACCCCCAGGTATACAATCCAGGGCTAAAATGTAACCACTGGGGACAAAACGCTGCCTCACCAAGGTTGTCGGTTTACCATTTTCATGTTGAATGTGAAGTGTCTGAGATACACAGACAGATAAAATGATTAGCCAGACTGCTTGAGGAATAATCCTAGAGAACCGTAAGTACCAAGTGACTGGGTTTTAACAAGAAAAACTCCCCTTTGGTTTTTTTTAGCTTGTACTGTTTACCTTTCATCTTTCTAAGATGTAAGCAAGCAAATGGTATACAAGAAAACAAATGAGGATGTTGCATTGGCACCAGGAGACCTGATTGCTTGTCCAGGTTCTACAATTGTCTAACCATGTCACCCAGGACAAGAGTGCTCCAGGCCCGAGTTTCCTTGACTATAAAGACAGGAAGCTGCATTGGATGACTTTCAATGCCTATCCTACAGGTATGAGTTTATAGTTCACTTTCCTAGTGGATTAAGTCTGGAGTGGAGGACCTTTGGGCATTGAGGATGGTGCTGTGCCTCGTGGTCCAGAATCCCTGGGTGGGTGGGTGGGTTCAGGGGTGGACAATGGGTTTCCTGCCACACTCAGAGCTAAGTTGCCAGCTAGAGAGGGTTGGAGGTGGGGAAAGGGTGTCTAATCCAAGGGGGTAGGGTTCTGGATTCCACCCCCTTCAACCAGGTCAATCCCACTTACACTGTTTTATATATTAGAATAAAAGATTAGCTCTTGTTTAACCAAGAAGTTACACTACAAAAAAACAGTGCATAAAGGACACTGATGTTGGGGATCTTATTGGATTAACTGAGAACCTGGAAATCACTCGTCTTTTTTTTTTGTTTACTAAATGCCTAATATGAACTGGTTTTCTTATCAATTGCCCTTCACTGAAAAAAAAAAAAGTATAGTGTAGAAAAGATTTCAACCAATTTGAGAATCTGTGTAGAAGTGATTCCACCGTCTATGGTCTTCTTTGCCAAGGCTAGCAGCCCTAAGCATATTAAGGAGAGGTTTGGCTGCTTTCCACAGCAGCCTCTGATTGCCCCATGGAAAAATGACCCCCAATGTAAGTAGAAATTTCTTTCAGCAGGGATTGCCTCCTGCTCTTGGTTTTTTCCAACAGAAGTGGGATAGGCAGGTAGAAGGAAACAATTTGTGCTTCTGCAAGAAGCTCTGATATGTCTTCTACTCTATCCTCTATAATCGTTCACTTCCTGAACTACATAGCACCTACCCCATGGGCAATACCAGGTAAAATGAGAAATAGTCACTGAACGCTTGAATGAAGATTTCACTGATGCCCTGAAGATTTCCCTGTGTTATCCCTTTTCATTTCTTTCCTCTTCCTCCCTCTGGTCTCCTGTCACCTCTCACTGAGTCTTTGCCAGTGCTCTGGAAACTGCTGCAAAGACCTGGGTCTTCATAATTCAGGCTCAGTAACCTTTCATGCAAAGGCTTCTGGTAGACTCTTTTCTCTCAAAGAGCACCAAAGCAATTTCATTTAAAACCTAGAAAATATGTCCCTTTCCTCCCTTCTCCTCTCCTCTCCTCTCCTCTCCTCTCCTCTCCTCTCCTCTCCTCTCCTCTCCTCTCCTCTCCTCTCCCCTCCTCTCCTCTCCTCTCCAGTCCCTTCCAACTCTCTTGTACTCTGCAGCTGCTCTGAAGTCTCCCACTTTCTGAATGTCTCACCCCTCACCTGTTACCTTGATTACACCCCCAAATATTAAGCCCACTCAGCTTTTCCACATCTTGTCTCCATCTCCTGCAAATCAATTCTTGATTATACACGTAGACTTAACCTCTTTACCAGCTACTTTAAGTTGACTTACCCTTCCCTAGCAGACACCTCCAGAATTTTAGTGGCTTATAACATCCAAAGTTTATTTCTCACTCATGTCACAGCTAAAAATGTTGGCTTCAGCTTCAGCCCACTCCAGGTTGTCAGGAGTCCAGGATTGAAGGTGAAGGAACAGCCCCTCCCTGGGACACGCTGGTCTTATGGCAGAGGGAAAAGAAAGATGGAGTAGCCATGAATGGCTCTTAAGTCTTCTACTCAGAAAAGGCTCCATATTGACCATCCCATTCCAGGGCATTCCACAGCTAAGAGCCAGCAATGATCTCCAGATTCACTTTATAATGCATTAGAAGGCTCGTGGCAAAGGATCTGGGGATCAGTGATGCAGGACAGTCACCTGGCCCAGATGACTCAAATTGTGCATGTAGTCACTCTGCCCAATCCCACCCCATTCATCCACCTACCTGGGGCCTGCCTAGTTGCCAGATAGCAAATCTGAGAGCAAACCAGATTTGACAACCCTTCATGTTACCGAGAAGACATGTGCCCTTCTCTCACTAACTGAAATCCACTTGCCCTAGTCTAGTGGTGGGGATCTTTTATACAGGCTGAATTCTAGAAGCAGAGCAGGCTGCTTTAGTGTTCTGCTGATCTACAATCCAACTTTCATTGGATTTTATGTGACGCTGCTTCCATGGAGGTGGGCTAGAACAGTGGGCCACAATAAGCCAGGGAAGAGTTCCCTCGAAGCAATTTTTTTTATGCCTTTTTGTCTCCATGCCACAGTTTTGTCACCCTTTACTCAGGAAAAACGTACTAAGTAGTTCCATGAGACAGTTAAGGGAAAAATGATTGTGCAGCATTTTGGGAAAATGAATCAACAAGTGAAAATACCAGCAGATTTGCTGAAGAAGCAGGGAGGGCAACCTTCTTCTGTTGGGAAGACAGATCTTTGATAATGAGTTTGAAACTCCCTGATAAGCATTTTGTTGAAGAGGTTAAGTTTTTACCCTCCCTGGCAAAATTAGAAACCACCCTTTTTCTCTCTGTAATAATAGCTCCAGTGCTTAATCAGCAATTGTTTAGGAAAAAAGAAATGTGTACTTTAAGTCTGTTGGTTCACAATATAAAGGAGAGATGAAAATTTCCAGAACTGCCCCATCTAGGAAACACTTTTCCTTTTACCTCTGACCAGATATCCCAAGTAGAACATCTGCTCTTCATAGAAGGAAGGAAATGATACAAGGAAAACAATTCCCACAAGTAAGTAAGCTTTGCCCAGAAGGTCACTTCAAGTGAGGTGGATGGAAAAGTAAATCACTTCTGATAGGCAGAAGAGAGACAGAGACAGACACAGAGAAGAGAGAGAGGGGAAGAGAGACAGACAGACACATACACACACACACACACACACACACACACACACACACACACACACACAGACTTGTTAACCCTTCCTGGCTCTGCTTCTCAGAGATGCTCCAAGGGTCCACACAGATTGAGCTCACACCCCACTGCCTCATACCCTCAGGAATGGCCATCCGATGTAGTTTAATTTCTTGTCCCATTCTAGGATTGTGTTAAGATACTATGCAGTTATGGGCCTTCCCATATTCACCATGCAAGGCAACAGATAAACAAGGAGTAACACGCATTGTTTCCAGTCCTTCTCCTGGCTGCCTGGGGAGGCTAATTATCAGCCTCAGCTTCTAGCAGCAATATGTTTATCAGGATCACGCTAAATTCCATGACCTCACACTTTCTCCATGAAAGAGACAGCAGGTGAAGGGACAGAGCCCAGTTCGTAGCAGGAAAATGTGGAGCAACTTCAGTAGATAGAGGGTTTGGGGAGGTGGATGGGAGGGTCACTGCAAAAGTGAAGCAGGAAAGACATCATTTCCTGGGTAATGAACTTCAACGAAGCCTTTTTATTATTAGGAAAGTTGCATTTATGCCCCAGTGTCGATTCAGGTGGAGCCAGGCCTGCAATAGAAGCCAAGTTCCAATATGGAAGGACATGAATACTCAATCTAATTTGATATAAAATCTCAAGTTGTTTTTGTCTTTCTTTTCCCACCTTAGATGTGGGACGTGCATTCTAGGATGGGCAGGGAGGGAGAACATCCTTTCCCAGAAAGTGCACAGCAAGAAATTGTGTTTTTAAGTAGAGTCTGCTTGACAGCAAAGAAGACAGAACTGATTTCTTCTGTTGCTAATGACTCATAATCCTGTTTTAAAGGCTCATTCTGCTTTGGCCATCATAGCTTTTTGTAAAAGAAAATCCAGGAAGATGAATTTAGTGTGGAGGAGAATAAAGGATCCAGGCAGAAGGTGAGGAAGGGACTGAGAAGTAGAGACTCCAAGGGAGTCTGTGACCATGGGGAGAGACTGGTCAGATCAGGGCACTAACTCAGCATGTACGAGGAGGGAAGGTCCACTTGGAGGAGTGCAGTTTAAATGCCAGGAGCTCCTTCAACTCAGGGGTCTGCCCGAGGAGACCCCAGCCTTCACCTGGCCTGCTCAGTGTACCCCATCCAGCCTCATATCATAATCTTGGCTCCACACACCCCACACACAGGCTCACACGTGCAAGCACACACACGCACACACACACACACACACACACACACACACACACACACACACACTACAAAAGTCTTCTGGCATCATGCAGGATGGTAGATGGTGGCTCAACCTGTGTTAGGTTGAGCTGAACAACATGAACTAGAAGAGTAAGATATCAACACATTCTAGAAATAAGCATTCCCTAAAAAACGAAGGGATTTTATGATTATCTAAGGTAAAGCAAATTTGGGGAAAGCTCCATACCATAACCTCTACCTAAGATTGCATAATATTATGGCAGCCAGACTCTAGGTGGCCCCCGAAAATCGCCTTGTTTTCTGGGAGAAGGTGGCCAACATGCCATGGGAAGCAGCCCTCTGGGGAGGCACATAGAGAAGAACTGAGGGCTCTCACCAATAACCAGCACCAACTTGCCAGTCAGGTGAGTAACAGCGTAGCTTGGAAGTGGCTCCCCCAGCCTCAGCTGAGCCTGCAGATGATGCAGCCCCAGCAACGTCTTCACTGCAACTTCATGACAGACCCTGAGCCAGAACGATGCAGCTGAGCTGCCCACAAACTTTTGATCCACAGAAATTCTGAGCAGCCTTTAACATTTGTTGTTTTTACACACTAAGTTTTAAGGCAGTTTGTTACACAGCAATAGATAACTGATACAAAACTGTATTTTACTTTGTTCGACTCAGTATTTTCTGAATGCTTTAGTTATAGAACAGTTTTTGCAAAAAAGACTTTGTTAACATCACAGGATGCTAGTGTTCCACGGGGCATGGTTTGGGAAGATCCAGGCTAGCTGTGGTTGTATTTATTATTAAAAAATTAATTCGGGGCGCCTGGGTGGCTCAATCATTAAGCGTCTGCCTTCAGCTCAGGGCGTGATCCTGGCATTCGGGGATCGAGCCCCACATCAGGCTCCTTTGCTGGGAGCCTGCTTCTTCCTCTCCCACTCCCCCTGCTTGTGTTTCCTCTCTCGCTGGCTGTCTCTGTCAAATAAATAAAATCTTTAAAAAAAATTAATTCATCTACTTTATGTAATAGTTTGATGCCAGATAATTATCTCTAATAAAATATACTTGAGAAAGAGAGAGAGGGAAGGAGGTAAGGGAGGGAGGAAGGAAGGAAGAAAGAACGAGAGGAAGAAAGGAAGGAAGGAAAGAAAGAAAGAGAGGGAGAGACAGAGAGAGAGAGAAGGAAGGAAAGACCGGAGGAAGAAGGAGGGAAGGAAGGAAAGATGGGGAAAGTGGAGAAGCTTCCATAGGGAGGAACAAGAAGACATGGTGAAGGGAGAAGGCAAGAGTCAAGATAAAGCTGCTATGGTCCTACAGAACATCCAGGCCCAGGGCAGGAGCCACTGAGCTGCTCACCCAGGGGCCAGATCTGTCATGGTGTGGCTGTCTCCCCAACTAGTGTGAAACTTCCATCAGGGCAAGACTTCATTTTGTTTACTGATATATCCCCAAGGCCGTCTCCCTCCCACTCCAGTCCTTTCTCCCCTCCCAGTGTTCACATGAACTCACACCCTCATTGCTCTTTCTTATGTCTCTAGATCTCAGGAGAATCAAAAGAGGGATAGAGGGAAGGAAGACACTTTAATTACTCTGTGATATTGGTACATTTCATAATTTCTCTGGGCCTCAGTTACCACATCAGTAAAATTAAGATCACAACCTCCTGCAGTTGTTAAGAGGATTAAATTAGATAGCGAAGTGTGACCATTTATGGGGCACCTGGGTGGCTCAGCTAGTTAAGAGTCTGCCTTCAGCTCAGTTTATGATCCCAGGGTCCTGGGATTGGGCCCCACATGGGCCTCCCTGCTCAGTGGGGAGTCTACTTCTCCCTCTCCCTGTCTGCTGCTCCCTCTGCTTGTGCTCCTCTCTCTTTGTCTCTCTCTCTGTCAAATAAATTAAAATATCTTTTAAAAAAGTGTGACCATTTATTAAATGTAGATGTTAAATTATATATGCAAATTATAATTTACATGTAATTTTATATGTAAAATTAAGAGTAACAACTATCACACTAAGTATTGTGCCTTCTATTTATCTGGACTTTATTGTGAGTAGAATAATTGGGCAGACAATGGGAAAATCTTGAAAGCAGCAAGAGCACATGACCCACCATATACGAAGCATCTGTAAGATTAACGGCTGCCTTATAAGAAACCGTGGAGGCCAGGTGCAGCTGGATGCCATTGTTAAAGTGTTGGAAGAAAAAAACCCATTGATGAAGAAGTCTATATCCAGCAGAACTATTTCTCAAAAACCAGAGATGAAATAAAGACACTCCCAGATAAACAAAAACTGAGATAACTCATTGCTAGCAAACCCATCTTAATAGAAATACTAGAGTTCCTTAGGTTGAAAGCAAGAGAATCCAGATGAAAAAAATAAAGAGTACCAATAAAGGTGATTATATAATTATAAGAGATATTTTAAATGCATATTCTATTTTCTTTTCTGAACTGATTTTATAAATAGTTGCATATATAATGTACTGTCAAATCTGTAATATACGTGTGTGTGTGTGTGTGTATATATATATATATACTGTCAAGTCTGTAACATACAGAAGTGTAAACTATTTGAAAATAACATCACAAAGGAGGTAGGTGGGGACAAACTTGTAGGTGAGTAAGGAAATGACACTCCATGGTAACACAAGTCCACAAGATCACATGAAGAGAAAGAAGTAAATATGTACTTTGTACTTGCTCTTTTTTCTTTTCCCAGGTTCTCTAAAAGGCACAAAGTATATAAAGTAATAATTATAACAATGTATTGTTAGGTTTGTAACATACAGAGATGTCATGTGTATAACAACAGTACTACAGAAAGGGGAATGGGAGAACAGACCTACACAGGAGGAGTGTTTCTATTTCTCACTGGAAATAAGTCAGTAAATCATACTTAGTTCATAAATCTGAAATACATTCCGATAAATAAAGATGAATATGCCAGCCCCTATGGCAACCACTAAAAACAAAACAAAACAACCCAAGATAATCATTAACATACAACAATCATTAACACTGTTATAATATTATCCTAAGAAAATGATCATAGGTATGTGCATATATGAGTAACCATAAAGTTAATTGCAGAATAAACTGTGAAAAAAATTTTAATTTTTTTAACAGAGAATTAGCCATGTAATATGTTTATCCATATAGTGATTTAAGTTAATGATGACAGTTATCTAAAATTATGTTGTAGAATTGTATTAATGGAAAGGAGAGATAAGTACAATATAAATTTTATGTGTCACAAAATAGTATATACAGTATGGTCCCACTTTGAGAATGACATATATGGTTTTGCAATTTAAAAATACACTTTTATCACATTTTACTATTTCTGAAATGGATTCACCTTTCCACTGAAAGTACTTCTTTTGTTTGTAAAGGGCTATTAATTGGTCAAGATGTATCTTGAATTGATGATATCTTGGAATCAAGAAAATACATACACACACACACACACACACACACACACACACACACACACACACACACGCTGGCCCCACAATGCTGAGCTGGGATGTGAGACTTGCTGATTAAATGTGAATTTGCATTACCATGCCAAGTCCAGACAAAGCTTCTAATGTTCCCAGGGGTTTGCTTGGTCTCTGGGAGGAGGCCAGGCTTCTTCATCCAGGAGTCCCCAGACCTGACCTGACCTGGAGCAAAGCCAGGCCATGAAGAGAAGAAAATCACTGAGAGACATGGATCGTTTGTTGTCTTGGCAAAAAACTGTCTACCACCTTCTCCTGAAAGTTAAATGTAGAGAGGAAAACATCATTCACCTCATGGGTCTAGTCAGTTCAGTTCTGGTTAGGAAAGGATAGACAATGTGCTTCATTAATGTTAATATGAAAGTGGATTAGCAGCAAATGTCCCGAGACTGTTCTGTCTAATATATGAGTCCCTGCTTACTCATAACTCCAGACAAGGAACATATTCGCAGGGTTAACACCTCACGGTAGCTTGTTCAACATTACCTCTGAGCTCTCTGTGCCCTTGGACTTCAGGAAATGCTCTGTCGCTGTGACCTTGTGGGGTCAATATTGACAGGAACCGTACAGCCCATCAGGACAGCCTGAGGTCTGCTCATCCCCCATTCATTCATTCATTCATTCATCACACAGCACACATCCATTCATTCAGCACACTCACTCTTATGTGGTGTGTTAGGCACTGCGGTTGCCCCTGGAAACACAAATGTGACGATGACAAGATCCAGTCCTAAAGGAGCCATGGTCTAGCAAGTCTATATATACCATTCTCTTGGATTAAAAGAAAAAAAAAAAAGACTCACCATTATGTCTAAGTTTCTTGTCCAACAGTGAAATGAATAGGATTAACAAATACCGTGTTCTGATCTGTGGCTTGATGCACGGAGCCTTAGTATTTCAAGGCCGCTTTGGGGAGGGCTAAAAGCATCAGCGGAAATACAGAAGGATCCTCAGAGAAAGGTAATTGTCTGTTTGGATGGATGGGTGTGGATGGGTGAGTGTGTGTGTGTGTGTGTGTGTGTGTGTGTGTGTGTGTGTATGTGAGAGAGAGAGAGACAGACAGACATACAGACATAGAGGGAGAGACAGCAAGAGAGCATGAGAACACACACTCAGTCCTCTAATACCAACCATGGAACAAAGTAAGGACATTTCTCTGTGGCCCCTCTGCCTAGCTCAGGCCCCTCACTGCACAAATTGACCTGGTAGAGGTAGAAAGTACATCAGATGGGGGTCAAGCCACCGCCAGGCTATTGTTCTTGGGCAAGCCTCAATTCTCTTAACCTCAGTCCCTTGTCCAAAACGTGAGAACTGTAGAGAGTTTATGGAAATGTGTGGGAACATTTTTGATTGGCACCATGAATGGGGAAGGGGCTCCCAGCCTTCAGGGCCCGGGGACCTAGGATGCTAAATGCCCTGCAGTGCAGGTGTCAGTCCCACGCACAAGCAATTGCAGATCAGTAAGGCCCCGTGGTGGAACCTTCAGCTGGATGGTGATGATTCTAGGAACATTTCAAATGGAGCATCTTAATAAAATTACCAAAAGACACCCCTGATGGCCCACCACATTTTTTTTTAAAGATTTTATTTATTTATTTGACAGAGAGAGAGACAGCCAGTGAGAGAGGGAACACAAGCAGGGGGAATGGGAGAGGAAGAAGCAGGTTCCCAGCAGAGGAGCCCAATGTGGGGCTCGATCCCAGAACCCTGGGATCATGCCCTGAGCCGAAGGCAGACGCTTAACGACTGAGCCACCCAGGCATCCTGGTCCACCACATTTCTGCTATGACTCTGGATGTACAGATTAATATTTCCAGACTGTGCAGCTTCATATATTTATTAACTGCAGCTCTTCCTTCTTCTGTGTTCTAAACTCTGTCCTTCAAGCTTCAGTGGTGCCCCCTGGCTCCACTGCGGAGACCGGGCCATCCGTGTACACTGGCCAGCACCAGTTTCATCCAGCATCTCATGTCACAGGGTGCTGACATCCACATACCAAGAAGGGGCTTCTTGTCTACAGATGGTTGAAGCAGGTTTTAAATTGCAGGTTCAGCTTTGATACACCCACCCAGACGAAAAACAGAGAACCGCAGGGCTACCTTCAGCAAAGAGCCAAGGACATGCTCCATGGATGAAATGACAGCTCATCTACTAATTGAGGAAGAAGCATGCAAATCCAATCAGAAAGTAATTGGATTGAAGGCTTAAGACCTTGTATTGGATGTGGGTAGAGGAAATCCCTTAAACTTCTACCTCAAGAAGAATAATAGCCTGCAGCTGCGAGAGAGAAACCTACCTTAAAAAAAATGTAATGACAAACAAGCAGAAAAATGAAAGACAATTTTACCTTTGCTTGGCATTTCAGTACAGCCCACTATACTGAACTTGCTAGCTGGCTACTTTTAGCACTTAGGCAAAGTCAGTGATCAAAACATCTGTTCACATGTGAATCCAGCTGATGAACAAGAAATAAAGGAAATCTACTGGGAATGGGGGTGAAGGGAGAAAGAGAAGGAGAGAAAGGGAAGGGGGAATATGAGGAATGGAGGAGACAGGAAGGGAAGATAAAAGGGGAGGAGAAAAGGAGGGGAGAAACCATGGCGGGTGGGGAGTTGGGGGGGGAGTGTGAGCAAGATTAGAGTTCAAATCCATAGGTTCAGATTTCCCTATACTGCCATATATTATTAGGCTCCCACTTTTATGGAGAATTGGAAAAAGAGCATCAAACGTCTACTGGGGATAAAGACAAATACGGAAAATTTTAGTGACTCCTTTGCTCAAGACTATTCATGATAAATGCCTTCCAAGGAGAAAACAGGAAGCATTGACGTGCCTCCTCTTCCAGGCTGAGCAGATTCCACACAAGGCAGGGCTAGAGGTGGGGAGTGGTCCATAGGTTGTTTTTGTCTATCCAGCCCCCTCTGCTCATACCACACAACCTTCTCCTCACAGCCCCTCCCTCTGTTGGAGAACTGCTCCTCCCTTCCTCCAAGCGCTTCCACCATTGCTATATCCCACCCCAAAACTGACCCTGGCCTGGCACATCCTAATACCTTCTACTTAGACACCGTGATTGGCCCAAGGATGGGATGTGACCTGGTATTTTCAATGTGCACGATAAGAAGTCTTTTTGTTTGGGTGTGGTCACACTGATGCGGTCTGTGTGTCCCTCTTCTGCTGTACAAGGAACAGGCCTGTCTTCATAAGGAGCCTGAGTTCACCCAGTACCGCAGGGCTGAGGGAGGACAAGAGGAAAAAGAGATGCCTTGACCTCTCTCTTTGAGCCCTTAAATCCAACCGTGCCCAAAGTCACTCCATTTCTGTTTTTCCTAACTCAGGCAAATAAGTCCCGCTTTTCCTTTAGCTGGTTAGAGGGAGTTAGGTTTTTCCTTGCACCAGAAAGTGTCCTAATAGGATGTGGTTTCTCACAGCACCACCCTTAGACCTGAGCCACTCCAGCCCCTGGGTCTCCCACTTGAAAGGGTCCTGCCCAGGGTCCCACCTGGCCACTCTCTCCATGTGGGGTGAGGAGTCGGGGGTCTGGGGACCAGGTGCATCCTCCCTTCCAGGCCAGACCCCTGAAGCTCTTGCCCCCAAACCCAGGTCAGCTCCCAGGGCCACACAGACCTCTTCTGTGGGTCCATCCTCCAAAGGACAGAACGTCCTGTAGGTGAGTGAACTCCTAGGCTTGAATGGCTGTCTGCACGGGCAGGAAGTTAGGTTGTCCACCACACGGACATAAGGCCATCAGGATGCAGAACAGAGTCAAGGCTGGGCAGTGGAGAGGATTTTCATCTACACTCTTCCTGGGTTTGCAGATATGGGGTGGGGGTACATTAGGTGCATTTAAACCTCTTGATAACCCATGAAGTCAATACCATGACCCCATTAAATAGATCAGCCAACAGAGTAGTCAAGAACATGCGAGAGAACGTAGTGTGGCCACAGGTAGAGCTTTCATGAATTGGTGACATTCTCTTATATTTTGTGTCTAAATAACAAGGTAAATGCCCCATGCCTACAGGAACATCGCAGTCACACCTGGCAGAAGTCATGCACAGTCCACAAGGACACTCACATGCAGGAACCCTCTCCCAATCAGCTCTTGGAGCCAGAGTGGGAAGAGGTCAAGGTTGAGCTCTGGGTTTTCTGGTCACGTTCCAATTGTCTGTTCTGACTCTCCCTGCATTTTCCCTGCCTACCTGTCTAGGCCAAGCCCTCAATATCTTCATACTTCCCTGTTCTCTTGCAAGACAATGAAATGATCAATAAACCACCTCATATGCACGCTTTGTAACAAGTCTCCCTCTGTATCAGCTAGAGCTTGGCTATACTGCACAGCATCTACTCCATCCAGCTTGAGCACGGGGATTTCTCACAGGATAGTAAATGGTTTACAGCTGAAGAAACACATGCTAGGCTGCCTTTCCAAGAATGGCAAGGAGCTGCCCCTGCCACCATCCCTAACCTCTTGATCTCATGGAGAAGCCACTGCTATGGTCGCTAGCACCAGAGCAACAAGGCTTGTGCCTAGGCTGCACAAATTCTGCCTCTGTCCCCATCTGACTCGGCTCAGAAGGCGAGTCCTTCCTAAGTCTGCAAAAAGAATCTCAGGGAGTTGTAAAACTGTTCACTTTTCAGGGACAAAGAGTGAGCAAAAGAACACCAGCTTTAGTCAATATGCTTCAAGGACTTAAATCTTGGGAAGCCAGGATAACCAGCCATGCACAAGGCCCTAGGCACCCCAGCAGCACAGAGCTGAGCAGCACAACAGCCTCCAAAGGTCAGTCTTCCCTATGTGCTCTCAGACCAAACCATAGGAACAAAGGAGCAATTTATCAACCTTTCCAGCTGTGTCCCACCAATCTCAAATGCCAGCACCATCTAAATGGGTACAGGTTACAGGGCACAAAGTGGAATTCAAGAGATGAAGCAAATTCCAGGAAACATCAAGAAACCACCTCTTCTCTAGATGATTAATATTTATATAATACCTAGAACTCAGGTTGGCTTTACCTTCAGAATCTCAAAGGGTCCATTTCCCTGTATTACACACACACTCATGCAGAGACACATGCTCTCACCTGTGCAAGGTGAGTTTTATTTATATTTATATATATAATATAAATATTATAAATATTTATTTATTTATTATTTATTTATCACCACACTGCCAGCACCTACAGCTCAGAGCTCTGGTGGAATCTATCCAAGGCCTGGTCTCCTCATCCCACCCTCACAGGACCTTGAGATGGGGCTGAGACATAACCCCAGCCTTGGAAACAACATTCAGGAAATGGTCAGATGAGTCCCAGCTTTTATCTCAAGTAGAATTGCTAATGATAGCAATTCTCTGAAGGCAAATCATTGCAAGGACAGGGAAGAGAACACAAAACACATTGCTCATGATTGATAATTAAAACCTGAATCACTGGGCTGAGACAAAAGGATTTTTAATGAATCGGTTTAAACCAGAGCCAATAGGAATGGATAGAAATCAAGGCTGATTTTCCACCTTTTAAATGTGGGTGGAAATCAAAGTTTCACAAAGATAAACATTTATCCCAGGTCATCCCAGGATAGGTGAGAGCCAGGCTCCATGTGCAGATGGTTCCAATCTAAGTCTCTGCCAGATGGGGGCAGGTGCACTGCTATTGTTCCCATGGTGACAAAGGACACATGGTGACAGAGGACACAAAGGGGCACAACAGCATGGGTGTGCCAGCTGGCTTCTCAAGGTTGTTCCTTGGTTGGGTCCTCAAGGCTAAAACCCGTGGGATCTGAGGGCACCTGGGTGGCTCATTTGGTTGGGCGTTGGACTCTTGGTTTCTGCTCAGGTTGTGATCTCAGGTCATGGGATGGAGCCCCACGTGGGCTCCATGCTCAGTGAGGAGTCTGCTTGAGATTCTCTCTCTCCCTTTGCCCCTCTATCCCTCCCCCACGCTCATGTGCCCATGTGCACTCTCTCTCAAAGTAAATAAATAAAATCTTTTAAAAAAATAAAAATTAAAAAATTATAAGATCTGTCAATGTAGTTTTAAACATTACTAGAATAAAAAAAGAATAATTCTATGATTATCTCAATTTTTGCTAAAAAACAGTTGATCAAGTTCAGTATCTATTTGTAATTTTTTAAAAAGCTCTTAAGAAACTGAACAAATTACAAATTGAAAGGAAATGCCTTATATCAGAAAAAGTTTTATACCAGAAACCTTACAAACTTGCAAAAGTTACGCTTAAGGAGGAAACTTTAGCCTCACTCCCTTTAAGACCGAAAGTAAAACAATGCTTTCCCATCACAACCATCCTTTAACACAGTCCTAGAGGTCTCAGCCAACAGAAAATTTCTTTAAAAAGAGGAAGAACGTAAAATTTGGAAGGGAAAAGAAAAAAATACCATATTTGCAGACAATGGAATCATCTGTATTAAGGCACAAAAAGGATTCCATAAAAATTGCTGGAGACAAGAAAAACTAACTAAAATCACTATAGCATTTCTCTTTATTGCCAAAAATCAACAAGAGAATGATGGTAAGAATAAACGATCAACAATAGTGGCAAAAATTATATCCAAGGGGGCGCCTGGGTGGCACAGCGGTTAAGCGTCTGCCTTCGGCTCAGGGCATGATCCCGGCGTTATGGGATCGAGCCCCACATCAGGCTCCTCCGCTATGAGCCTGCTTCTTCCTCTCCCACTCCCCCTGCTGTGTTCCCTCTCTCGCTGGCTGTCTCTCTCTGTCAAATAAATAAATAAAATCTTTAAAAAAAAATAAAATTATATCCAAGAATGAACTTAAAGAGTATCTCAGACCTCTGTGGAAAACAAAATTTAACTCTTTTAAAGGACATTTCAAAAGAGCTGAATAAATAGGGTAACATTTCATGATCTCAGTTGGGTTAATATCATATTTCAAAGATACCTGCTTTTTCCCAAATAAATGTATAAATTCAATGCTATGCCAGCAAAAATGATAGTGAACCTTATGAGGAATTTGATAAACACATTCTAAAATGTGTGAAAGAATAATATCTATATACAGCGAAATCTATATTGAAAAAGAAGAGGAACCCAGCCTACTAGGTATTCCTACCTTCCCTAAGCCTCACTAATAAGTCTACACGGTAAGGGCCTCAACAGTAATGATGGCGACAAGCATGACAGAGAGCTCCACCAGCCAGGTGTGTTGGGGGCTACGATAAAGGTGAACGGCAATCAATCAGGCCAGGACATCCTGGGATGGGCATAGGAAACGGATGCACAGCCTGGCAAAAAATAAAGCTGGATGCTTTCCTAAAGCCATATGAAATGGTGGAAGCCCAATCGTTCAACAAACCAATGTGGTAAGTAAGATCGTAAGTTTTATAGAAGATAACGTAGAAGAAAACCTTTGTTCACTAGCAATGGAGAAAAACAGAATCCCAAAAGCACAAAACGTAAATTAAAATATTGGTGAATATGATTGCATCCAAATTTAGGAGTTCTGTTCAACCAAGAACTCCAGAGCAAAGTTAATAGCTTGTACTTATTTAACAGATACTCCTACAGTACACGCTATGGGCCAGCACTGATCTAGGTGCTTTAAAACACTGGGACACCTGGGTGGCTCAGTTGGTGGCCCAGTCAGTGAAGCATCTGCCTTCAGCTCAGGTCATGATCCTAGTGTCCTGGGATTGAGTCCTGTGTCAGGCTGCCTGCTCAGCAGGGAGTCTGCTTCTCCCTCTGCCTGCCGCTCCCCTTGCTCGTGTTCCCTCTCAATCTCTCTCTGATAAATAAATACGTACATACATACATACATACATACTAACTGATTTAATGTTCTCAGCAACCCTATGAAGTGGGTACTATTCTTATCCCCATTTTACAAATAAGGTGCTGAACTGCACAGAGCTAACGGTCCCAGGATCACATAGGTAAGGGGAAGGCCAGAAGGCAAACCCGGGCCATCTAGATGAAAACATCTAGAGCCATCTTCTGTCTTTCTTTTTTTTTTTTTTTTTAAAGTAAGCTCTATACCCATCATAGGGCTTGAACTCACGACCCCGACATCAAGAGTCACAAGCTCTGCCAACTGAGCTGCCAGGCGCCCCTAGAACCACATTCTTAATTACTATGTTGCACAGCCACTCCACAGAGAGGTGAAAGATTCGGACAAGATACTTGTTAAAGTGTGTCTAAAACATGTCTAAAGGGATGCCTGGTGGCTCAGTCAGTTAAGTGTCTGTCTTTGGCTCAGGTCGTGATCCCAGGGTCCTGGGATCGAGTCCCACATCGGGCTCCTTGCTCAGTGGGGAGCCTGCTTCTCCCTCTGCCTGCTGCGCCCCCTGCTTGTGCATTCTCTCTCTCTTTCTCTGGCAAATAAATAAAATCTTTATAAAATAAATAAATAAAATGTGTCTAAAAACAAAGGACTAATATTTAGAACACATAAGGAACTCCTGCAAATTAGCTAGCGTAGAACAAGGATGCCCAACAGAGAAACAGTGTGCGTGCCAAGTAGAGAAATGGGCAATTCACAGAAGAGATCCAAAAAGAATGACAAGCACATGGATGAGATATTCAAATTCATCATTATCAGAAAAATGAAAATTGAACAACAAAATATCACATTATACCTATTAGATTGGCAACTACTGAAAAGCTGGACAGGAGGCTGCAGGGGGTTTACTGCTCTCCTAGAAACTGGTGCGGCCATGTGGCGAGCAGCCTGATGGTTATTATTCCATTTATGTATATGGATACTTTATGACCCAGCAATCCAGCTCCTGAGCAGGTCTGTCCTAGTCCATTTGCACTGCTGTAACAGAGTACCATAAACCAGGTGGCTTATAAACAACAAAAATTTATTTCTCACAGTTTGGGAAGCTGGGAAGTCCAAGATCAAGGCACTAGCAGGTTCAGTACCTGGGGAGAGGTCACTTCCTGGTTCACAGGGGGCTGTCTTCTCCCTGAGTCCTCACATGGCACAAGGGTTCAGAGAACTCTGTGGAGTCTCTTTCATAAGGACACTTACTCCATTCATGAGGGTTCTGCTCTCATGATCTAATCACCTTCAAGAGGCCCTACTCCCTAATCACATTGGGGTTAGGATCTAAACGTGTGAATTTCTAACACAAGCATTCAGTCTATAGCAAGTTCTCGTAGATGTCCTAGAACGGTATGAATACGTGAATGTTCATCTCAGTCTGTTGCGGTGGTGGGAAGTAGGGTGATCTAGGCATCCACTTCCAGATGAAGCAACAAACACCATAAGGTGGATAAGCACTGTGGAACCCTATGCAGCAAGAGGCACACACCACATGTACACACAGCAGTATGGACAGACCTCAAAACATAGTGTTGATTAAAAAAAAGAAGCAGAATTAGATCCAAAGCATATTACCATTTATATAAATTTTAAAAACACATGCATGCAAAACTATACCACATGTTTTATAAATTACATGTGTACATAGTTTATGCATGAACCGTATACTGTATAAACTATACGTTTGTTTACAAACAAAAAGACAGATACAGATTCAGATCCAAAATGAGGAAGGGTTACCTATGAAGGAAAGAAAATGGAAGTGGGAAATGCCTATAAAAAGAAATGAATAATGAAAATTAGAAACCAGAGTGGGATCTCGTACAGACAATGATGATAATGTACCCTGAGCCGACAAGCATGATTAACTCAGCCCTCCATGTCTGGGGTTAAAAACATAAAGTCCAAAATTACGAAACACAGGGACTAATCATTTGTTTTACACAATGGATTCATCCATCACAGGATCACAGGCTTCCCTTATCTACTTGGATTAGTTTGTTTTAAAAATTAAGTTTCCAATAAAACCATTAAATAATGCATTTGTCAAATGGACATGCCTTTAGGGAGGTTTGGGTTTTTTCTTTTTGAAAAACAAATATATATCAGACTTGTTTGCTATCTTTGTCCTAAAAAGTTACTTTGGTCTAGTGTTTAGAGCAGTTGGTTTCCAAAGTAGGGTACATGTACCTTAAAACTAGTCACAACAATCTACTAGGGGATGAAAAGAAATGTTAGAAATTTAATTTTTATCTTACAAAATGAGGAGATTATTTTATGCTATTTACTCCATGACTGAAGTTTCAGCTCTTGGTTTTTCTACACATCAGACTGTCCCAGGTTGGATGCAATGCACATGTATCCTGAGGGACCCCAGAAGAGGTGACATGCGGTTCTCATTCACTCATTTCTTCCTGCAGTGGCTGCTCTGGTGTGATGACATATGCCCAGTTAGATTGTCTATTTGAACTAGATTCACTCTTACAAGATGACCGTAAAAGATTACTGCAAGAAAACTACAGAGTGAAGACAAAGTTAATCCTGTAAGCCCAGTGAACAACCAGAAAATGGCAGAGATGACCCTTTTCCCATCCCTGATACAAACCCTCCATCAATCACATTCACAAGTAAAAACAGTGACCATCTAATTAGACCTGATGGATAACCAGCCACAAATGTTGAAATAATCAAGAAGATGATTTGAAGAGAGGATTTATAGCCACTCAATCTCCCCAGAGTGTATATTATGTGAAGACACTGGCTCATGATAGCGTGAAACCATCATGATTGAGTGAGACATTTAAAATCCAAATGAGAATATGGATGCAATGACAAACCTCTATCAGTTCTTCAGCAATGTTTAAAGTGAGGAAATATTGAACCCACCAACTTTGAAAAGCTCACTGAACTGAATGATAATACTTAAAACTCCTTTCAAGCCGTCTCATTTCATAGCAGTAGACTAACAAAACCACTTATTTGGGAATCACATTTTTCTTTTCCTGCTGGGGAAAGAATGACTGAAATAAAATATGGAAAAAAATAGCAACAAACTAAAATGTAATCCTTTGTTAGCAGATATACTGAACGACACAAGTTCAAATCTTGTTGAGCATTTGAAGAAGCAAGCATCGAAGCAGACTGATTAGCTGAGGAAGTTTATGATACAATTAGATGAAAAGACAGATGACCCTAACATGTTTTGGCTTACAGTATTTGTTAGATTCTGGACCAGTAATGCAATGTGTCTTAAAAAGTCTTTTTTTATGAGCTGCTAGAAGATGCCCCGGAGATGTAGTCACCATTAAATGATATCTTTAATAAAAATAAAGTCTTATGAGAAGACTGTGTAAAATTCTGCTTTAACCAGAAATCTTTTTTTTTTTAATATAAGAAATTCTGGGGTTAGGTTTACAAATAAAGCACCTCACTTGAAGTTCATAGCAGACAAGTCTCTGCGGCATAGAAGTGGATGCCACAAAGCAACAGTGCCGCTAGATGTCTCTGATATAAAAACAAGACCTTTAAACTTTCATTCGGAGTGATCATGAAACTTTGTACCACAACGGTTGCCTCATGGCAAGAGACTTAAAAGACTTACCAACCCAAATGTTCTTCTCGTACAAGGTGTTCCAAGTCGGCTGACATTTTCTGTGATGACAAGAGGCACTCTACAGTTTGCTTGCCAGCATATTTTATTAAGATTATGCAAATAAATTTTTAAAACACTCTTAGTCTTCAAGGTAGAAGAAAAGTTGTAACACAAGTGAGAAAAGAACTCTTTTAGAAACAAAGTCGTGTGTTGGAGAAGGCATTTTTAAAACCAATATTTGGGAATGTTTGCATCATTATATGACTTCCTTCCTGAAAACCCCCTAAGTGTGACACGTACAGAAACCCTGGTGTCTATACACTTTAAAAACTTAGAGGGGCGCCTGGGTAGTGCAGTGGTTAAGCATCTGCCTTCGGCTCAGGGCGTGATCCCAGCGTTCTGGGTTTGAGCCCCACATCAGGCTCCTCCACTAAGAGCCTGCTTCTTCCTCTCTCACTCCCCCTGCTTGTGTTCCCTCTCTCACTGGCTGTCTCTCTCTGTCAAATAAATAAAATCTTTTAAAAAAATAATAAAAATAAAAAATAAAAACTTAGAAACATTAAGAAAATGAAAAGACAACCCAAAGGATGGGGTAAATATTTGCAAATCACATATCTGATATCATATAACACACTAAGAACACTTACAACTCAATAATAAAAAGACAAACAACCCAACTTAAAAATGGGAAAAAGACTGGAATAGGAATTTCTCCGAAGAAGATACACAAATGCCCAATAAGCACCTGAAAAGATGTTCAACATCATTAGTCATTAAGGAAACACAAATCAAAACCACATGGAGATACCACTTCACACCCACTAGGGTGGCTATAAAAAAAAGACAGATAATAACAAGTATTGGCAAAAAAAAAAAAAAAGAAGCAAAATCGGACCCCTCAAGTGTTGCTGGTAGAAACCTAAAATGGTGCAGCTACTTTGGAAAACAATCTACTAGTTCCTCAAAAGGTAAACAGTTACCGTATGATTGATCCCACAGTCCCACTGCTAGGTATGAGGAATGAGAACACATGTCCACACAAAGTTTGTACACGAATCCTTACAGGAGAACTATTCGTAATAGCCAGAAATGAAAACAACCCAAATGTCCATTAGCTGATAATGGATTTTAAAAATGTGATCTAGCTATACAAGGGAATATTATTTGGCCGTAAAAAAGGAGTGAAGTACCAATACATGCCACAACACAGATGACCCTTGAAAACAGTGCGCTGAGTGAAAGAAACCAGTCACAAAAGACCGCATGCTGAATGACTCCATTTATATGGAATATTCAGGAAAGGTAAGTCCATAGGAACAGAAAGTATATTAGTGGTTGTCTAGGGCTAAAGGGTAGGGGGATATGAGGAGTGACTATAATGGGGTTAGGGTTTCTTTTCGTGGTGATGAAAATGTTCTAAAATTGGCCGTGGTGATGGATGCAAAATTCTGTGAATATACTAAAAGCCATTAAATTTGGTACTTTATATAAGTCAATTGTATGGTATATGAATTATATCTCAGTAAAGCTGACACTAAAAAAAATCCTTAAAAACAGACCTTTCCAACACATTTTTAAAATTTCCAAACAAAGCATACAGAAAGGCAATCCAATTCATTTTAAGAACATCACCAATTAATGCAAGAAAGGTAGAAATGTTGTTACTAAGTTTTAATAAAGAACCTTGCATAATCAGTAGATATAACAAAAATGAGTAATGAGGCTCAGTGAAGGCCCAGCAACCATGGGCGGCTTCCACTTGGACCCACTGTATCTTCTTTAGGGGCAGCAGCCATTAATCCAAGGATCCAAATAAACTGGGCTTAACACAGGCCTTAGAATCACTATATCACTCAGAGTTGAGCCAAGATGTCAAAAGAAAATAAAGAATATTCAAACATTTTCCCCACTGAGAGAAAACAACTTTTGGACTCTTTAATAAGTACTAAACAAATGTTAACTCAAAATATTATTTATTGTATCACTTTGATCTTTTTTGTGTATATTTTTAGTATACAAATTATACTAACACAGTTGTAAAGTAGATAAAATAAAATAAATACTTACATTGAGAGTGCAAGCCCAAAACCTTTCTGCTTGACGTGATCAGAAAAATGTAACTTACACTGAGGGGGATGTTGAAGTTAGAAAGCTGGGACATCCCATCTTTCCCCGAAACTGCTGCATAATTCTAAGCAAGGGATGCAACTGTGGGTGGCCAAACCATAGTCAGCCGCCCCAAGAGGAAGGAGGTCTCTGCCTGCAAGGCTCCAAGGAGCCTGAACCTGGAACAGAGGCCAAGTAGTACAGGATGGACTCCCACTTGTCCTCATGGCCCTCCCAGCTCCTGCTGTGCCTTCTGCTCTGCCTGTTCTCCACCAGCTGGCAAGGCCTCCTTGCTCCCAGCTCAAATGATACAGGGCTAGACTGCTTAGTGTGGCTGCCTGCCCCTCGTCTCCTGGACAGAACCTCAAAGCCAGCCTCTGGGTCAGGTATGGCCACTCCTGTAAACACACACACCAACCGAGCCTGGAACTGCTTCCTTCCCAAGCAGGGACGGAGCAGGGAGGAGGCCTGACACTGGTTATAGCAGGCACTATGCCTGATAGGTCTCCTACAGTAGACAAAATAAGAAACGCTAAAATTGGCAGGGTCCCCTGAATGGGCCATCTTCTCCACCCTGCTTTCTGCAGTCCAGGGATACCACCCCTGCCCTTTTAGGGGTCTCGAGGTCCCACTAGGTGGAAGTCAGCGGCCTGGACGTTCATCCAGCTCTGCACAAAGAACTTGGCCTCTGAGCCTGCAGTTCTGTGCACAGAGCACGTAAGCACTTTGCAGGTCCTTGCAGGGATGAAGAGAGAGTGTCACGAGGTGAATCTGAATTTTCCCAAAAGGAGTATGACAATGCATGTGGGTACGTCAGATGATGAGCTCAACAGCCAAGTTGAGATTTCTTAGTGGTCTTCCTGACAAGTCCCTTCTATTTGGGCTGCAGTTGAAAAGCGTCCAGGAACACCCCTTCCTTCCTGAGCCAGAGGTGTCCTCCAATGTTGTCTCCAATATTTCAGGACAGGTATTCCTGACACCCTGGGGACACACCCAACATAGACTCACTGACTACCAGAGCTGGAAGGAAACCCAGCCACCAGCCAGGCAGTCCTCACTCCCATTTTACGTGCAAGGGAAGTGGTGCCCAGGAGTGGGGAGTGACATGCCCAAGGTCACACAGATACATAGACACAAAAGTCATTTCTCATGATACAAGCTGGTGTTCCTGAGGTGGCTTGCAATTAAGAATTATGCAAAAATAATAACAGTTCCCCACAAAAGCCCTTTCCACATGCCAGACATTATCTAAAGCAATGTTTCCAAACGCTGAGTCATGACTTGATTTTTTTGAGAAATCACTTTAGCAAATTGAAACCATGATAAATACAGAGTAGGATAGGATCTATCAAAGTACATCACTTAAGGGTGAGGGTGAGTATTGTTTTCTGAAACTGTTGTTTCATTTTTATATGCACACACAAACACATGCAGACACATACATGTCTATCACCACTGAGTGTTTATCTACTGGTTTACTATAAAATGCATTTCTTACTGAGATCATCTTCAAAAAAGCATGAAAGCCACTGATCTGAGGATGAAGTATGCAAAAAGCACTATTGATGGAAAGAGAACTTCTTCATGCACACAGGCAAGGGAGCAGCCCAGCAAGGGTGGTCACTGCAATTACCTGAGCAGTTCCCACCACGGGTGGCTGATCAGAAACCACCTGATAGGCTATAGGCAGCTGCAAAACCAGATGGCCCACTTTTTCACATCCCAGGCCACACCTTCAGTGCCACCCTGAATGGGCCAGGCCGGCTCCACCCAGCTCACATCCCTCTGCCCAGTCTGCTCCCCTGCTGCTCAGCGTCACCAGAATCACGAGGATGTGAGGGGCCTCGGGCCCCTGTGCTTCTCAGCAGTAGGCAATGTACTTCCCAGACATTTGCCAGGGCCTGCTTCTTTTCCAGAGGTCACGCTTTCTACACAAGGTAGAGGAGACGTGCCCAGTGTTGAAATTTGGTTTCCAGTGTCCCCCTGCCTGGGTGCAATGGGTTACGGGCAATAGGATATTCAGCAATATTATGGGTCACACCCCACCACACAGACTGCAAGGGATCTTCTGTAAAAGAAATTGGTACAAATACTTCTTGAAGCAAGTGATCCACTGGCAAGGGCTTGACAGTTAATCAGGGAATTTAAGAACTGACCTTACATTTCAGAGTACCAGCCTGGAAGAGCCCCTCCAGACCCTCTAGTCCAAGGGGGTCAGAAAGTCTGTAAAGGCCCAGAGGGTCAATGTGTTGGCTTTGCAGACCATACAGTCCCTGTCACAACACAGCTCCACTGTGTACAGCAAGAACCCCACAGACAGGAGGTAGTGAGAGGGTGCGGCTGTGTCCATAAATCCACATCCACAGGGACAGAGAGGAGCCACATGACCCACTAGCCACAGTTGGCTGAGCCTGCTCTGGTCCAAGCCCCTCTTGGTATGGAATTGGAAACAGAAACCTGGAGGAGGGAATCAGTGCTGGCCGGATAAGGACTTCTGCTACCTGGAGACAACCTACGTAGTTTGCTACCAAGTAAAGTCCTGTTCCTGAGACATGCAGTGCCTGGCTCTCTCTTTCCCAAGCAGAAATCTTAGGTTAGATTTCTGGTTAAATCACTAGGACCGGAAGTCAGGCAGACCTAAGTTCAAATAGCCTAAGTTCTCTAAGCACCTGTCTTTTTCACTGGAAAGTGAACAATTAAACTGCGTTCAGCTAGGATTGTCCTAAAGTATGTACAGGTGAAGGTGAACAAGGTGAGCATGTAAAGGTAAAGGTGAACCAGGTGAATATGTAGGGGTAAATGTGAGCATGTTGAGGTGAAGGTGAACAAGGTGAAGCTACTTAGTAGCCAAGGCAAAGGTAACAAGGAGGTGTGTGTAAAGAGCCCGTATGTAATGAGTGTTCAGTAAATGCCAGCTGTCTTCACCCATCCCTCACCTGAACTCTCACACCTCTTGTCAAGCCCCCTATTAATCGAGTCCCCCATTGGGCTCCTTGCTTAGCGGGGAGCCTGATTCTCCCTCTGCCTGTTATTCCCCTGCTTATTCTGTCTCTGTCTCCGTCTCTCTCTCTAATAAGTAAATAAGACCTTTAAAAAAAAAAAAGAGGGGGTTGGAAAACCCAACTATTTCTTAAGTTAGAAGTCCAGTAAACTTCTAAGCTGAATAAAATAATTCAGTCCTCCATCAATGATCATATTAAGGGTATTGTTTTCCTAATAATTTTCTTGAATGATATCAAAATGGCCCCCATTAAGTTAACAAAGGAAGAGGAATGAGGATCCAGCAGAAAAATAACTATTGAGAAAAATACTTAATAAAAATAATAATGGGGGAAAGAAAAATAATAATGGGAATTACGTCTAGGAAAAATGTTCTGGACGTGGTTACTAACACAGAACGAATACAGAAACAATGGACTTGGGCATTCTTCCAGAGGGCAGAATCATGGCTGTGATAGAATAAGGTGAATGGATAATGTATGGCTTTTGAAATTAAGATTTTTTAAAAGGCATTGCGGTTTCCTTCTTCCTCTCTTAGATAGCTCACTCTGGGAAGCTAGCTGCTGTGCCATGAGAACACTTGAGTCGTCCCATGGATAGGTCTATATCATGAGCAACTGAGACCTCTCACCAACAGCCAGAGAGGAACTGAGGCCTCACGCCCACAGCTGTGTAGGTGAGCAGCTTCTCCAGCCCCAGTCAAGCCTTCAGATGACAGCAGCCCCAGCCAGCATATTCACTGAAACCTCAGGAGAGACCCTGAGCCAGAACCACTCAGCAAAGCCACTTCCAGATTCCTGACCCTCAGAAACTGTAAGATAAATGAGCAATTATTGCTTTCAGCTGCTAAGTTTTAAGGTATTTTGCTATGCAACAATAGATAACTAATACAATGCCCAAATCAAGAGGTGGAGGGAGGGGCTCTTCGCAATGCCTTCCCAGCAGGAGTTCAAAACTACTGTATGCCTACCCCTTTCATTTGTGTCCAGTTCTAGGTGAACTTGGCAAATATGAACTTGTACTGCGATTATCCTGCTCTTGTTCTACCCTTCATGTTCAGTTTATGAAGATGTGGGAAGACATATGTATTTTAGTTCTTAGGGCATCAGACCATAAGCAGCCACATGTAGACTGGCGGGAAGGACTCCACACCATTTGAGTGTGATCATTAAACTGGATGCAGAGACTGGATGGAATTATGGGATGTGTTTCTCTTGGGGAGGAATAAATGTGGGAGAAAGATAAAACAGGTATTTGATGATCAGAAGGATAGACTCTGGCAAAGACAATAATACTATGTATTCTCCAAATCCCATTTTTCTTCTCCCAGATTCACAACTGAGATCTATTTCCCAGTCTCTCTATAGTTGGTGGGGCAATGTGAGTTCTGGCTAAGGGAACATGGGTAGAATTGTCCACAGCACTTCCAGGTCTGGCCCCTAAAAACTCTTCTGAGTCATTCTTCTTGCACTCTCTCTATTTCCTCTCTAGCTGTCCATATGCAGTGTATCCACTGATTGACTCAAAGGCCCAGGTAATTGCAAATCTAGAAGGAAGCAGCCTGGGTCCCTGCAAGAACCGTGCACGTGCATGTGCACACATGCACACATTCACACACACACTGGACTACCAAGTAAGATAGAAATAAGTTTTTTTCTTTTTAAAAAAATTTTATTTAAAATCAATTAATTAACATATAGCATATTATTAGTTTCAGAGGTAGAGTTTAGTGATTCATCAGCTGCATATAATACCCAGTGCTCATTACATTAAGTACCCTCCTTTGTGCTCATCACCCAGTTATCCCATCCCCCCACCACCTCCCCTCCAGCAAGCCTCAGTTTGTTTCCTAGAGTTAAGAGTCTCTTATGATTTGTTTCCCTCTCTGATTTCATCTTATCCTCTTTTTCCCTACCTCTCCCTAAGTTTCATGAATTTGCATGTCATCCATGTGCAGGGGCCATGCTAATCTCTGTATCGTTCCAATTTTAGTATATGTGCTACTGAAGAGAGCACTGTAACTAAGCTTTTATTCGAAGACATTTGTTACAGCGGTCACCTGCCATTGCTAAAACAATTTAACTCCTCCGCTCTGAACTGCAATTTTACTGAGAGTTGGTGCCAAACTATTTCACAATTATATCCAGGCAACCCTTGAGTTATAGCAATCCATATTTACAATTCTCTGACAACCACCCCGTGATCTTAGTTATGGTATTTAAAACCAGAAGAATATAAAACCATATCTCCCAGGAGGGCTTTTGGCCTGACACCATATCCCTCCTTTAGTGGTTAAGGGCATAGACTCAAATTACTTAATTTTGTTCTCATATCAGCCATGTAAGAAATGTGTTTTTATCAACAGTTTGCTATATCTGAGAAAGTCAAGGCCCTAGGAGGCCTGGAGACTTGCCCAAAGTCATACATCTGATAACTTTGGAACCAGTATTTGTATTCAGCTCTTCTGACTTCAGAACCGGTGGTCTCTCCCTCATACCACAATGCAAGGGGAAAAGAAAGCCCCTCTGCAGCCTTGGGGTTCTCTCTCTCTCTGCAAGGTTTATTACCATACGACTTCAAATATGTGAAAATAATGACAAGACAAACATACGTCACCCTTCTTCCCAGTTCTAACAAGACCCTTGCCAGACACATGATTCCGTTCCCAGCTGGAAATGCTTTCCTGGAGCAGGAATTTGAATTTCCCATGAGAACAGATGCCCCATCCCATCCTCCTATGTGTAGAATCTATAGGGCTCTTCTCATCTCTGTTAGGCCAAGGAGAGGTACCACTACAACATCCCCTGGGGAGAAAAAGAACCTTCAAACCGCAGGAGTCTGGACCCCATCTGCTTTGGGGGCCTAATATATACCTGCACCTCCAGTCACTAAGCAAATGAGCCAACTGTTAAAATTGTCTTTCCCAGTTCCTGATCCAATAGAACCTATCTGTCCTGTGGTGACACTAGAAAGACCACGATGGGTGGAACAGGATTCTCAGGGAAACCCAACTACAGGTCTCATGAGCTGTAGTGTTCATCAGCAGGCCTTATCAGCAGCGCTAACAGTGCAAATACACGCAGTATCCCTCATCTGGGTACAAGGGAAACCACGCATGCGCCTTCTGAAACAGATGGTTGCTAGAAGCTGGATAAAGCATCATTCCGACAAAAAGCAGTTTTTACACATGCCGGCAGCCTGGGGTTGGATCTCAGAGGCCAGACAACCAATGAGCCTTTGCCTCCATGATGTCATGCTCCCAATATGGAATCTTACTGGCTGAAGGACTTGTCACTCACTCACCAAAGTTTACAGGGATGAAATCTGTGGAATCCAGGCTTTTCTCCCATAGTGAGAGGCTCGGTGAAGCTCTGGTTGAACTCTGTTGCTGGTTTTCTCTCCTACAATTCACTTCTGAAATTGTACACTTCTGAAATCGTGGCTTTTGTGCATTTTAATTTCATTGGCATAAAAAGCCCTTCGGTTAATAGACTTTCCAAAGCTGTAAATATTTTCTGGACATTAATGCTCCATATTTTTCAGAGTACCGCTATTATTTTTATCACTTCCACTTTATCCATGGAAACAGAAAGACGGGAGCAGAAAAACTTCCCAATTGCACTGATTCTAGGGGTGAGGTCTGTTGGCCACAGGACACAGATTTTTAAAACAGAAAGGAAAGAAAGGAGCTATAAGTCTGAGTGTGGCTCTGGCAGTATTTTCTGGACTGTCAATCCAACCACTCCCACCTACACACGTCCCATATTTCACTGTGCATTAACTCTGCAGCCTGCTGCCACACCCAGGCCTATGCTGGCCAGGGCCCTGTGTGCAGTGCAGTGTGATAGGACATTGGGCCAGTTGAGCTGGTCTCCAGTCCCAGAGGCCGTGTGACCTTGAGTGAGTCCATATGGCAGTGTGAGCTTCAGCTTCCACACTGTAAAGTGAGCCTACCAATGTCTCCCTGGTGGAGTGGTTGTCAGGATTAGAGAAGGGCATGCACATGAGTCCCTGGCACAAAGCTGCTGCTCAGAAAACAGTAGATTGGCTTCAAATGGTGTCTGTCCCAGGCAATGTGCTGCAGAAGGGCTGGAGTTCACCTAGTCAGTGACAAGGCATCAGGGAGCATCCAAAGAAGGCAGGGACGAGGCAGGACGAGGGTCAGGTGCCCGAGGTCTCCTCAAACGGAGTGAAGACCACTTTTCCAAGAACATAGGCTCAGCACTGTCCATGTAAAGTTCCACGGGGTCCCCAAAACAGGGGAGCCCTGCCAGCATGGCAGTCACTTTCCACAAAGGTTGCATGTGGAACAAACTGGTTTCCACCCAGGAATGTGCCAACAGGAACTTCACTGAGCCAGATAGCCTTGGGCACTTGAGACATCTCCCTGGCACATATAGGGGATGCCCATGCTTTGAGAAAAGTGGGAAAGGAGTAAAGAGAGAAAATGTTCCTGATCCCCTATGACCAGAAATTACACTTCTTCAGTTTAGTGTGGTTTTAGCTCTAGATATTCAAAAACATCAGGCAGTTGGGGGCTGGATGTATATCTTCCCTACAATATGAGGACAAATGAAGGCAACGGTCTCAAGAGAAGTAGTGTGTGAGCCAGTCAAGATCCAGTCAAGGCCTCTGGGGAGAGAGAGAGACCAGTGGCTGCAGGGCACATGTCCAGAGGGTAGGGAAAGGGACCTGAGATCAAAGAACGGTGTTCCTGGCCCTCCTCCATCCCTATCCCTCTGCCCTCCCTCCACACCCCCTACCCAGCCACCAAGATGGCTGCCCTGTCAGTCCTGTACCAACTCATGCAAGGGGACAAAAAAATGCCATGATCACAGAATCACCTCAGAAACAGAAAACCCGGCCAGCTTTTTGCCCAGGGTGACGTAGGAATTAGGTGGAGAGTTCAGCCTGGCCTCTCCCCATGCCGCCGTCAGTGAGCTTGCAAATACTACACTACTGCACCTTGGGGGATACGAAACGTCAAGGATGAAGCCATGGCATGTCACGCTTGGCATCAGAAGCTCATCTGAAATTTCCAAGAGGTTCTCTTTCATACAGTCATGTGGATGATACGGAGGAGCTTCGATAACTTCCCCGAGTGATAAAATTAGTCATGCTACACTGCAAGGCTGCTTCCAATTTACAACGCTGCTTACACTCAAGCTTTCCCAACATTTGGCACATGCATATTTTAGTGCCTTCTGCCTTTAACAATGTGTCTCTCACAGGCTTACTACTTGAGAGGCTTAATTTCTTGCTCAGAAGAGACACAAAGACACAGGATCAGGAGCTCTCCTTCAACATAAAAGCCTCAGCTTACTCCCTGCCATTCTGAGCATGCAGGTTCTTGAGCAATGGAATTTTTTTTTTCTTTCACAGATGGGGACTTTGATATTTGGAGGGGACTTTCTCAAGGCTGCACGAATGCTGAGTGATAGAACCTAGATTTCAGTCTAGACTGTCTGGCTCCAGAGCCAAGTGTTTTTCTCCTATGTAGTCACCAATTCAGAGACAGGGCTATCATTTGTTACTTGACATTGTGTCAATCAGCCTCCATGCAGAGCTTGAGTCCCATTTCCAAGTCAGGTCAGTCCCGAGGATACTAAGCCACTCAGTCCCTCTCGCTTTGCAGTGATGATGGGCAAACTACAAATTGCAAATTGGCTCCCCCAACCATGCCTCAGCACCGTTGTTGGGTAGGTTGTGGCCAGGCACCAAAAGGGAAGCCAGCTAAGTGATGTGTCCTCTCTCTGCTTCAGCAGTAGGCGAGGAGCCCTTTAGATGGTCTGAAATGCCTGTCCTCTTCCTCCTCCTTCCAAACCTGCCCCTTGCCATTTTTTGGCTGAACCCTCTTGAGGTCTTCAAATTCATTCTGCATAAGTGTCTCCTGGCTGTCTCCTGCAGTGACCAATGTGGCTAGACTCTTAACTGAGTCTTGAACCTATTTTTGAATTCCATAACTCAAAGGGACATGGATAACCTGAGAAAAGCCTTCCTCAGCACTTTGTGCCATAGGTAAGTGCCCATCACCTTCCCCTCTACCTTGATGAACTGAAGAGGATCAGAGAGACAGGTCACCACACTTAGAGACAGAAAATGAGAGGATTCCCACAGGACAGACCCCAGCAACAGGGCAGATTTTTTCTGGGGGCATCTGCCCCCACCCTCTCTAGACCCTAAGCTCTCCCCTGAACAATTTCCAGGAATGATCCTTGTGGATTCTGGTGAGAGGTCATAGAGTCTCAAACAACAAAACTTCATCCCTCTGCTAAACATCAATCATGTGCTAAGTGCTGCATAGGACATATGCTGACCCTCAGCTGGCCCATTATCTGAATTTCAGATGTCCCCTGCTGAGAACTTGCAGATTGCTAAACGTATATGGTAGGGCACTCTGCAGGCCTTCAACAGGTGGGCTCCCAAGTGGACCGGCCCTATACTCACTGCATGTCTTAGTGAGCAGCAAGTCTCCTCTGACATTTGGCTGCAATTCTACTCCTCTTTCCAGGCCAGGGTGGAGGTTGCTCTTGAAATGGATATTAGTCTCTCCTACAGAGAGAAACAGTATACAGTATGATATCACTTCAGGTTATGACTTTTCCCAGGGTAGACGGTTGCGTACTATGTACCATAAAAGAACTGTCTTTCCCTTTCCATCTATTACAAGATTATTATAGAACACTGCTCTTGTCTTTTCTTCTGCCTAGTTAATTAAGCTCTGTTTTTAAAAGAGCTTTATTGCCGATGGTCAGGTCAGACCAGCAGGTACTTGTGGTATCAAAGGGTCTAGGGCAGGATTTTTTTTCCTAGGGAGAAGCTGCAACAATTTATTCCTGGTCAGACTCCTACTAAACCACAGAAAATCACTGCTGCCTTCAAGGTATCAGATTGTAAATGACACTCTTGTAAAGATATTTTTGCTGAATCTTGTACAATTCTGCATACAAGAACTCTAATTTACTAGCCCTCTCAACTCCCCAGCAACAGAGGTGGCATATGTCTGTCTGTCTTATGACTGGCTAGTGACAATGTAAATTAAGAGCAGAGTCCAAAGAATATCTAAAGATCCCACTACTTCATGATTGAGTCCTTTCTAAAGACTTCTTAAGTAAGTAAGATTTTTCTTTCACTTTGCAAATCTCCTGACTGTGTCCCAAAGATGAACTCAGCTCCTTCCTATTAAGAGAGGGAGGAGAAGAGGGAGGAAGACTGAGTGATGTTCTCCCTTTCTCAGCAGAATGAGTCTGAGCCACTCCTGGACATCATCAATTCCTCACTCTGGCTTAGGGACTTTATGGCTTCTTGAATGGCTATTTTAGAGATAGGCAAGAAAAGACCAAGATAAGGGTTGAATGACTACTCCAAGATCAGAAAAAAAGACAGTGGGCAAATCCAGAAATAAGTCCGGGAGTCCTAGTTCAGGCCAAGGCACCTCTCCTTCCATCCAAGACAGATTTACTTAAAAGAGCTAAGTTTGGGGCACCTGGGTGGCTCAGTTGGTTAAGCAGCTGCCTTCAGCTCAGGTCGTGATCCTGGGGGTCTGGGAACGAGCCCCACATCAGGCTCCCTGCTCTGCAGGGAAGCCTGTTTCTCCCTCTCCCTCTGCCTGCCATTCCCCCTACTTGTGCTCTCTCTCTCTCTGTCAAATAAATAAAATCTTTAAAAAAGGGGGAAAAAAAAGAGCTGAGTTTGCCAAATACCCACAAGAATAGACAGAGACTGCAAGCAGTGTTCACAGCTGAGGTCCATCACAGGGGATCTCTGAAGAGGACGTCTAGTCCTCTGATGTCATAGAGAACACCAAGTTCTTCATAGCTGAGTCCTCACTCTGTACACCACTGCACCTTCCAAGACTCAGCTCTTGTTCCCTCAATTCCTCCTCCCTGTGGCCCCAAAGCTCCTACCGGGGCGAGATTAGTATAGATATTGCCTTCCAAGCAGCTTTGGCGTTATCTTTGCCAAGGAAGGGGTGGCTCAAGTGTGCTTGGAGTCTGACCTTATGGCTTGAAGGTAAAACAGAGCATGCTGGTATAACCACAATAAATGAAGTGAAGAAAGGAGCCCTGGCTTCCATTCTCAGCTGTAATTACATTGGAAACAATAGAGAGTTTTTATAATGAGCCTGTGTCATTTCTGGACCTTGTGATACTTAGGCCTGGCGAGAAACCTGTTGGTCAGGAAAAGCAACTCTGCTACTAATAGTTTATTGGATCGAACTCCTTTGTCCCCAAATTCCAGTTCTCTCACCTGAACTGAGCACCCCTCTTGAAATGTTTTATGGTGAATCCACTTAACAAGTCTAAGGGTCATCTAGGCAGAGGGGGCCCTAAATAATTTATTTCTCTAACAAACATTTACTTAGCACTTGCTAAGTTCCATATATCGCCTAAGCACTTTACATGCACTAGTTCCTTAAGCCTCAATAGAGAACTATTGGGGGAGGAGGCTGAAAAGATGGTGGAGTAGAAGGACCCTAAGCTTGCCTCGTCCCACAGATGCAACTAGATAACACTCACGTCAGAATAAATAACCTGAAAAATGACCTGAAGACTGGCAGAACAAACTCCACAGCTAAAGGTAGAGAAGAGACCACATCAAAGAACGTAGGAGGGGCAAAGACACAGTTTGGAAGTGAAACAGACCATGGCCATCTGCAGCAGGAGAGAGCTGGGGTTTCAGAAAAGGGCAAGAAACAGACTATCACACTGGGGAGCCTACACGGGTTAGACAAATCCCCATAACATTCAGCTTTGAAAGCAGGAGGGGATGAATTTCCTGAGTTCTTATGACCAGCTGGGCTTAAAGCCTGGAATTTTAAAATCCAGTGTGCTTGGCTCTGGGAGAGCTCAGAGGGTGTTAGGAAGCTGAGTCCCCACCTTAAAGAGACAGCAGACAGCCAGTGGAGATATAGCCTGGAAGCAGCAGTTTGAAAAATGCCAGAGATAGATGGAAAGGAGCATTATTTACTCATCTCAGAGCATGACCTGGAGAGGCAGAGATCATGGGGAGACCCCTTCAGGAACAAAGGAGCCAGCATGCACCATTTTCCTTCCCCACCCCTCAGCATAAACACACAGCCCACCAGCAGGAACCAGCACCATGCCAAAACTCACTAAATAACTTGCTTATACCAAGCCCTGCTCCCTGTGCTTCCATGGATCCGCCCTTTCCAGTCATGCTTACCTCAGTCCCTGCGCTGCAGGGCCCCTCCCTCAGAAGACCAGCCTTGTGTCTCCTGACCCATGCCTTCTGTAGAGCCTCAGTTTTGGCAGCAGTGGCAGCAGTCTCATTTCATAAGCAGACCAGCACACACCTTGTTAAAAAGTGCCCCACCCAGCCGGGGACCAAACACTCCTACAACAGGCAAAAAGAACCTTGGCAGACAATTGTACTATAGGAAAGAGAGGCCAGGCCCCAGCAGGAAGGCACACACCACACACATAAGAGACACTCCCTGAAGTGCTAGGCCCTAGGGAACAGGGGACACCACCCTGAGGACACTACAGTACCCCTTCTTCGTAAGGCTATTACCTTCAAGACCAAGAGACATGGCTGACTTTCCTAACACACAGAAACAGATGCAGAGAGTTAGACAAAATGAGGAGACAGAGGAATGCATCCCAAATGAAAGAACAGGACCAAATCATAGCAAGAGACCTAAGTGAAACAGACATAGGTAATATGCCTGATAGAAAATTTAAGGGAATGATTATAAAGATACTTACTGGACTTGAGAAAAGACTGGAGGATATCAGTGAAACCCTTAGCAAAAGATACAAAAGAACCGATCAGAGATGAAAAACACAATAAAATGAAATTTAAAATACACTTGATGGAATAAATAGCAGACTAGAAGAGGAAGGGGAATGAATTAATGACCTGAAAGACAGGGTAATGGAAAGTAACCAAGCTGAGCAATGAGAGGGGAAAAAATTATGCAAGCTGAGAATAGTCTTAAGGACTTCCACTGAAGTTATGCTCCATCAAGCATAATAACATTCGCATTATAGGAACCCCAAAAGAAGGAGACAAAAGGGAGCAGAAAATACTTGAAGAAATAATAGCTGAAAACTTCCCTAATCTGGGGAAAGAAACAGCTATCCCGATCAGGAGGCACAGAGATTCCCCAACAAAATCAACCCAAGGAAGTATACAGCAAGACACACAGTAATTAAGATGGCAAAAAGTAGTGATAAAGAAAAAAATTTTAAAACAGCAAGCAAGAGAAAAAAGACAGTTACATAGAAAGGAAACCCCATAAGGCCATCAGCAGATTTTCAGCAGAAACTTTGCAGGCCAGAAGGAAGTAGCATGATATATTCAAAGTGCTGAAAGGGAAAAATCTGTAGCTAAAAATACTGTATCTAGTAAGGCTACCATTCAGAATAGAAGGAGAAATAAAGAGTTTCTCAGATACACAAAAACTAAAGGAGTTCATGACCGCTAAACCAGCCCTACAAGAAATATTAAAATGGGGGCTCTTTGACTAGAAAGGAAAGACCATAAGGAAGGGTATGAAAAGTAAAATGCACAAAAGCAATAAAAATAAATATTTCTGAGAAACCAGTCAAGGTATTCATAAAATAAAAGGATATAAAATATGACAGCATATATGTCAAAGATGGGGGGTGAAGAGTAAAGAATGGGCTCAAATTTAAGCCACCATCAACTTAATACAGACTGCTATATGCAGAAGATGTTATATACAAATCTAATTGCAACCACAATCAAAAACCAGTCATAGATACGCAAAGAATAAAGAGAAAGGAATCTAAGTATATCACTAAAGAAAGCTAGCAAACCATGAAAGAAAGCAAGAGAACAAAGGATCAGAGAAAAACTACAAAAAAAACTATAAAGCAAGTCTTAAAAATGGCAAAAAACAACAACAACAAACAAACACCCACAAAACATATCTATCGATAATTACTTTGAATGTAAGTAACTGAATGCTCCAATCAAAAGACACAGGGTGACAGAATGGATTAAAAAAAAAAAAAAAAAACAAGACCCATCTATATGCTGCTTACAAGAGACTCATTTCAGACACCTGCAGATTGAAGGTGAGAAGAGAGAAACATGCAAATGGATGTCAAAAGAAAGCCAGGGTAACAATGCTTATATCAGACTAAATAGACTTTAAAACAAAGAAGGGTACTATATAATAATAAAGGGGACGACCCAACAAGAAGATATAACAATTGTAAATGTTTATGCACCCAATACGGGAGTACCCAAACACACAAAACAGTTAATAACAAACTTAAAGGAACTATTCAATTGTAATATAATAATAGTAGGGGACTTTAGCACGCCACTTCCACCCATGGACAGTTCTAAACAGAAAATCATCAAGGAACAATGGCTTCGAGTGACACATTGTACCAGATGGATTTAATAGATACAGTCAAAACAGTCCATCCTAAAACAGCAGAGTATATATTCTTTTCAAGTATACATGGAACATTCTCCAGAATAGATCACATATTAGACAATAAAACAAGTCTCAACAAATTCAAAAAGAATGAAGTCAAATTATGCATCTTTTCTGACCACAATGCTATCAAAGTAGAAATCAACTACAAGAAAAATACTGAAAAGACCACAAATACGTGGAGGTTAAATAATATACTACTAAGCAATGAATGGGTCGGCCAAGAAACCAAAGAAGAAATAAAAAATTACATGGAGATGAATGAAAATACAATGGTCCAAAATCTTTGGAATACAGCAAAAGCAGTTCTGAGAGAGAAGTTTATAGCAATACAGGCCTGCCTCAAGAAGAAAAGAAAAAAATCTCAAATAAACAACCTACTCTTACATCTAAAGGCACTAGGAAAAAAAAAAAGAAAAACAAGCCCAAAACCAGCAGAAGGAAGGCAATAATAAAGAGTAGAGCAGAAATAAGTGATGTAGAAACTTAAAAAAACATAGAACAGGTCAATGAAACCAGGAGCTAGTTCTCTGAAAAGATCAACAAAATTGATCAACCTCTAGCCAGACTCATCAAAAAAGAGAGAGGCAGAGGACCCAAATAAACGAAATCACAAATGAAAGAGGAGAAGTTAACAACCAACACCACAGAAACACAAACGATTGTAAGAGAACGTTACGAAAAAGTACATGCCCACAAATTGGACAACCTAGAAGAAATGGATAAATTCCTAGAAACATATAAGCTACCAAAATCAAAGCACAAAGAAATAGAAAATTTGCACAGACTGACTGCCAGCAAATAAATTGAACGAGTAATCAAAGAACTCCCAACAAACCGGATACTACCTCTCTACACTCTCTATATATTATCTTATTAGACCTTCACAGCAGAACTGCGAGGGAGCACGATTATCCCCACTGAAGCAGATTAAGTAAATTGCACCGGATGCACTCTGTTAGTGGATGGTGGGATCAAGATTAAAATTGAAGTCTTTATGATTCCCAAACTCTCTGATTTCTGTACTACCCCAAACTGGCTCTATAAGATTTTCTTGAGTACCGTCTTCATGCTCTTTTACTGCTCCATGCTGCCACGTGAGAGTATAGACAGGTAGAAAGCTGTCTTTTCTCCAGTTTTGTAGCCACGGATGTAGCTCTTCTCTCAAATGCTGTAGGTGGGAGCATAAGTTAGCACAACCTTTTTGGAGAGCAACTTGGCAACGTCTATCCAAATTTTAAATATGTATATTTTTGACCCAGCGATTATACTAGAATTCCAGGAATTTCTTCTACAGTTAAAATTTCAAAAGTGTACAATGGTATCTTTGCTTAAAAAATATTTCAGTATTTTCTTTAATAGCAAAAGAACTGGGAAAAAACAAAAGTCTAAGAGGAAGAGACTGTTAAAATAAATATTGGAACATTATAGCAAAATACCCTGCATCTGTTGAAAACAACATGAGTTATCTCTCTATGCCAACAGGAAAAATGTCTGACTTATATGGATAAGTGGAGACAAAACAATAATATATACGGATTAATTCTCATTTGTGAAAGAAAAGCATACATATGTATATATGTGTGTGTGTATATATTATATATAATATATATATTATAATTATATTATGTATAAATTATTGGAAAGGTTTCCCAACAAAGTGTTGTAAGTGGGCAATTTCAGAAGAGCCTTTTATTTAATAACATTTGACTATTAACTTAATTTTTACAATAAGTACAAATTATTTATATAAATCAAATTTTTGAAAATACGCTGCTACAGCTCTGTACTTGAATGCAATGCCCCGATTAAACCTGATCTCTGAAAATGTCTTACGGTTCCAATGTGAAAAATAGGTTGTATTAAATTCACTCCATTGGCTGCTAACTGTAACAGTAGCTCTCTGTCAGGCTGGATATTGCTGCGAAGGACAGGCTTTGGTGGATCAACACAGCCTCGGATCAGCCACGGAAGAGCTCGCCCGACTGTCCTCCGGATCAGCTACGCCTCGCTCGCATTTGCTCCTTGGGCATTTTGAGGACAGCCCCAGGGCTGCCAAAAGCACTTTGAACTTGACATTAAAAGGAACGCTAAAACCTATATCCGTTTCAGAACCGCCAAAACCTCTGCCAGGCCCTCCAGAGTGATAACTCCATGAAAGAGGAAGTGGTGGCATTAGGGAGGTGGCAACAAGATGAGCAGGAACTGTCTACTGCAGGCGGTGAGAAAACTGGCGTGGAGGGGGTATACATACGCTATGTGTATGGCCCCACACTAGGATGTTTAAATACAGTATTGAAGAATTATAGACGGGTTAGTGGGGCCCAATTTTGGGGGGATGTGAAAACAAGCCAGGCAAGTGGAACCCGCTCCTGATACTGAACAGAGCGATGTGATGAAAGTGGCTTATTCTGGGTGTGGTGTGCAGAATGGACGGGGGGTGGGGAGAGGAGCCTGAAAGAAGCTATTGGTTTTGAAAACGAGACACTGACCCCAGAGTTGAAAAGGTTTTGACTCTGGTCTCATCGTGATCAGCTGTGTCCTCCCCCACCAAGGTCCCAGTTAGCCCTTACTCTTGTCGGGGTCTCATCACTTCACATCAGACGGCTGTACCACTTCCCCACTCTCTACCCTTGATATCAAAACATCTTCCTCATCACATTCCAATGCTCTCAGATTAATTATGGCTTTAATCTTGAAAAGAACGTTCCAAGGATCATCATCCCTGAATTAAACTGCAGCTTCTTATCTGGGTGTAGAGGGGATACCAGGGCAGGGTCAAAATGGCATTAACCACCACTGTGCGTTTGGGCAGCCTCGGGTCTGGCCCATCTTAGAGGAACGAGGAAGTGAGTAGCCTGAGTTGGAGCTGACGATGGGTGCCTCTGGGTCCGCTCAGGGAATTTTGACTACCTCTTAACTTTTTCAGTGTTGAACTGGATCCAGCAGACATCTGCCATGACAGCAAAGTTCAATGAGCTGAAAGATAAGGAAAGCAGGAATCCGAAGAACAATTGTGAGTGGTGACACAAGGGCTGGGCTGGGTATGGGGCCCAGAAGGGAGGTTGAGAAGAACAGAAGAGAAACCTCTTGGGACAACCTCCAAGAAGAGAAAGGCAGACACACGGGCTGCGTAAGGACCAGCAGGTCCAGAGCCCAGGGGTGCTGGTTTCCCTGCAAGTGCCCAGGTCCCCACACCCCAGACCTCCCCAGTCAGGAACTCTGGCAGATAAACTCTGCACGAGACAGTACTTCAGCTACATGATAAGAAAGTGAGACCTTTCAAATGTCCCAGTTTGCGCACTAATAATTTATCTTCATATGTCACAGAGGAGGGCATTTCTCAGCCCTGCTCTGGGGCTCCACCATAAACACCATTTCTAGCTCTGCCAGGGCCCTTGGGTTCAGTGACTCACTGGGCAGACTTAGGACTCCGCACAGTCGTCCTCGTGGCTGTGATCTGTTACAGCAAAAGGACACAAGCACAAGCATCAAAGGGGAAAAGCTTGTGGGGCAAAGTCCAGAGGACACCAGGCGCAAGCTTCCAAGGGTCCGTTCCCAGGAGACACACAGGATTCACTCCCCCATGTGAAATGCTGCCAACCACAGGAGCTCATGAGACACTCATTGCTGAGGGTTTCGCTATCGGGGGCTGATCATGTAAGCAGCCTCTAGCTGGCAAGTACCCCTATTCCAGACACCCAGAAGGAAAGCAGGTGTTTAGCATAGACCATGGTGTTTGTACAAACAGCCTAGGTACAGCGAGCCACCGGCGAGTTCTGGGAATGGTGGGACGCTCCTAAAATCCAAGTTCCAGAGACCCAAGGAAAGCAGTTGAGGGCTGCCATGTGAACCTTGCTGCACACTAGCCAAAACAATTAGGCAAGAGGAAGAAATTACAGCTAAAAAAAGCAACATAGGAATAACAAAATTACTATCATTTTCAGACAATATGATTGTTTACATGGAAAGAATAAGAAAATCAACAAAAATATTATCAAAATAAAAACTGTACTAAGAACAAGTGGTTTATAACCCATCCCAGTTTCATTCTGCAGAAGGCCCAGCAGGGGAAGCAGAAAGTAGTATAACTTTGAATCAAGTTAGAAGATTTCATTATTATACAGGCCTGGGCATTCTCATTACCTAGCTGAGTTGGAGTTTGACAATCAAAAGTCACCCAAGGACCTTTGATTCTCTAAGAAAAACTAGAGAAGCCAAGGGGCTTGTGCACGGGCATTGGCAGAAGTGAACTGCACAAGGCCAAAGAGGCCATGTCTCAGCCACAGCCTTACCTGCACCATCCTCCCGACACCTGTGAAGAGCTCTAGGCTTCATGTGGTTGTGTGTTCCTGAATATTTGCAAAGAGGAGCTATCTTAACTGAGATCCAGCAGGACCGCCGTCTCTTTTCACTCTGGCTTGGAGCAGGTGCCCTTCACGGCCAGCCATGGGATTGGCAGTAAGATATTCCTGGGGAGCCAGCCCACAGCAGGACACTAACAGCAACTGGTTATATGCAGAAGTGACTGCAAACCACTAAACCCTAACTGAATGAGTCCCCAGCTCTCGTCAGGGTCCCCAAAATACACTTTTCAAGCCTCGCAACATGAGTAAACAATGTTTAAAGGGGTCTAAAATGTATTTTCAAATACAGGAAGAGAACCCAGACAACCCAACAAAATGCAAAATGTTTCTTAAAAGCTTATTAAAGCTTACAGGGCGCCTGGGTGGCTCAGTCGTTAAGCGTCTGCCTTTGGCTCAGGGCGTGATCCTGGCGTTCTGAGATCAAGCCCCACATCAGGTTCCTCCGCTGGGAGCCTGCTTCTTCCTCTCCCACTCCCCCTGCTTGTGTTCCCTCTCGCTGGCTGTCTCTATCTCTGTCAAATAAATAAATAAAACCTTTAAAAAAATAAAATAAAATAAAAGCTTATTAAAGCTTAAATATGCCATTATAACTGCCACTGAAAGATGTTTTGAAATGTAAGTACAGATTTCCTTTCTGGATATATATGAAAGGGGCTTTCTTTTCTCACCTTTAAATTTATCTGTTTAAAAACTGAGAGAAAATTCATATGTAAGTTCTATTAAAATATGAAACAAAAGTGACAAATAGAAGCAAAGAAACAAATAGAAATTGTTCTGATATCAAGAAGAAAATTGTAACCAAAAGAAATTTCAGACCATGCCAAAAGCAATAATTCATTAAATAGCAGAAAATAGATTTCTAGTTGAAGTAATGAATTATGATGAATAGACTTGTATTGTCTGATAATTCAATCAGTTAAGAGAAGTGAATCCTATAATTCATCAGGAAAACTAATTTTTTTGCTGATTCGACAGAAAAAAAAAGCATCAGCATAACATAAAATTCCTAAGAAACCAGTACCACTGGAAGGACCTCCATGACAAATTAGTTAATGAGTTCTGTCAAAGTAAAGAATACTTAACATCAGTCACTAGCACAAGAAAACTTGAACTGACCAGTAATAGACAAAGAATTTATCCCATGAAAAAATATTAAAGGGAAGAAGGGGAAAGCTAATTTCTAATGATTAAAACTGCCACTCAGTGTCTCTTAAAAACTATAAGAATGCAGTAATAATAATATGAAATTATTAACTCAATATTCTTCAACATACACTAACCACAGCCAGTTAGAATATGTATTAAAGAAAAGAGTAATTTACAATAGAAAAAAGAAAAAACTACTTAGAAATAAAGTCAATAAGAACCAATATGTAGGACACATTAAAAGTATTCTGAGCAAATAAAAAGGCTCCTCATACTCTTGGATTGGGAAATAACGCAATGTCATTTCTCCCTAACTTACTATATAAATAAATAGCCTATAAAGAGACAATCCAAATAAAACACCACCAAGATTATTTAACTAGATAACCTGATCCTAAAGATTATATATAGAAATAAGCAAGCAAAGCAGTCAGGACATTTCTAAAAAAGAAGGGTAATAATGGGATAGCCCAGGCAAATACTGACATATTATGATTAATAACTGCAATTGTGTGGTACTGATGAAAAGTAGACAGACAGATAAATGAGACAGAACTTAAAGTCTATAAATAAGCCCAAGCGCAAATAAAAATCTAGTGTATGGAAAGGACAGCCCATCAAATCAGTGCAGAAAATATGATGTTGGAGCAACTGGATAACCACCTGTGGGGAAAATGAAGTTGAATTCATACTTCACATCTTACACCAGGGTAAATGTAGTATGGATTTAAATTTTTAATGTAAAAATTCAATCATGGAAGAGTTAGAAGACTCCACGGACTAATTTTTTAAATCATCCCGGCATAAAGAACACCTTTTTAACTACAAAACAAAATAAAAGCCATTAAAGAAAAGATTGATCCATTGAACTACATATGAAGATTTCAGGGTCTGCATGGCAATACGTTCTGCAACTCACATCACCAACAAAGAGCTCATCTAGAAACAGGTCCTTTTCAATAAAAACATAACCCAATAGAAAAGACTAAGAGATATAGGTAGAGGAGGGGAGGGGCAGGGGAATGCCTCCAAAATGCAAATGGATTTTAAACATGAAAAGATGTTCAAATCCACTTATTACAAGAAGAATGCAAGTTAAAATTTCAATGGGACACCATTGTTTTCCATTTAGAAAATTGCAAATGTCAGGGGCGCCTGGGTAGCTCAGTTGCTTAAGCATCTGCTTTCTGCTCAGGTCATGATCTCCGGGTCCTGGGGTCCAGCCGGGCATTGGGCTCCCTGCTCAGCCGGGAATCAGCTTCTCTCTCTCTCTCTCCTTCTGCCCCTCCTCCCTGCTAGTTCTCTCTCTCTCTCTCAAATAAATAAATAAAATCTTTTCAAAAATTGCACTTGTCAAAAAAATTGATGACATATTATGGCAGCAAGTGTGTGGAAAAAGGGGTACTTACAGATGATTGGTGGCCATGTCAACTGGTCCCTCAATGGAAGGAAATCGAGCCATACGCATCAAAACTACCAAAGTTCATGTTTGACTCAACAATTCTACCTTTGGGAATTTAACCTGCATTATACTCGTATGTGTATTATAACGGGAACTTTGAAAACAACCTAAAGGATCATCAGTAGGGAATCATGAACTAAATCACGGTCATATACGCAACGAGATACTACGCAGTCACAGAAGGAGTGAGGAACTTTCTTATGGACCGATGGAGCACGATCTCCTGGACATATTTTTAGATCGGTAAAAGAAACAAAGTACAAAATAATATCAAAGTGTACTAGAATTTGTTTTAGAAATGAAGAAAAATCTATTCCTTAATATAGAGAGACTATCTCTGGAAAGATGAACAAGAAATGTTGGGAGAGCTGGTGAGGCAGGAATGGCAGAGGTCCTATTCATGCATTCTTCATCTCTCTTATTCTTCAACTCTGTGAGCGTATTACCTACTCAGTAAATAAATGTTAAATAAAAGTTAAGTAATTAAGAAACAAGCACGACTCCTCCTGGAGAGAAGAGGGAGGTAGTTGAGACCTTACCTACACAGAGAAGCAAGGGACAGCTTGGAGGTGATGGAACTAGAGAAACTAGTGGCAGGTATCACTCACGTAGCCAAAGAGAGGGACCACCATGGGACAAAAGAGGGGAAGGGTCCACCTGTTCTGCAACCCCTGATGATTCCAAAGGCCACTGATAAGAGCTTGAGACAAAAGGTTTGAGGTTTTTTTATAATTATTACTATTGGGACATAAAGTCTGGTATTTATCTGTCAGACCTGATGGGACCTGCAGAAAAATGGTACTTGGTACTGATACTCGAGAACTCCCTTTTCATCCCCCATCATCTGGCGTCAAATTTTTTCAGCAGTGTTATTTCCCATTCACTTGCTCCCTTCATGAAGGCTTTATCACAGATCGGAGCTAGCCTTTCCACTCTGCTGGGTCCTCAGGAGAGCTAGCCCTAGACTGAGCTTCAGGGCAGAAAATGGGGCTGCACCCATGTTCTCTGTGGTACCTCACATACTGCCTGGCACACACGTGTTATACCTAAAATGTTCGGTGAACAAGAAAGTAATAACTTCAAACACATTTCATGTTTCACTCTCCCGCCTTGAACTTGCCTTGCCCTTCATCTGTGTTCTTTATACCCATGCCCTCATTCCCAGCTGCCTTCGCCCACGCACATCACTTACCAGCGGTTCTGTCATCGCGATGTAGGCAGCACCAGCATCCTCATCACCTCCGCTACTTTTTACGGAGCCCTCCGTTGGTGTCAGTGATCTTACCACTGGGTTCCTGGGAGGACTGAATGACTCTGAGACTATCTCTAGCGACACCACGTCCGCTGTGTTAGCAAAGAGACACAGGGAAGAGCAGGGATCCAGTCGACATGGGACCACCACTGGCTTAGGGTGGGTGACTTCATCCTAAACCAGCCCCAGCTCCTGCCTCAACAGGATTAGGTCAGAATTTTGTCTGCACGTTGCAGGCACAACTAGCCAGGGAGAGGCTCTGCCAAGGCACACCTGTCCTTCCACTCAGTAGGTTGTAAGTACATCTTCCTGGAGGAGGAAGTGTTGCTTAAAGTGTCAGCTGCTGGCTGCTGGAATCAGAACCATCCGGGGTGCTTCTGGAAAATGGAGAGTCTCAGGCTGACCCCAAAGCTGCTGGAGCAGAGGTCTGTGGGCAGAATCCCTGAATCTCTACCTTAAACACCCCCCAAGGAATTCTAAGGTAGACAGCTAGGAAACACCCCAAAATACATGGATCTAAGAACTCCATACCTTCTGCTTTTTTATTTTGTGACTTTTTGATGTGAAATAACTTCAAACTTTAGAGAAGTAATTCAGGAACAGTACAAAGAGCTACCTTATATCCTTTATTCAGCAACTACTCACATTCTGCTACATTTCCACTCTCTCTCTCTCTCTGTGTATGTACACATATGTGTATATATATAATTATTTTCTGAACAACATGAAAGGAAGGTGCAGAGACAATATTCCCTTTTATCCCTACGTATTTCAGCATTTTTATCCTAAGAACAAAGATATTATCTTACATAACAACAGTATAATTTTCAAATTCTGGACATTTAAATTATCTATTCTACAGTTTATGTACCAACTTCTTCAACTGTCCGACGATGTCCTTTACAGCCATTCTCCCCGACCCAGGTTCCAGCCTAGCTACACGTGGCGTTGAGACCCCTCGTCCCTGTACCCTGGAACTTTCCCCAGACGCTCTCCGCTCTCCTCACGGGGACCCCCGCCTTTGGGTCTGTCTGCACCTCTGCGGGCAGATGGACGCACAGAAGAGGACAGCCGGGGGACGACGAGGCCCTGCCCCTCGGGACATCCGGCAGTGGCGGTCACGGCTGCGCTCCCCGGTCGCTTAGCCGGGCTCCAGGTGGCCGAGGGTGGGGACTCGCGGAGCACGCGGACCCGAGCGCCCGGGAGACAGCGGAGGCAGCCGCGCGGCTCAGCTCACTTACACCACGCACTTCCACGGGAGTGGGGCTCCCCCAAGGGAGCCGGCCAATTTCCTTCTCATGAATAATTCAGCCTCCCAGCCTCCAGCTCACGATTTGGAGGAAAGGCCATTTTCAGCGCAGCTTCAAACAGCTGACTTTGCTCACCGCGCCTCCCCCACCCCCTCCCGCCCCGCACCCCTGCTCTGCATCCCGGCCCCGCCTGCGACGCTCTCCCTCTTTTCACTTTGCCCTCCCACCCCTGCCATTACTGTTTTTCTCATCTTCCTACATCAAGACCAAAGCATTTGGATTCGCTTCTTAAAAATGCTTTCCCTGAACTTTATATGGGGCTTACAGATGGGGAGGGTCCGCGGACTTGGAGCCAGGATCAAGTTCCAGCTGCTAGTTACCGTGCCTGACGTTTCCTCCACACTGGAGTGCAAGCACGACCTGGCAAAGTATCAGATAATGCAGCACCCCTCAGGAAGCCTCTAAAGGGGGCGGGCACCTCGCAGGGGATCACATATGCCTGCAGGCAGAGTTCTAGGAAGCCAAGGAAACTCAGGCTTCAGCCACAACCTGGGAATGGTTAACACAGTTGTGTTTCTGGAAAGTTCTGCAAAGTAAGATTATTTGTATTTTTTTCTTGAAAAAGGCCACTGGAATTTTATAAGCTACCACCCTATGAAACTGTGTATATGCAATAGATAGATATAGATAGGTACGTGGATGCATAGATAGGATATATAAGGAGTATACTCCAATGAGTTATTTTAAGGAGAATCAAAATTTAAATTAAAACTATTTACATTTAGGTTTATTTTTAAACTGAGGGGTAAGGAACTATTGAGCTGATGGAAACATGACTATTAAAAAATTGCCTTGGGGGGCACCTGGGTGGCTCAGTCTTTAACCGTCTGCCTTAGGCTCAGGTTGTGATCCCGGGGTCCTGGGATCGAGCCCCATATCGGGCACCTCTTTGGGAGCCTGCTTCTTCCTCTCCCACTTCCCCTGCTTGTGTTCCCTCTCTCGCTGGCTGTCTCTCTCTCTGTCAAATAAATAAATAAAATCTTAAAAAAAAATAAAAATAACTTGCCTTGGAAAAGAAAAAAACAAAACAAAACAAAAAAAAAAAAAAAACCTCACCCTGAATTTTTTGAGCGAAACTGCAGACCAAAAAAAAAATTCCTAGACTTTTCTTTTTGTTTTGTTTTGTTTTGTTGCAACATTACTGGATTCTTCCTGGTTTTCTAATCCAAAAATCACTTCTCTGGCTTTCTCTTTACCAGAGAGTATAAACCCATACAGTCAATGTGGTACAGAAATCTGCAGCCTTTTGCTGAAGGAGAAGACAGAGCCTGGTGTCTGGCTGAAAAATAGTGTATACACAGAGAATGCCTCTTATCCTTTTTTGGATGTTCCAATCATGAAATAAATGCTATTGAAGTCAACTGTTTTCCTACCTAAAATCATGTTCATTTTGTCCTTTTTTTCCGATATGGAGCCTCATTCTAGAAAATAAAGGCCATTTTTCATCTTGCTAGTTATTCCATTTCAAATATTCTCTTACTAAATAAATAATCAAGTGTTAATAAAGGTGTTTTCCAACATTTCTGTAAGAATTCAAAGAAAAACTTTGTTAATCACCATATCTTTTCTCAGAAGTGTCCATGGGATGTAACAAGATATTCTCATTGCTCCTCTGTCTACACAGAGCTTGTGTCTGCTAGGCCAGGTAGTGAAACCAGCGAGGTGGTAGGAACCCAGGCAAGAAAAGACTCTAAGAGGTTACACAGAAAGGACTCCCCATCCTGGGGAACACTTAGAGCCATGCTGTGCGTCTCCAGAATCTCAAAGCTTGACATAACCCCAAGCCATATAGGGCCTTTCCAGACGAGAACTGAATCGGTTATTCCTGTACAAACACACACTCTTGGCGTTCCAGGGCCAATGATCTGTGAGGTGACAAGAAGACATTCGGGTGACTTCTGAGAAAGTTATCACTTACTCTGCTTCTACAGAAAGGGCTAAAACCTGAGGTACCAAAGGCAGCTATCATTGAGCCAAGCACAATGCTAAGTGCTCCTTATACATTCTGCCACTTCACCCCCAAAAATAAAATCCTGGAGGATTATTATTTAAAAAAAGCATTTTTAACAGAACAAAACAAGTGTTGGTGAGGACATGGAGAGACTGGAACACTTATGCACTTCTGATAGGAATGTAAAACGGTGCGGTCGCTGTGGAAAACAGTATCAAGATTTCTCAAAAAATTAAAAATAGAATTACCATATGACCTAAGAATTCCACTCCTGGGTGCACACCCAAATGAACTGAAAGCAGGGCTTAAACAGATATTTGTACCTTCGTGTTCACTGCAGCATGATTCACTCTAACCAAAAGGTGGAAACAACCTAAGTGTCCACTGATGGCAGAATGGACAAGCAAAACACGTACGGACATGGCATATTTTTAGGCCTTGAACGGAAGGAAATTCTGACACAGGCTACAAACATGGATGAACCTTGAGGGCACTATACTAAGCGAAACAAGTCAGTCACAAAAACACAAATACGGTACAATTCCACTCGTAGGAGGTACCCAGAGCGGTCAAATCCACAGAGACAGAAAGTAGAACAGTAGTTTCCAGGGCCTGGGAGGGGAGGAGGAATGGCGAGTCGTTGTTTAATGGGGAGAAGGTGTCAGTTTTGCAAGATGAAAAGAGTTCTGGAGATGGATGGTGGTGATATGAATGGATTTGTCAGTACTCTTGAAAATAATTAGTATGGTAAATTTTATGTATATTTCCCACAATAACAATGAAATCCCACAGGTGAAGTGCTCTAATTTTGCTGATATAACAACTGAAGCACAGAGACCAACTGCAAGGAAGAGGCAGAACCAGGGTGCTCTGTGGGCAGATAGACTGCAAAGTCTGGGACTTAGACACCAGCATCCACCACTGGCCATCGCCTGCTGACCATCGACCACCGGCCATCTACTCCCTGCCATCTACCAGAGACCATCTACTGGTGGGGGGAAAAAAGCCAGAAAACCAGAAGTAAAAATAGTAAAAACATCCACCCTTGCTCTGGGCATCCAGGGATCCCAAGTGGCTAAAAGAGTTGGCATGGCTTTCCCCCTGTAGCTAATTACAATCAGAGACTAACCCTCCATCCCAAACCAGTTGTAAAGTGGCCACAAATTAGTAGCTGTCTTGCTCTATAACATGAAATGGAATTTGAACCCAGAACTTACAAGACCAGAGGAAATTCTAAGGATTCCCTGATTTCCCAGACTTCAGTGCCATCCCTGTGCCAACAGACAGCTGCCATCCCCGTCACTGCCAACGTGGCCCTTCCACCCAGCGCATCTGTGCCAGGCCCCTTGAGAGTCACGAAAGGTGTCACGGGAGCAAACAACCAAAGGAGACAGAATGGTCCCAAAGCAACAGAAACACGATCTTTTCATCCCGGGTGAAACAGAGTCAACCCCAGGCTATCTGCAACTTGGTCATTTTCATAAGGTCACTGGGCACTTGATGACTTCTATTTACCTGGACTGAGCGACAGTCCACACACACCTTGGCGGTGTCAGGGGCTGAGATCCCTGAGCCACCCGCACCCTCACAACAGCCGTGCTTCTGTCTCTCCACGTTCTGGATACGAGCTCCACCGCTCTCGCTTCTGAAGGAGGAAGGGGCTGGGGAGCCACATGTCTGTCAAGATGACCCCCTACTCAGGGTCACAGCACAAAGACAGCTAGTTTAAACCGTGGTCTTTAAAATCAAATGAAAGAGAGAAGCAGTCAAGCAGTGAACGCCGAAAAGTAAACATTACGAAACCTTCAAAACCAGAAGCCCAGAGGCGCATTTTCTTTGGGGATAGGCCCGCTATTTGTTCTTCTTTTCAAGGGTGTAATGTTTATTTAACTGGAAAAGACAGCTTGACTTAATTGAGTGTGTGTGTGTGTGTGTGTGTGTGTGCGCGCGCACACACATGGGAGGGAGGAAGAAAGAGGAGCTTCCATAGCTACGCAGATTTCTCTGCTCTCTGTGGCAGAAACAGGCCACACTCGAAGGTCAATGACTGAACATGGGCCTGATCTGGGTTTCAAGAAAAAAGAAGGAAGGGTAGATATAACCATTGTTAAGTGCCTACTCTGACTGGGCAGATCCCGACCAAACATTTAGGCTTTAAACACTTCATGAAACAACCCACCGTAAGTAGCACATTTTATTGTAGCCCAGTGCACACACACACGCACACACACACATTTACACACATATATTTCATAAGAACAATGCTTGCCCTCACTACATGGGAGGAACTCTGATGTTCTCTATCCCATCTTTTATGTTGAATTTTTAATGGCGGTCGAACATACCATAACAAAGCGCACAATCTCAAACATAGAGCTTGACGGATTTTGGGGGGCTCCTAATTTTTTTTTTTACAAATAGGTTTATAGAGATACAACTTACATACCACAAAATTCACCCAATTCAGGTGTATGGCTTGACATTTCTTAGTCTATCTCCAGAGTTGTACAGACATAGCCATCATCTAGTTTTGGCACTTTTAGCATTTTCATCAGCCCAGAGAAAAATCAATATCTATTCTATTTTGTTTATTTATTTTTTTAACGCTAGTCACAGCCCATCAAATTTATTTCACCGGAGGGTCACAACGGCAGATGAAAAAACACGGGTCAGAGGTTTTACTAAAATCTCTCACTTACTCGTCACAAGAGTCCTGAAAGACAGGCTCGGCTCTGCCCACGCAGCTGGAGGAGCAAGAGGCAAAGTGTCACAGTGACCCCAAGCTTATAGCCCTCAGAAGCGATCGAGGCTGGTCAGGAGAGCAAGCCAGCCCCACACAGAACCCCCCATTGTGGGGAGATGCCGAGCTTGGTGACTCATTGCACAAAACACATCACAATCAGAACTGTTGCCAGACAAACTGAATTCGAACCTCATTAATGCAGAACTCAGCATTGACATTCATAACCTGGGTGGAGCCGGGGTGACATGTACCCTAGCGGGATTGAGCAGATGAGTTTGAGAAGCAAGCTAATAACATAAGAAAACCTTCAGGGATATTGCTGCCTCAGACTCTTTCGACATGGAGCGTGTTTCAGAGGCTGCAAACCATAAAAACTGTGTATCTTTTTTTATAGCATTAAACTGTTATCAGTAAAACTGAGAGCAATTTCCATCAGACATACATCAAAAAATTCTACAGAATAATTGTTATACAGAATGTTGCGATTAAAAGCAGATGAACGTTTCCGTCTTCTCTCTTAGCCCAACTCCTCAACCAGGGGGAGGAGGTGGGGGGGGTATGTAGATGTCTGTGTGTTTGTATGCATGAGTGTGTATGCACATTTGCGTGTATGTGGAGTGTTTGTGAATATGTGTGTGCTTGTGTCTGTGAATATATGTGTGTTGGGGGAAGGGAGGGCTTAGTTCTCACCTCCACCCTAAATGATCTAGAGGCCGTGGATGGGAAGCAACAGGCAGACATTCCAGCCCAATGTGCCACGAATTATGTGGCTCCAGATGCCACATATGCGCTTGATGGCTGCAGAACGGGCTCAGTCAAACACTGAAGGAAAAGAAAACCCAGGGGGCCCGGGTTCTGGGTCTCGGACAAACTGAGTCATCCTGAGGTGACTGGATCCTTGAGGGATTGAGGCTGAGGGCTGGGGGGGCAAAAGCAGGATTCAGGGACTGGAGAAGGTGCTGGCAAGCCTTCCGCTGTACACACCAGTGCAGTCGAATAAGCATAGTTTATTTATCGACCGGCTGGTGTGATGGGTAGTGAAAGAGTGAAGGTCACTGGGGAAGGAAAGCATATAAAAATTTCACCTTCCTGTCTAGCCCCAGCCTCTTTCTAGACACCTGTAAGTGACTAAACCAGGCTCCCCCCCTTCAAGATCCCAGTTTCCTGTTCCATGAGTAGAGTTTATTCATCCATTCAACAAGCATTTCTTTTTTTTTTTTTAATAATGATTTTTTATTATATTATGTTAGTTACCATACAGTACATCCCCGGTTTTTGATGCAAGGCTCGATGATTCATTAGTTGTGTATAACACCCAGTGCACCATGCAATATGTGCCCTCCTTACTACCCATCACCGGTCTATCCCATTCCCCCACCCCCCTCCCCTCTGTAGCCCTCAGTTTGTTTCTCATAGTCCATAGTCTCTCATTCAACAAGCATTTCTTGAGCACCTTGTAAGTGCCACCAATTGGGATAGAGAGCACGGAGCTGTTTCATTTTTCCCTAGAAATTCTGCTGGTCTGAAGTCGAGGACGGTGTCTAAGATATTCAAGTATAAACATCACCAATGTGGATACTGGGGAAGAACCTTGTTCAGTCAATGCCAAAAAGCTATGCATGGAGCCTGCAAACCCTACCCCAACCTGAACACATCGGCACCTTGAGCTTGGATAAGCTCGCCTGTGCTCCACCTCCCCACAGAACGCAGGGTCCCCAGAGAACACAGGGTCCCCACAGAACGCAGGGTCCCCACAGCACGCAGCATCCCCAGAGAACGCAGGGCCCCCACAGAACGCAGGGTCCCCACAGCACACAGGGTCCCCACAGAACACAGGGCCCCCACAGAACGCAGGGTCCCCAGAGAAGACCAGAAGCGTGATGAGAGCAAAGCCGTGGCGGCAGCCTCTGACCGGAGCGGGGCTGAGCGACTCACCAGCGTTCAGTTTGGCTTTATCACACACTTGTGCTAGGATGGGCTTGACATCTGTTTCATGACCTGCTCCGTAGCAAGAGAGTTCCTGCTGCAAAATGCAGGGCAGGGTTAAAGAGCACAGCCTGATCCCATAAAACAGAACAGAGCTGGCCTTGGTAGGTTTGGGCCTCCCCTCCCCTGGAACACGGGACACTGACACTGACAAGCAGTACAGGGCAGGGGCGGGGGGACCCTGAGTCCTCAGTCCCCTCAGATCCAGGTGCCTGCGCTGCCAGATCTCCCTAGGATATGGGTTCCTTTGAACTTTTCAAAGGTATGGAAGAAAGCCTGGCTTTTTATGAGCTCTGCCGCAGGCGGAGGAAATGGCTATGTGCAGAGATGGAAGCCAATTAGAGGCGAAGGTCCGCAAGCTGCTCTCCGGCAGAACTTGCTGCAGCCCGTCTCCGGGCCCCGCGGCCAGGGCTCCAGTGTCCTGCTCCTGAGGGCTGAGGGGTACATGGGGGGGCTCCTGGAGGTAGGCAGGGGGCCATTCCAAACTGCCTTCCTCTGGACTGAGTCCACCTTTGACCCCTCGCACGCTGAATTCTGGAAGACAGTGGCTTGGCCCGGATCCTCCATTCATTAGGTGTTGTGAGAAATGCCTGAGTAAGGCCAACGTCAATTCTGCCGGTGGGAGGAAATGGCAGTTCTTTTTTTCTCATCTTCCCTGGTGCCCCTAGGGCCACAGAGCTCTCCCGCAGAGATATTCTGCCTCAGATGAATGCCTTACGGGCCACATCCCACAAAGTGGCTGACCCCACCTGGGACTAAGGGGTTTGCAGGGACACAGGACTTTCAGGGTTAAGTCATTCTCCCCACAGGGCTTTTACCCCTCCACTAGGAGACCCAGAGTTTCAAATGCAAACAAAGGAAACCTGTCCCTGAGGACAGAGCGCATGGAGACCAGCCTTCTAGTTGCAGAACACGCCCCAGCCTCATCTGAGATTCAGAAGACAGGATGCATGGAGACTTCCACATGGGCCCCAAATCAAACCACCTGGGTCAACCCAGATCTGAAGGGCTCCCCAAGCCAAGCTGAGCCTGGACGCTTAGAAGCCTGACCTCCTCTGACCCAGCTGGGGCTGTGCCCCTCACTGCTACCACCACCACCACCAGGCCCCCAGTCCCTAGAGCAGCCCTGCTCACACCTACCCAGGCACCCAAGTGTGGGGAGGATGGATGCCCCCCACGGTGATGTTCACAGGGCACTGCCAGTTCTGTGCATTGGGCCATAAAGAAAGATCTTCTGGGGCTTTATTTTTGCTGACATCCCATCTCCTTGGCAGGGTGGATGGAGTAAGGGTGGGTATGCTGAGAGGCTTGTTGTTCATTTTGCTTTCCAAGTGACTGAGACCCAACGAGGTTTGTAGAATGCACCTAAAAAGTGAAGGGAAGTAGGACAGGGTGTGTTTACACTGGCCTCCTTCAGAACCCTCTGCTCCTTCATCCCCTCCCCCCTCGACTCTGGCCCTGGGGGGTCGAGCAGGAGGCTCCGGCACCATGGCCCCAGGCACAGGGAGTGAAGAGCTACGGCAGAAGGTGGAGCTGAAGGCAGAGATCGAGGAGGCGGTGGGGCAAGGAGGAAGAAAAGATCCTGTGAATGGGCGGGGGAGGGCTTCAGAATTGCCTCAGCGTTCACCAAGTGACGATACCTAACATCCCCCTAAATGCCTCCATGGCTAAGATCTCTGTTAGCCACACGGTGACTCTTCCAGCAGCCCCACAAGGTCAGGTTGGGTTCTCCATGTCTACACGGCAAGAAACCGTGACTAAGGGAGGTTAAGCCGCTTGCACAAGGTAACATAGCTAAGAAACCTCATCACCGGTGTGCCCGACTGCAAAGCTCTAAGCAGCTATAATATACAGCTTTCTATCTCGCACGCTCCTATTTGCAGAAGTGCACAGCGCACCTCCACGCCAAAGACGGTTTCTATCTTCCCAACGTCAAGATCCACGGGTCCTGTTCTTAGGACTCAGGAGAAGCCCTTGCGGGCCACAAAGCCCCGCCTGGGGCTCGGAAACGGCCGCGGAGCTCCCCCTGCTGGCCCCTCCGAGAGCACACACGGGACGTTGGGATGGCAACGGGAGCCCAGCAAGGACGCTTCACAAAGAAACGAGACCGCGGCAGCCATGCTGGACCCCGCTTGGAGTCTGTCCTTCTGGAGCCCAGGGAGGGAGGGTGGGGAGCAATGCACAACGGCCGTTTCCCAAAGGAGTAAGGAGAGAGTTGTCCCTAAAATGCAAATGATCTTTCAGCTCGAGAAATCTCGAAGGCGGGTAGCTTGTAGTCACATGGCCTGAATTCAAAATACAAAGAAAACACAAAAAAAGGAAGCTGATGCTTGACTAAAAGTAAAAACAATACGAAAAGCCATACAGAGACATACAGCAAATGTTAACGTGCTTGAGCCCTTCCTGCATGCCAAGCACTGTTCTAAGAGCTTCACGGGTATGATCTCATTTACTCTTAACAGCCATATTGAGATAATATTATTTTCATTAATTAATTTGTTAACCAATTTTTATTATTTTGTTCATTTTTATTAATTAATTATTTTTATCAGCTGTGGAAAATGGGGCACAGAGATGTGAAGTCATTTGTACGAGGTCACACAGCCAAAAAGCAGCAGAGCCAGGGTAGATACATAAAGCAAAAGACAGAGCACATGCTTAAGGAACAAAGAATTCTGCCCTCCTGTGTGTGTGCAATAATAGTATTTCCAGGTACTCCTCTGTCTAGTGCTCCTTCTTCTTATATCCCTGGTAACTAGCAAACAAACAAACAACAAAGCATTTGTGAGTCCCAAAGTTAAGGTGGTTCACGTCTGGCCACAGGAAAGAGGGAGCCCCACACTCTTCCCTCCTGGAGGCGGACATTCTGCCCCTGCACCGTGAAAACATTCCCGTACTCCCTGAGCTGAGCAGCCGGCAGAGACAAAGAGGGCAAGCTGGGGAAGCCGAGGCTCGGCCAACTGCCTTACAGTAAATTACTTCTCGTGGTTTGTTAGAGCAATTTGGCATTCCAGGGGAGAGAAGCAAGCAAACTGGCCGAGGTGCAGAGAGACATGAGTCTTAGTCCTCAGTTCTTAGGAGACGCTTACAGGTCATACTTCCCACTCTGCTTTCCGCTACTAGATGACGGAGATGATGAGATGACATTGTGCCTACTCGCTTAACAGGAGAAGGGAGCGAGTTGGGGGTGGGGGGGGTGACGTTGATTACAGCTCACCTTGTGCGACTCTTGGTTCTCTCATTACATATAAAGCCTGCTGGAGCACAGAACTGAAGAGACTAAAGAGAAATAACGGGGCACCTGGTGTCAATGGCTGGGTGTTCTTGCTTTACAAAGGGGCGCTAGAGACACCCGGAGCGCCAGAGCTCCACCCGAGCTAGAGGGAGGAGTTGATGGACTGGTGTGGAAGGGGGAGGATGGCCGCGGGGAATAAGTTCAGACCTTAAAACTGAAAACATCCTGGGGATCTTGGCAGGGTTTTAGCAACTCCATCTGCCTTTAGATGAAGGACTTACAGCTGACCTTCCGACAGTGTCCCCCAGCCTTGTGCAAGGACAGAGCTAAGCTTTTGGCAGCACGCTGGAGCACAGATGTGCCAGGGACGTTCTGTTAACAAAGCACAAAGGGTAGGAGGAAGGAACAAACCATTCTTGTTCAGAGAGAGCTCCATTGTGTTTATCCAACAGGACAAAAGACTCCCTCCTCACCACTACTGTCAAAGGCAGATCCCTCCCAAGACCAGAATCGGAGTCCCACCCCTGGAGCAGGGATCCTGAGGTTTCACTTCAGGGAGCAAAGCCGGCGGCAGCTCCAGCAAAAACCCAAGTGCTCCGATCTCGCAGCTAGGCGGAGGGCAGGCCAATATCCCACCCACTCAAGAATCACTTCTTTCCACTTGTCTGAGCAGAGTGGGAAGGAGGGCCTCCGGAAACCAGCTGGAAGGGAGTTGGCTGGGGCTCCACTGTCACTGATTTATGAAGGCCTTTCAGGGCCAGAATGACACCATCCACCCTCAACCTACCTCCTGCTAATTTGTATTCTCAGAGCTTTAAATCACGGTGACAGCCCTGCAGGCACTTTGACCAGTCGAGGGCTTCCGGGGCCCTGCGGGCTGGCACGCTGTTCCCTGCCCCCATAGCGGGCCTTGCACTGCTCGCTACACCCCAACCTGCTCCAAACCACACTCCCAGCTCCTGCTGCTCTCCAGCTCTCTGCTCACTCGGATAATCAGCAGAGCAGTGACTTTCTTTTCACTGAGAAGCTCCTTCAACTGAAAAAAATTACCAAAGTTAAAAAAAAAAAAAGTATTGACATTATGACTCATCCTGACCTGGTATTATCGCTAAGCTTCAAAGCAAACACCTGCTACCATCAACAAAATAAATGCTGAGTTACTAAGGTACCTAAGTTCGTTTTCTAAACAGATTTCACCACACCACTGAAATCTTGCTAGGTTAAAGTTTTCCAATTGCCCAAAGCATCTGAGTGCTCATAATTTCCACCCCACTTTTAGAGGCTAGACCAAACCTTTGAAGTCTACTGCCTCTTGAAAAAAAAATTAATAATAATAATAATAATAATAAACCACAGCACGCTACAAAGCCTTATTATTTTTGAGGGCACCACACTAGCTTGCTCTACCATATGGTAGCCAAGGTCAAAGGCACAAGAAACAAAGCAGGTAGAAGCAGAAAGTAGGCAGGAAATGAAAACCAGGCTAGCTAGAAACTGGAGAAAGGCTTTGGGAAGCAATATGACAAGGAAAAGAGAAAGTCGAGGATGATTTTGTCTCTGAGATCGGCGCTGCATTCTACCGCTGAAGGTAAGGTAAGCCATTCATTCAGTGGTCAGACAGCCAGTAAGCATTTATTATGCTCCCACTCCATGCCTCTCATTGTATTGGAATTGGAAGTCATCTCTGAGTTTATCCAGGCTCTTCCAGAGAAAGAAATCCACCCTTATAAAGCTGAATCACGCAGATTGCCTCTGTGCCCTTTCCTGGACAGCTTCTTAGGGACAGACGGACTCTGTTTCTGGCACGTGGCAGCCCGGGATAGACTGCCATCTGCTGAGTCACCTCAAGGGCAAAACTCAGAAGCCTGTGATCTTGGCTGGCTCACCCTCCTACTTGCTCTTCGTCCAGTGGGCTTTCACATCACTGTTCTCCCCCATACTCCAAACAGGAAGTGAGGGTTGTGATTTACTTCAAAGGATGGGGGTGGGGGAGGGTGCCTAAGACTGCCAGAAAGTGAAGGTGTAAAACACATTGTGCGAGGAGCAGTATTATAAATATTGCGGCGCTTGGTTGCCCCCAGCGGAGTTCGACTTTGAGTTTAGTTCTAATATGATCAAAGCAGTAGTAGGGGGAGGGCACATGGCAAAAAAAAAAAAAAAAAGGAGGGGTCTGATTAGGAGTATTTGAATGTGTATTCTAGCTGGGGTAAAACACATCGGAATCATTGACAAGCCCAAAGTTCTAGCAAGTCTGTGAACTAGTGGAATTAGTGAGACACATCATACCAAGAATAATGAAATGACCAGCTGCAGGTGACATGGGAACTTCCGACAAAGCAGAGGTCTGAGTGAGCAGGAGCAGGCTTGGCCTTCTCACTGTGGGGACTGTGCCAACTTTGGAGAGGAAAAGCAATGAGAAAAATCACCACAGTCCGTAGGCCCTGTGAGCCAAGACATGAAGGAGCAGAACTAACAGGTTTCTGAGGACAATAGGACTAACCCCGTAGACAGGAAAGTTCACTTAAGAGAGAGATGGCAGATCAGGTCAGATAAAGTTATCAATAATATAGGTATATTAGAGATCCATGAGGCGAAATCAAGATACTGGAATAACTATTTTACAAAGATTAATCTGATATCAAAATATAGAAAGGATAGGAGCATAGAAAGAAGAAAGGCAGAGAAAGGTTCTAGGAAGCCCCTAATGTCACCCGGACCCAAAGTTCTGAGGATCTGGAGACAGGAAGGAGCTGGTAATGCAAGAGACACTTGACATCAGAGGAGGCAAGATTCAGTGTCTGGGTGACTGTAGAAGACAGGAGGAGAAGTAAACATGATGTAGAGATTTGGAGCCTCTGTATTTCCAACTGACATCATAGGAGTTTCCATCAAAGCTCCCCTAGCTGCCACTATTGTTGGCACCCAAATTCTGCCTTCAAATCAGAGCCCGATCTTACAAGTGGACTGAACTCTGAGGCAGAGTTTGGGGGCCACTGGGTGTCTCTGGTGGCTGTTCTCATTGGAATAATTGTCAAGTGTTCTAACAGAGACAAAAAATAAATAGGACTTAAAGTAGACACTGATTTCTCTCTCCTGTTAGAGTTCGCACGTGTGAGAGCCCAAAACTTATATGGCAGCCTCATGTGTCTAAGACAAGGTTCTTCCCTTCCAGTCACTCTATTATCCTTATAGTGTTGTCCTTGCTGGTGTTCTCCCAGCTGGCTTGCTCCACTTCCTCCATGGTCTACGCAACAGGTTGGACGAAGGGGTAGAAGGAAATCATACTCCTTTCCCTTTAAGGATATGACCTAGAAGTTGCACAGTCCTTTAGCCAGAACTTAGAGTGTCCACACCCAGGCACAAATGAAATCTAAATGAAAATGAAATGAAAATCTAAAAGAAATGGAGTCTTGATCCTGGAGAACTCAGGTGAAAATCCTATTAATGTAAAAGAAAAAATGAATGGATATTGGGAAATTTGCCTGCAGTTACTCTTATGGAAGTATTTCACCTAAAGCAATAAATCACACCTTGTTTGAGCAGTGTGGAAAGAATGGCCCAAGAAAACGATGGTACCATTAACAGAAACAAGAGGAATGAGGAGAAAAACCAGCAAGGGAAGTAAGATGATTAATTCATTTTGGAAAGTTTAATGAACACCCCAAGAAGCATTGGCTTGGGGCCACCGAGAGACCTGGCACTGTAGCTCGGGGAGAGGACAGGGTTAGAAACCTAGGTGACAGCCATGACGGCAGAGACCAGGAATGCCTTCCAAAGAGACTGAGAGGATGTGCCTTATTCGGGACTATTCAGTGGGCTTCAATCACAGTACTGGATGTTCCTAGACAGCCTTCAAAAAGAAACTTAAGTCCTACTCTCCACTCAGATTCCTTGTTCCAAATGGCACTGCGCTTAACCTTGGGAAGAAAAAGTGTTCCTTTTTTTCTATTGAGTCTGTATTTGAACGCTTGATGGACGACGACTCCTTATTAAACAAGCCAGGACCTTCTTGATGCCAGTGCCTCTTAGCCTGTGTGTGCACATTGGTGGGAGAGAGGGAGCAAAGACAAGAAGGGAAGTGTTGAGAATTTCCAAGACACCTACTGTAAACACAACCCGCCTTTTTTTCTAGTCGTCATTAGCATTTTTAAGCATCCTGAATTTTTCATCCTCTGTTGTTTAGCCATCCATTTTTAAAGTGTTTGCATCAATAAGCAGGATCAGGGGTCAAGTGGACTGGGTGCCAGCACCTTCCTGGTGGCAGAGAAGGATCTCTGGTCAGCGGGCATGAAGGTGGCTCCGGAATATAAAGTGGGTCCCCTCTTCCAAGCTACTTGGCAAAATTCTAACTAAACTGGGGAGCCAGCAGTCCAACCATCTAGAAGATAGATGTAAATGTCAAGGGCTGAAGGAATGTGCACAACACGTGGCAAAAGAGAGAGAAAGAGTGAGAGAGACAATTCCAACCGACAAATCTGTGGCCGCCTCTCAAAATCACAACTGCAAGATCACCATTTTGTCTGATGACATTCTGAGCATCAAAAGCTCAAGTTTTACATTGATTTATATTATATTTCTGTCCTGGAGCAAGATCAAGCATGTCATATAGGGTGTTTAGATTCATCTGGGGTGCAGGGCAAGCCAATAGTAAAATGAAGTCAAGGCAGTGCTTAAATGGTTTGGGTTTCTTGCCAGCCAGCTAGGGATAGGTAGCAGATAAGCAAGGCAATGCCCATTTTTAATAGCTTTGTGAACTAATGAGGCAAAAAGACTAAAGAGGCACCTGATGTCTTTGCCTCCAGCACAGAAGGAAACTAATATTTACTGAGTGCGTATTACATGTTAGACACTTTACATATGCTGTCTCATTTATCATCCCAACAATCCGAAGAGGTGGATTTTGTTATTCCTACCCCACAGGCCAGACACCCAAAGCTCTGAGAGGTTAAGTAACTTGCCCAAGGGCACACAGCTAATAAGTTGTATGGCCAGGATATGAGCCCAAGTCAGTCTTTATTTATAGATAGTACATAAAAGGGAGCAAATTAATCATAAAGGGAATACACCAGATTTCTTTTATTAGAAAGTGTTGCGTAAAATCTTGAAAGTAAGGTGTTTCTACAAAATGCAATGTCAATAGATTAGAGAGATTAAAAGATCAATATTTAAACTAAATGCAAATGGACTACGTAAGAATACAAATTGTATGTGGTACCACATTCGCTTATTAAAAGAAACATGAAGCCTTCCAGAATAACTTAAGATTAGAAGTCTGAAAATATCAAAGGTCAGTGAAATTTTAAAGCACCTGGAACCCTCATCCACTGCTTGGTTGGAGTATAATTGGGGATTTTTTTGGAAACCGTTTAACATCATCTACTAAAGCGAAGCGTACGCCTGTGCTCAGACCCACAACTTCGCTCCTAGGTAAATACCCACGACAGAATAGGTGCGTGTGCCCTCCAAATACCCGAGCATTTCTAGCACGTGTATTTGCTATAGCCAACAACTGGAAATAACCCAAATGTCTGTTCATAACAGATGGATATTTCCTGGTTTTAAGGCCTTCCATGGGTCCCTGTTGTCTTACTGATCCAATCTCATTCTCCATTCCTATTAATTTAAAAGCTCACAGTTCCAAACAGGCAAGGAAACCTCACTGCACTGGGTCCCCACCGGGTGAGATAGGAAACTGTATGAACAGGTTGGTGTTTCCGGACCCAAGGGCGGCCTGGGTCAGAGAATGAGGGAATGAGGACAAGACTTGGGAGACAGAATTAATTACCCTGGGAAGGTTTGTGTGTGTTTACGTTTCAAAGGGTTATAAAACCTGGATCCATTCACTTCTGTTCCAAAGGGCTCTAACAATCCAGACCGCCACTGCTGCGATTTAAAGAAGAAAGAAGTCAATTCACAAAAGGGCTCGTAAACATGTAAGAATGTACAAGCTCGCCAACACTCAAAAAAAGAAAGAAAAATGCAACCAAACCCACTACCATGTTTTATCAATTTAGCAAAGAGCCTTTAAATTTTTTAATATCAAGTGTTGGAAAGGTAGAGGTAAGTTTTCTCACAAGCTGGGGACAGAAGGTACTTTGAGAATAAGTTATTAAATGTCTTAACTCACACACACCCTTTGTCCCCTTTTAGAATTATCTAAAGGAAGAAACAGTGGGTGTGTGATAATCACAACCCTAAGGGCCTCATCACAGGGTGATTTTTGATAGAAATGCCTAATAGTCCAATAGTAGAAAGTTGGTTAAATACATTATGGTATATCCACCCATTTTGAAATGCTGTAGGAAAATATTTAATGACACGAAAACTGTTCACATTATTAAATGAAGAACAAACTATAAATGTTATAAGTATAACATTTAGCAAATGTTATACAACTTATAGCAAAGTATAAGAGTATATATGTATATACACATTTATAGAAAAACACTTGAAATCTGTCTACCAAATCGATGATAATATGAAATATTTAAATTTCCTTTCTTCTGCTTATCTTTATATTCTAAGTTTTCTAAAATGAATTCTCATTACTGCTAGATTAAGAAAAACAATAAACATTATTATATTTAGTCATCTAAAGGAGTCAGCTGGGAACTAAATGCAGCCTAGCGGTTCCCGGGCAGGACCACTGTCTCACCTACAGCTGCCCCCACCCACTGCCCCAGGGCCAAGAGCCAACCCTTCCTCCTCCTGCCCACTGGGCTTCTCAAGTCCTGAAACCCAAGGGTGGAAGGCGGCAAGAAGGGAAAGAGCTTCCAATTCTCCTGGGGGCTGGGGGGCGTGATCCCACCAATATCTGCTGATCCCCCAATGCTCTCTATACATACTGGTCGGGTTTCACAGTATTAGCAGGTCAGTTCACTATGGGTTACACAGTTGTAAGTAAGCTGGCATCCACCTTACCACAATACATGACATTGTTTCTACAAGAGTACATTCCAGGTTCCAAACAACTGACTTATTAGCAACTTTAGGCTCCTAACATACCTGAAAATAATTTACTGCTTTCAGTGACCCGGCATTGTTCAATCACAGCCAGAAATGAGGATGCCTCCAAGAACAGCTGCTCTGAAAGATCTTGTGGCCAATGGCTGCTTCTTGCTATGGCCCTCAGCGGGACCCTGTGATAGAAACCCAGAGCCTATAAAGAAGATCCATGGCTGCATTACAACCGAGTCAATGAGTGTTCACTGACTTTCAGCCCTCTGAGACTAGCAGACATACCGGCCCACTTACTCTGCCCTAACCACCTCCTTGTCAGAGACACTCATGCAACAATGAAACCACGTGACCCCATTGGGGCTGTTGTCTCAGGAGGCTCTGTGCATCGACTAGCAAAGCCATCCTAAAGTCAGCACCATAACTAGGAGCAGAGGGAACCTAGTTTGAGCTAAACTATGATATCGACTCCCACTCATTCTTGCAGAGTTGCAGTATTTACCTCCAATTACTGCATCTCTGAAACCACACTTCCACCTCTCGCAAGTGGCTCTTGCATGACCACTCACCCACATAAAAACAAAGAAGTTTTTCTTTTCTCCCCAAAGGAGGTAAATATGGAAATGAGGTGGACAGTAGTGTGAAAGTGAAAAGGATAGGCGACAAGAGGTCTGTGCAATGGTCTCTGCCCACTGCAAGTGTTTGGCATGGCCTTGTAAAGCGCTCGTTTAGATTTTATTTTTCCCAGGAACTGTCAGTTGACTGGTCAGTTCTTAGGATCTTAATTTCCTTAATTGTCTGATCATGAATAAGCCTATACTCACCTATTATCATACTAAGAAAACTCCATTTTCTCAAAAGAGGGAATGGAAGGGAGTTATTATTTAGCGCCTGAAGAAGGAATCCCTGAAGCCTCCTTTAAGTGTTAACATGTCTCCTACACCTGGTTTAGAATGGCTTTTTGAGATGACAGCCCAGGTTAAATCAGGGCCCTGAAACAGTCCTCTAGACTAGGGGACCAGCAAACTATGATCCAAGGGCCTTTTTATAAATAAAGTTTTATTGAAACACAAACACCCTCACTTGTTATCTATTGTCTATGGTTGTTTTTGTGCTACAAAGGCAGAGTTGAGTAGTTGCAATAGAGGCCATGTGGCCTGCAAAGTCTAAAATAGTTACTATCTGGCCCTTTGCAGAAAAAGTTTGCCCACCCCTGGTCTAGGTAGTAGAGAGCAGATGGAGCCCATCCCGTTGCCCAGACATAGCCCCCAGTAGATACATGAATACCCACATCATGAAAGCAGTCCACTGCTTTTCAAAGAGAGGGGCAGAAAGATTGGGGGGTAGGGAGTTTAGGGGAGAAACTAGGGAGAGAGAGGTAAAGACAATTTAAGACCTACAAAAAAGAGAAGACATCTCAAAAAATATATAAATTCATAAGAATATACAATTAAATGTACAAAATTTTGATCCCGATGTAAAGCTTTAGCTAGTGTCTAAGTCAGAGTACATCTGTTATAGCCAGCAGGCAAAATAAAAATTATAATAAGAATATAAACCACCTTGGATTTCTAGAGTGACTTTCTTCTAGCAAGTTCAAAGCACTTCCTTTTCATCTTTCATCTGGCTTCATAACATTTGTGAGAATTGCTGTTAGCCTCACTTAACAGATGAGGAAATAGATTAAGCTGGAACAAAACTGGATTTAAGGTCTCTTAACTTCAGATGACCATGTAACTTCTTGTCCAATAAGCCTTTTTGTGAGTGAGTGGGGATGTGATTAATAATTACATTCAGACAACAGGTGTGAACCAAAACTGTCCTAGACACGCATTAATTCTCACTTTATTTATTTTTTAATTTTTATTTATTTATTTTTGTGAGAGAGAGGGAGAGTGTGCACAGGTACACAAGCAGGGGGTATGGGCAGAGGGAGAAGCTGACTCCCTGCTGAGCAGGGAGGCCTATATGGGGCTCAGTCCCAGGACCGTGGGATCATGACCCAAGCTGAAGGCAAATCCTTAACCAACTGAGCCACCCAGCCACCCTACTTCTCACTTTAAGAACTGTATTCTAGAGAGAAACTGGTTTCTCTTGGTCAGTCACATTACTGAAAACAAAGATAAAGAGAGAAATGTTTCTCTTGGTTTCAGCTCAGGCTGTGATCTCAGGGTTATGAGATCAAGTCCCGCGTCAAGCTCCACACTCAGCACAGAATCTACTTGAGATCCTCCCTCCTGCTCCCTCCACCCCCCACCCCACTTGTGCTCTCTCGCTATAAGATAAATAAATAAATCTTTAAAAATAATAATAATAAAACAAAGAGGTATAGCTAATAAGCCAAGAGCAGAGATAAAGAGAACTCTAAGAAGTACTGAATTAATTCAAAAGAAGGCAAAAAAAAAAAAAAAAAAAGGAAAGAAGAAATAAAGGATAGATGGAACAAATAGGTAAAAATTCAAGACAATAAATTGAATACGACTGCATCAGGAATTACATTAAAGAAGTGGTCTAAACACTCCAATTAAAAGGCAAAGACTGTCAGGTAGATTTTTTTAACAAAGCAAGTCATAATCTATACTGTCTACCAAAAAAAACCACTTTAAATATAAAGGTATAAATAGGTTAAATATAAAAGTAAAATCCTGGGGAAATACATGGTATATAGACAGCACAAATTTTAAAAGCTCGAGAGGTCCTGTCTAGAGCAGATGGAATAGACTTCAGGACAAAGAATATTATCAGGAATAAATATGAATGTTAGAGGGGAGGGGGAGGAAGAATTGGAAAAAGATGGTCAAAAGAAACAAAATTCCAGTTATAAGACACATAAGCCTTAGGGATATAATGTACACCATGGTAACCATAGTTAACCCTGCTCTATGATATAAAGGAAAGTTGTTAAGAGAGTATATCCTGAAAGTACTGGTACCTGAAAGTATCACAAGGAGACAGTTTTTTCCTTTCTTGTTATTGTATCTATATGAGATGATGAATGTTAACTAAACCTGTCATAGTAATCATTTTATAATATATGTACATTAAACAATCATGCTGTATGCCTTAAATGTATACAGTGATGTATGTCAATTATTTCTCAGTAAAACTGGAAAAAAAAAAGAAGATAAATGTTACATTATTTTAAGTAGGTCAGTTCTTCAAGAAGATATAACAAGGCCAAATATGTGTGCCTCTAATAACAGAGCTTCAAAACACAGAAAGCAAAAGCTGATAGAAAGGAAAAATAAACAAATGCAAAATTATAGTGGGAGATTCCAACATTTTTCTCTTAGTAATTGATAGAACAAGGCGATAGAAAATCAGCAAAGATATAGATTTCAACACTGTCAAACAGCTTGCCCTAATTGACACAGAATGCTCTACCTAAAAATAGCAGAACACACATTCTTTTCAAGGGCACATGGGACACTGACCAAGATAGACAACATTCTGGCCTATAAAACAAATCTCAATAAATTTAAAAGGATTGAATTCATACAAAGCATATTTTTCTGACCGCAATAGAATCAAACTAAAAATCAACAGAGAAAAAAATTGATAATAGTCAATGTTGTCTAGAGTGTAGAAAAATAGCATTCTCATACATTGCTAACAAGAGTAGAAATTAGCATAACCCTTCTGAACATTAATTTGGCTCCATGTTCCAAGAACCCACAGTGTGCATCCTTTTAATCCACCTGTTCTATTTTTAGGAATTATGCTAAGGAAATAACCACAGATGTGGATAAAGACCTAACTACCAGAAGGTCCAACACAGTAGTACTGTTAACAGCAAAAAAAATGTGTGTAGAGGAGGGACGAGATATCTTAAATGTCCAAGAATAGTAGATTAAATAAATTTTGATTTTGATGTAGGCATATCGTAGACTATGTAGTAATTTAAAATATTTTTATAGAAAAATACTAGCATGGGAAAATGTCCACCATAAAATATTAAAAAGAGAAAAAAGTAAGTAGAGGGGCACCTGAGTGGCTCAGTCAGTTAAGCATCTACCTTGGCTCGGGTCCTGATCTCAGGGTACTGGGACTGAGCCCCAGGGCTCCCCGCTCAGCAGGGAGTCTGCCTTCCCTCTCCCACTCGTGCATGTGCATGCTTGCATGCATTCTGTCTCTCTCTTCTCTCAAATAAATAAAAATCTTAAAATTTTTTTCAAATAAAAAAAGAAAAATGTAAGTAATTATGAAACAATACATAATATCCCAATTGTGTGTGTGTGTGTGTGTGTGTTTCTGTATGTAAAAAACTAAAGGACGTGCATCATAATGTTAACCTCGGTTATCTCTGATCACAGAATAATTGACAATTATAACTTTCTTCTTTGTGCTTTTTTTTTAAAGATTTTATTTATTTATTTGACAGGATAGAGACAGCCAGCGAGAGAGGGAACACAAGCAGGGGGAGTGGGAGAGGAAGAAGCAGGCTCTCAGCGTAGGAGCCTGATGTGGGGCTCGATCCTGGAACGCCGGGATCACGCCCTGAGCTGAAGGCAGACGCTTAACGACTGCACCACCCAGGCGCCCCCTGCGCTTCTTTCTAAAATCCAAATTCTCTGGAACTAATATGTATTGCTTTCAGAATCAGGAAAATGAGTTTTATATAAGAAACATTTTCTATTACACCAGTTTGCAATACACAACTTGTTTAAACTGAAGTCTACTGCTACATTATGCAGAAATGCAGAGGTTTTGTTTCTTTTTTGTTTGACTTAAACAAGCAATTGTCCCAAAATCTGCTAATAATAACATCTGGGGTAGAAGTGGGTAGGACGTTAGAGAGGGGAAAAAGAGAAGAGAGGTGTCAACAGTGCAAAGTGGGGGGGTGGGGGAGGTGTTTGAATGCCAGTTAAAGCCACTGAGCAAAGACACACACACACACACACACACACACACACACACACACACGCATGGGGGGGATGGGGGATGGGGGAGGCAGGAGACAGAGAGATGGAGACAAAGAGACAGAGAGAGAAGCAGAGAGAACAAAAAGAGCACTTTGGTGAGCAGGTCTGAGTAAGCCCTTCCTCTTATGTGTTCATACCTCCCTCCAGCAGAATCACCTTGTGGCATTGTGGGACTAGCTGGGCCCTGCCTCAGACATTCACCACACTTAACACTATCAGCAGAGTCTCTCCTTTCAGTTAAAGAAGTACGTTCTAGGGGCGCCTGGGTGGCACAGCGGTTAATCGTCTGCCTTCGGCTCAGGGCGTGATCCCGGCATTACAGGATCAAGTCCCACATCAGGCTCTTCCGCTATGAGCCTGCTTCTTCTTCTCCCACTCCCCCTGCTTGTGTTCCCTCTCTCACTGGCTGTCTCTCTCTGTCGAATAAATAAATAAAATCTTAAAAAAAAAAAAAAAAGAAGTACTTTCTAGATGGAGGATTCTCTTTGTCCCTTTTAAAAATGGGAAGCACGCTTGGACCAGTGAGTTGATGAGCCCTCTGTACTTCAATGCAAATTAATTACATCAACATATTTGGGTGTTCTGTAGAAAAGCACTAAATTATGAAAAAAAAGGGGGAATATCAGGATTCCTGGGCCTGAGAGAATCTATAGGAAGCTTACAATTCCCCTAGAAGTAGTTAACTTATGGGAAAGCTAGCTTAGAGTTATGAGGATTAGCCGATTTATGAGAAAAGGGGCAAACGGGAGAGACATGGCCAGGAGGATGGAGACTCTGACAGGGCTGTGGTAGCTTGCAAATATTTCCACAAAATCTTTGAGACTCCTCCTTTCAAAAGGTGGAGCTTAATCACCCACCTCTTGGGTGTGGGCAGGATGTAGTTACTTGCTTCCAAAGAATAGAATCAGGCAAAAGTGGCAGTGCAGGATTTCAGAGAGCAGGTGTCCTTCCTGCCTCCTCCCCTCTGTCTTTCTCTTTCCCTCTTCCTCATACTGCACCTGCTCACTCACTCTGTCCGCTTGCTCTGACAACACCAGCTGCCATGTCCTAAGGACGCTCAAGCAGTCCTCCGAGAGGCCCATGTGGCAAGTCAACAGCCATGTGGATGAGACTTTTTGGAAGCAGTTCTCCCACCCAGTCGAGCCTTCAGATGACTGCAGCCCTGGCCAACAAGCAGACCTTGTGGGAGAACGTGAGCCAGAACCACCCCATAGGCCAGATTCCCAACCCTTGGAAACTATGTGAGATCATATTTGTTGTTTCAAACTGCTACATTCTGGGGTAAATTTTTGCACAGCTGGATAACTAAATACGAGTGAAGGAAGAGAAAAAACATGAAGACTGCGTAGGGACAGATCTATATGCTTTTAGCTTAATTTCAGACTCACTTCCTCCCGCAATCTCCCCCACACACACACCCTGCAACATCTTTGCCTGTGCTTAGGGCAGAGGCTGAAGGGAAAAAGAAATACAGTGATCTGATACGGGGAGGCTTGGGGAATGTGTCTCATAATACAACCGCTAGCCCCACCTGTTGGAAATATGAGCCAGGGTCCTAACAGTTAAAGCTGGGGGAGGGGTCTTTTATTTATTCAACAAATGTGTCCTGAGCACATGGTACCTGGCACTGTGCTATCTACTGGAGACACAGGAAGGAGGAATATAGACACAGGGCCTGCCTTCGTGGTATTTACAGAATAGCATGTGAAAATTCCAGTCTCTTCCCGTGTCTAGTCCCAAATGACGACCCAAAGATGAGATAATGTTACAGATTTCAGGACGCAAGTCTCAACTGCCAGTGCTGCTTGGTTCAAATAGCAGTAGAAAGGCAAGCATGTTTTATTTTCTAGGTCAGAAGTCAATCACAGTGTCTTTTTGGAGACAGAGACACTTCTAAGGACTTAGTAGGAGAAAACTCACAGAAAAACCCAGCATCCAGCCTGCTGGTTACCTCTCTTCCCACCACAGCATCCAAAGCACACACAGCCCCACCCATTCATCTCCTGGATCTGAGACATTCTCCCCAGCCCTGCTCAGGTCTACACACCTATCATTGTGTATTTCAGTTCAAGGTGCTAGTAAGGAGTAAAGATGAAGCTGAACCTGAATGCTGGTGGGGAATCCAGCCAGCACATGACTGCCCACCCCAGCACAGGAAGCCAAGGCTGTTCCTTCTGCTGTCAGTCCCAGATGCAGCGTCAAGACAAGGCTTCAGTCTTAGCCAACAAATCCTGAGCAGCCCCTCAAAATGACCACTTGGGTTCTCACTTTCTCTTACTGGATCTGACCTCCCTGGTTCCAAATTCTGGCTCCATCACCCTGTTTCCTTCACTCCCTCTCTCCAACTTCTTCCCTGTTTCTTCTTCACAATTCGCCCCTCCCTACCGGCCCCCCCTCTTTTGCACCTTGGCTTCCCAGCACTGCATGTGTGAACTGTGCTGGTGCCTGGGTTTGCAGCATCTCTAGTTATGGTGGTTGGTAATTCCCCACCAGGGAGCCACATGCCCCAGAGGAAGAAGGGCCACCAGGATTCCAGAGAAAATCTCAAGATATCCTGAGAGCCCAGGAGTTGAGCAGACTGGAATGGAAGGTAGACTTACCTGTGAACACTGAACTCATCACCCGTGCCAGGACTTTTCACATCAGTGTCTGGTTTGAGCCCAGTTAGCATTGTTGTCAAGTTTACATACCGCAAATAACTGCCTCACTGATGCTTTGTAGGATAACAACAGAGGAGGAGAACATTCATTGTTGCTCCAATAGGAGAATTTCTCTTTATTTCTTAGTAGTGGCAGCCACTGAGAGATACAGGGAGGGAATTCTCTGATACATCTGTTACTTCCCCCAAATCTTCAGCATTCTGGAGACAGTCATCCTACTCATGCGCAACCAGAGGATATCATCTAACGCGCTAGAAGTAACTGCAGTAGTCACATAGGGACTTCTGCTATTACCCCTTATGCTACCACAGAGCTTCCCAAGGACAAGCTCCCTTGTTCTAACAGCCACGTCACCTTCACAAATACTACAGTCTGTATCCCTCTACCCTTGTTCTTCAAGCTTCAAAAACTGCGTTAGGACCAGCTTCTATAGCCAGTGCATTTAGCTCATCAAAATGATTCCTGAAGCCCATTGATTCCTGATAGTTCAGATTTTATGAAGGGGAGTCAGCAGATAATTGTGCTAGGGTAGTGCAGGATAAGAGCCAAACTCCTAAGTAAATTGGAAATTGGTGAGAATGTAGGGCTCCCTAAGCCCCATTTGTGAATAGGCAGAAACCAAGACCCAGCGCTTTGGGACAATGCTGTCCTCCTGTCCAAGCCCTGGGGCTTCCTTACAAGCAAGAGACTTCTCCACGGTGAAAATCCTGCCTGATCAACCTTACTCAGACAAGTCAAGAAGCAAGACCCAGGAAATGGGAGCAGAAACTAAATGCTTTTCTACACTAAAGAGCATTGTTAAAGTTTTAGTATATCCATTCCAAAACCAGAAAAAAATGTAGTGATTATTGATGCGGTAATGTTGATGTGGGCTTCGAGCTGATGGCCAAAAATTCTTGAGATGTCATTGGTGCAAAAAGGTGGTTTTATTAAAGTGCAGGGACGGGACCCATGGGCAGAAAAGGCTGCCCTGGGATTGTGAGGAGCAACTGATTATACGCTACGAAGTTGGGGGAGGTAAAGACCAGGGAAGTTTCCAAAAGGACTTTCATATGCTAAAGAAGACTCCCGGGATCCTGGAGGCCTAGCTATTGTCAAGCTAAAATTGTTTTCCCCTCTAGCGAAGCATTAACAGTAAGACAGTTGGGAGTTTTCCTGGAGGAATGTTACACTCTGCCTGCCTCAAGTATCTGTCAATGGGCTGCAAGTTGCAAGGAAATTTAATTTTATCTATGTTTCCTTCTGCCTTTGTTCCCCCACATAAATTATCAGTTCTGTGCCCAGCATTACTGGGTGCTGGGTCTGCCAAAACAGCACCTGGGGGTTCTGCCCTTAAGAAACTGGCTGTCTGCTCTTGATAAACAATCCAGGACTACAAAAACCTACAGGAGCCCTCAGAAGGGTGATGGCGACCACCTGCTCTGTACACCCGATGACTCTGAAGGATGAGTAGGAGTTTGCCAGGAACCAGAAAGGGGGAAAACCATGGAGAGGTCAACAGGTGTAGCGTGTTTAGGGGATTTTGGAGTGGGATGACCAGAATATAATGGAATATAATAAGGTTGGAAAGGAAAGGGCCAGATTATGAAAGCTTTTATGTGCCCTACTCAGAAGTTTATGGTTTACCCTTTTTCAATAGTCTGGCATTTATTCTGACCATGAAATAAAAATCTTAACTGGAGCCTTGGTTCTAAGCTTCATCAGATCTCTTGAGGATGAAAAGTGTCTTTCTTGTTTCTTTTCTTTCCCCTTCCTTTTCTTTTTTTTAACCTTTAGTGAATACTTGAACCACCATAATTTCTTGTTCTCTTTTATCCTGACATGAAGTTGCTTAACAATGGAATAATTCAGATCTTTATTTCTCAATATTGCCCTTTCGAAGGTTTTTAGGTTTCTAAAAATCTGAATACTTTGGTTATTATTTTTCAGAGAAAGCCTGAGGGCACTCCAAGCACAGCCGAGAGGTCAGCTTCCGGAGGACAAAAGAGGCTTGTTAGATCTAATCATGGGCTCCCCACCAAGAGCCCTGGGAGCAAGATAAAAATGCAGAGTCAGAAACGGAGCTGAATTGTATGTTCACAAGAGGAGTGAGCTCTCACAGGATATACACAAAGTTTCCACAAACTATCTCCCACAATGCTGAGTATAGACCCACTCAATAAATAATGCAATGCTTAATCATCTCCCTCTCCCTCTTTCTACTTGTTCTAGATGGCTTTAAATACCGGCAATACCAGAAGACTCCAAATTTTATTTCCCTGACTCTGAGCGCTCTGGACTCATACATCTACTTGCCTACTCAACATCTCCACTCCCACTTAACAAATCTTGATCCCTCAGGAGGCAGACTGTATTTTCTGGAGATGGGAACCACAATATCCCCCATCCCATATGCACTTTTACAACGTGATGCTGACACATCCCATTGAAGGCTGAGGCCCATATCCCCTCCCCTTGAAACTAGACTGATCTTTGTGACTCCCTCAAGCAATAGAGAACAGCAGAAATGAGGCTATGAGACTTCCTAGGCTAGGGCATAAAACTGTCATGCACTTCCACCTTGCTTTTGGAAGACTCACTCTTAGAGCCCAGCCACCATGCTGTGAGGAAGCCCCCAGCCACATGGAGCAGTGAAGTGTGGGAGTTCTGGGCAACAGTCCCAGCCGAGGGCCCGGCCAATAGGTAGCATCAACAGCTGCATGGGATTGATGAAACTCAGATAGTTCCAACCAGCAGCTGGGTGCCCCAACTGATACCACCTGCACCTACCAAGCCCCCACTGAGCTCTGTCCATGTTGCAGATTTGTAAGAATTAATGACGGTTGAGGTTTCAAGCCCTAGGCTTGGGGTGGTTTGTTACTAGGCAATAGATACAGTTATTGCAACACCCCCAAACCTACTTCTCCTGCCATCTTCCCTTTCTTAGATAGTAGAACCACTATCTACGCCATTGCTCGGGCCAAAAACCCAGATTTATTTCTCATTTATTTCTCACATTTTCTCATCAGTAGACCCAGGTGATTCTGCTTTCAAAATATATCCAGAACCCATCCACTTCCCATTACTTCACTGTCCCCCATCCAAGTCTCCATCATCTTTCGGGGTTGTTGCAACAACTCCCCAGCTAGTCCCCCTCCTTCCAGGCCTTGCCCCTCCATGGCCTAGTCTCCACACAGCCTTTAGCAGGCTCAGAGCCTCCTGTGACTAATTCACTCAGAATAAAAGCCAATCTCCTCTCGATGGCCTACCCTTACCCTTTGCTGACTCATTAAAGCATGGTTCCCCCAGTCCCTCCTGCTGCTGTCCCCAAATGTCCAGCACACTCCCACCTCAGGTCTTTACCCTTGCTTATATCTCCTCCTAGAGGGCTCTCCCCCCATATCCATAGGTTTGCACCTTCCCCCCCCTCTTCAGATCTCTGCTCAAACACCTCCTTATCAAAGAAACCCATGATCACTCTACAAGAAAATGGCACTGCCACCTCCCCTGCCCCTCCCCAGCACACTGGACCACCATCTATTCTTCCATGGTACATACCACTCCTGACATATGACATATTTATTTGTTCACGTTCTGTCTCCTCCCACAAGCAAGTCTGCTTCCTGAGAGCAGGAACTTTGTTTTGTTTACTGCTGCATTCCCAGGAACCACAGCAGAACCTGGATGAATCAGATGAAAGAGTGAATCAGATGAATGAATGAATCAGATGAATGAAGTTGGGGACTATACGTGAGGTTCAGTGGGGTCGGGTCCGGAGCCGACGACCAAGAAAGAATTCTTGAGACATCTTTGGTGCAAAATGGTGGTTTATTAAAGCACGGGGACAGGACCCGTGGGCAGAAAGAGCTGCTGCTGCGGGGTTGTGAGGAATGGCCTATTTTATACCCTCAAATGGGGAGGGGGCTAGGGATAGCGTAAGTCTCTAAGGAATTTTGGAAGCAAGGTCTCCAGGACCTTGAGGGGGCTAGCTGCTGTTGGGAAAGGGTCCTTTATTACTGTCTAATAAAACCTGAGTCATGAGACCCTTCAGATGTATATCAGCGGGCCATATGCTGGGGGGATGATTGCCAACACGTATCTGGGGGGGGGGTAGAGATAAAGGAAATTTCCAAAGGAATTTTTATATGTTAAAGTAGACTTACAGGATCTTGGTGGAGGGAGGGGGTCAGGCCAGGACTGCCTTTTGCCCTTAGCAAAGTATTAACATCGAGGCAGCTGAGTTCCTAGAGGAATGTCACCATGCCTGTTTCAAGGACTCGTCAATGGGCTGTAGGTAGTAAGGACTGTTTCTTTGTCCTTTAGGGCCGCCAGGAGTGCCTGAGGAATGTCACACACATCCCATGGGGGGGGGGGGCGGCACACAAAACTTCTGCTTTGTCCTCAGCTTGCCTTCCGTTCCCTCATCAGGATGAATGAATGAATGATTTTGAAACTAGCACCAAAAGACACTATCAACACAGAGGCGAATGAATCAGAAGAGCCCCACCTTTGTTTCTGCTAATTTGTTTCCCTTCGCATAGATTAAAAAAAAAAAAAAAAGCACAACACCACAACACAATTTGACTTCGTTAAAAGAAAATCGAACAAGCTAACCACAAGGCAAATACCAAGGGATCTTTCTCACTGCTGGACACACTCCGCTATTTAGAAAATACCCTGCATCTTCTGCCTCTAGGCTTCCTGACATTCTCTGAAGTGTCGGATCTAAACAGTAAACATCGAAATGAACTATTTCACTGAACTTTTATAAATACAGCCTTTGTCGAAGTTGCCTTCATATTAAAGTCACCTTGACTTTCTGCTGCTCTAGAAACCACTTCCTTTGTTATGTGCAGACAATGTGTGATTTTATCTGTGTTAAGAAAGAAAAGCCACAACTTGCAATGAGACCTTATTGCAGGTCATTACTATTTTGGCAAATAGAAAACTTCTTAAATTACATGAGCAAATCACACACCTTATATAAAAATTAGAAAACATAAAGAAAAAAGAAAAGAAAAATAATTCAAAATCCTACCACCCAGCGATCCTAATTATTACCATTTTGATAACCTTTTACCATATACATATTTTTATACATATACCTACTTATACTTTTCTTATTAAAATGGAACCATATCAAAACTGCTGGAAGTCTGCTTGACATCTACTTTTTTCCTTAACATACAAGGAGATTTCACAGACAAGTAGAGCCTTCACAAGTTCTTAAAGGGGGCTTTCACTTTTCCCGTACGAAACTTAGTATGTTTCAGGAAAACACACCAAGACAGGGGATTAGGGCATCTGTTTCCTGGTCCCCAGTCAGCAGATCATTAGATGATAGGACATCTGGTAAGACACTATAATTGCCAGAACCTCAGTTCCCTTTTTTGTTCAAAGGGGACAGATGGCTACTACAGGTAGGCACAAATTATCTCTGTGGCTTCTCCCTTTGGGTGCTAAAATGTTAAGAAAGAAGTGGCAGAGTATTTCAAGGTGTGACATCTCCCTGCCACCCCTGGCTTACTAGAGACATTCTAGCTGAAGCCTCGGGAACTGCTGAGATTCCTGCTACATTTGTTAAAAAGCTGGGTGATTTACATGCTGATTGGGCGTTCTTGCAGAAAATGCATTCATTCGCTCACTCATTCATTCATTCTCTCACTCAGCAAATACACATCAAATAGCCATCCTGTGCCAAGTGCTGGGGAGAACACGGTTAGAGAGATGCCTGATACCCACCCTCAAGGAACTCAGTATAGTGGTAGCAGATAGGCAAAAAATGAGAAATTATAACACAGCCTGGTGATGGCTGTAGAATATGTGATGGGCCTCTGGCAAGTCATGGCGGGGCTGCCAGCTTTGACTGGGGAGTCCCCAGAAAGCTCCATGAAAGAAGTGACACTCTGAATCTTAAAGAAAGAACAGGCTATCAGAGCACACTGATGAGGGAGGAAGGTGGGAGAAGAGGAAAGAACTTTGAGGAAGAGAAAACCACGCATGCAGAAACCCACAGCATGTCTAGAAATCACCAGTCATTCTGAAGCCCCAGAGGAAGGAGTGTGGAGTGTGTCCAGCGGCAGATGCGACACACAGTGGGACAGTGAGCCTGAGAGAGGGACACCGGCTTTAAAGTCACGAAAACTCACTGGGGCCTTAGACCCACAACATCTCATCTCTGAGATATTCCTTAACTCCAAAACACCAAGAATAAAACTCACTCCTTATGGGGTTCTTCTAAAGATTGGAAAGAATATGAAAAGTGCCTGCCACACAAAAGACCCTCAATATGTTGATGTTCTTGTCATTGTTACTAACAGTAAGTTGGGGTCAGATTATGACATGCTAATGAGTTTTTGATCCCACAGGCAATAGGGGTCATGGGAAGATTTTTAAACAGGAAGTTACATAATTAGATTTGCGTTTGACAGAGATCTCTGCAGACCAGTGGTACTTGACCTGGGAACCCCTGAAACTCTATTTAGGATAGTCTGTGTAATTGTATATGTGGGCTTCCCTGGAGGGAGGGTCCTGGGTCCTTTTTAGAGCTTTAGGGTCTGTGGCCCCGTAAAGGTCAAGAACCATTGCCAAATGGAAGAACGTTGGTGAGGTAAGCAGGCAGGGGAATGAAAATACTCAAGGTGACCAATGGAGAAGACCACATGGTAAGTAAAGACTGAGGCCTCCTTCCAACATTGGTGTGAGTGCACCATCTTGGAAGTGGGTCTCCCGGCCCCAGCCAAGTTCTTGACTCTATCCTCAAGTCAAACCTGGGGTGCCTGGCTGGCTCAGTGGGTTAAGTGTCTGCCTTTAGCTCAGGTCATGATCCCAGGGTCCTGGGATCAAGCCCCGCATCAGGCTCCCTGCTCAGTGGGGAGTCTGCTTCTCTCTCCCTCTGCCCCTCCCCCTGCTTGTATTCTCTCTCCCTCTCTCTCTCGCAAATAAATAAATAAAATTTAAAAAAAAAAAAGAAAGAAAGAAACCCCAAACCAGAAGCACCCAGTTAAATTACTGCAGATTCTTGGCCCACAGAAACCGTGTATAATAAATGTTCATTGTTTTAAGACACTGAGTTTTAGGGTAATTTGTAACAGAGCAAGAATTTACCGATCCCTCTAATGTATTCCAACTCTGTTCCTGGGTATCACTGCCTTTGGCTCATTTGAAAATCAAGTTTTCATGACATTTCCACACACGGGCCCAGGCAAATGATCTTCAGGGCCTGGCTCTTAGCCACCACCCCACACCAGCACTTTGCTACATCGTAATATAACATTCGCACAGTGCGCTACAATTAACCAAATGCGCTTACCCACCTGATCACACTTCATCCTCACAGGAACCTTGGGGTAGGGGGACTCTTACTTTTGCATGTATCCATTGTGTAGTTAAAGAAACTGAGGCTCAGAGGCCCTGAAGTGATTTGTCTAATGTCACACAAGTTGTAAGTGGTAGCTGGGACCCTTCGCGCATTTGATCGCTGAGCCCATCATAACAAAGCAGTGCAACCTGAATGCCTTCCAACCGTAGGCAGTTGCTCTCCCGCGGCCCTGGAGGCTGTAAGTGCAAAAGCGAGGCGTCGGCACAACTGGTTCCTTCCGGAGGCTCTGAGAGAGGATCTGAGCCATGCGCCGTGCCCAAGCTTCCGCTGAGGCTGGCAATCTTGCACGTTCCTGGGCTGAGAGCTGCATCGCTGCCACCACTGCCTCCATCCTCACATGGCCTTCTCTGCCCCCAGGTCCCTCTCCTCTTCGTGTAAGGACACCAGTCATATTGGATGAAGAGCCCACTCTACTGGCCTGATCTTAACGCCCCCTTAATTACATCTACAAAGACCATCTTTTCAAATAAGGTCACCTTCACAGGTACCAACATGTCTTCGGGGGGGGTACAATTAGCCCACACCACTGTCATAAGTTACATTCTTGCCTAGTAGACAATCCAGAGAGAACCATCGGACTGGGCCTAAGAACTAGCAATTTGGGGGATTGTCCTTGCCTCTGCAATCTGGCTTTGCTAGAGCCCAGCATCCTGGAGAGTACATCAAAGTACCCACAAGGGGGCACCACTTGACCAGGAAAGTAACAAAAACACCTGCGGTCTTAAATTCCTTACTGAATTTGTTTCTTCACTTTATTTCTTCAACTGATATCTTCAAACTGGATAGCCCAGAGAGATTCAAGGATTTCCTGATTTTCCAACAATGATTTCTGAGCAACTTTAAAATTCATTGTTCCCATTGTGGAGCCCTGGAGCCAGAGCTGCTGGGACTGGTAGATTCTTGGGGAAGAGAGAATTCATTCCTTGGAGTCCTTACCACAAGGAGCTAAATTATGGGGAGGAAAAGAAAGCAAGCAAACAGATTGTGCTTTAAGAAGGAAATCAACCATCTCAACAGAGGACTGAGGGCAAGTCCTTGAGTCAAGATCCTCCTTAAGAAAGGTAAGAGAAGGCAGGAGAGATGGTGAGACCCAGGGAAGAGGAGGGGGCATTGCAAAGCCACCCTTCCCCACCAGCTTTTGGAGGCCGCTCTTGCTTGCTGAATGTTGACTTCCCCGAGACAGAAAGCTCTGGCTGACTGGAGGAATGACGGATGACCCCTGCATGGGAAGGAAGGGGCTCACAAAAAATATAGAGAGCTGAAAATGTAGCCCATAGTATATCTCTTACCCATCCCTGTTTCTGAGGGGGTTAGGTGTCAGAGAAAGATCTGTGAGCACATGTCTTCACTACTCAGATGTAAAAGATCCTGCCATTCCCCACGTCTAATGTTCCACTCAGGCTCTGCTTCTCTCCATTGCATTTTCCACAAGCAGCTGGAGCCTGGGTCCTTCAGCAATACAACCCCCTGCAGCCCACAGCAGGCCTTCTCCGAAGGTGGGGACCTGCTGCATTAGAAACACCTGTGGTGCTTGTTAAACAACATGGATTCCTGGACTTCAGCCCAGACTCATGAATCAGACCCTCTAAAGATGGGATCCAGAAATCTGTGTTTTTCACAGGTCCCCAGGTGTTCGCACGTGCTCTGCAGTGTAAGAATCTGCAGGAGACATCTGAAACTAATGATGTGCTATATGCGGGCTAATTGAATTACAAAAATAAAAAATAAAAGAATCTGCAAGAGTCTGCTCTTCGTTTCTGAGAAGACACCAGGCTCTATATCAATGCGAGGCATAATCGTTATACGTTTATGATTTTGGGGGGGCATTTGGATGATGAAAAGTGTTAAGGGTTGAATTGTGTTTCCCTCTCAAAATTCATACATTGAACTCCTAAACCCCCAGGATCTCAGAAAATGACCTCATTTGGAAACAGGGTTGTTGCAGGTGTCATTAATTAAGAAGTCATTAACCAATATGACTGGGGTCCTTATGAAAAGGGGACATTTGAACACAGGCGTACACACGGGGAGAACATCCTCTCGAGATGAAGGCAGAGGTCACGATGATGCTTGTAGGAAGGGCAGAGATGGCCAGCAAGCCAGCAAACCAGCAATCCGGCTTCCAGCAGAAGCCAGGAGGAGGCTTGGCACGGATGATCCTTCAAAGCCCTCGGAAAGGAACCACGCCTGCTGATCCCTCCGTGGTGGGCTTCTAGCCTGCGGGACCGGGAGGCCACGCACTGTCGTTGTCTAAGTCCCGCAGCCTGGTATTTGTTTCAGCAGCCCTGGCAAACGAACCAAGGTGGCTTGGTACAAACACTACATAGTGCTTCACTGCACACCTGCTGGCCGAGCCTACACCACTTCAGGGGAAGGGTGGGATGTTCTGAAACCACTCGGACCTAAAAGTCTGGCTGCTGTAGAGTCACAGCGAGCACTCAGGAAGCCCAGGAAGCCTCCTCTTAGGTCTCATCAGTCTTCCAGTAAGAGGCACAGTCCACACAGCTGATGGACGGAAATGGTATTGACTACTGTTCGGGCCCAGAGAAAGAGCTGGTGGCTAACACAAACCTAGGACATTCAAATGGGGAGAAGGATGGGCTGTCAGATGTCTGCAGACGGAGGAAAGGGTGGCTGTTCTTTGCAGTGGGAACATCCCCACCCAATCTCATAGGACATAGTATATTTTCTCACATGACGCCAGTAATCCTCTACAAAGGTTCTTAAAAGTCAGCCCAGAGGAGGGTGCCAGGGTGGCTCAGTCTGTTAAGGTCTGACTCTTGGTTTCCACTCAGGTCATGATCTCAGGGTCCTGGGGTCAGGCCTGCGTCGGGCTCCACAGTTAGCTCGGAGTATGCTTGAGGATTCTCTCTCTGCTCCCTCCTGCTGCTGGTGCTGTCTCGAAGAAAGAAAAAGAGAGAGAGAGAGAGAGAGAGAGAGAGAGAAAGAAAGAAAGAAAGGAAGGAAGGAAGGAAGGAAGGAAGGAAGGAAGGAAGGAAGGAAGGAAGGAGAAAGGAAGGAAGAGAAAAGAAAAGAAAAGAAAAGAAAAGAAAAGAAAAGAAAAGAAAAGAAAAGAAAAAAAAGAAAGAAAAGAAAGAAAAGTCAGCCCAGAGGGAATTTCAAAGACCTTGAAAAAAGTTTTTGGGTGATATAAAGTTTCTATATCATGATTGTGTTGTTACATGACTATGTAAAGTTTGTCAAAAATAATTTGTATGGAATTACACACTTAAAATTGTTGAAATTTATTGTATATAAATTATACCTCAATAAAGTTGATTACAGTAAAAAAATCAGCCCATAACAGAAAATTCTGACTAAATGTATTTGGTGATTGGGAGGAAAATCCAAAAACAAAAACCAAAACCCACTCATTTTGCAAACAATCTTTTTAACAAGAAACCAGACTGAAAATAGGCCATTTGATTTAAAACACGGTTTAGAAAAATAGAAAAATTTAAAAAAGATAATTCCATGGTACTTTTACCAGAAAGTGGCAAGAAAACACATGTATTCTCGTATGTTCAGTCCGATGGTTAAGCTGATCTCCAAAATATGATTAAAAGAAAAGAGGAACCAGAAAATCCTCTTTACTAAAATGCAGAACAAAAATTCAAAGGACTCATAAAAAATCCCTGAGTATAAATGTTGTTAAATGCAGAAATAAGCAGAGAAGCATTCCCATTAGAACTAAGAAGATGTGTTGGTAACTTTCAAATTAAAAGATGAAGGTGAGGAATTACCATGTCACTGAGCTAAGAAACGTATCTGCCACTCTCGCCTCCGCACTGCATGCTGTTCCGTGGAACATTTCCAGCATATTCTTGTTGGACAAACAGAAGTCTGCTTGCCTTTAGAAATAGATTCAAAGAGTTAAGTTCAGTATTGGAGAATTGGATGTGACCTTCAGGGTTTTGCTGTAGCTTAGTATGTATTTATAGAGGCATGCAGGGAATTTTCGCTCCCAGAAACAGCTGCCCACTCCAGTCTCCAGACTTCCTTAGCGTCATAGTGCAGTAAAGAACCCTGGCTTGGAGCCATCCTTGACTGTGAAAGGAGGCTGAGGAAGGCCACCTTGTCAGGTGAGAGTCAAGGGAAGTTACAGAAAGCACCCAGAACAGGGCATGACCCCAAGGGCACTATTGTCCTTAGGTTCCCTTACATTGAACGGTATGATGCGTTGTGAAGTCACACTTCCGTCTCAGAGGTTTTCATACTGCATTTTTTTTTCCTGTTACACATTATAGATGAAAAGGAAAGGTGTCTCGTTTAGTGTGGTTTTAGAGAAAAATCCCAGCATGGATACACACTTGCACTGAGAACTGGGGCAAACTATGTAATACACCTAGACCTTTGTTTCCTCATCTATAAGATGGGATAATACCTACCTCATGAGTCTGGGGTAAGGAATAGCTTGTACATATTACATGTAAAGCACTTAGCACTATACCTAGAATTTATTAAGTACTCAATAAATTATACTAGTATTAGATAATACTTTTAAATGGTTTTATTACAGCCTTTGACAATTACATGGTGGAATTCAGAAATCAGCTTTTAGGGGCGCCTGGGTGGCACAGCTGCCTTCGGCTCAGGGCGTGATCCCGGCGTTATGGGATCGAGCCCCACATCAGGCTCCTCTGCTATGAGCCTGCTTCTTCCTCTCCCACTCCCCCTGCTTGTGTTCCCTCTCTCGCTGGCTGTCTCTCTCTGTGTTAAATAAATAAATAAAATCTTTAAAAAAAAAAAAGAAATTAGCTTTTAAATTTCAAAAATCAACGAGTATAAAATTAAGTTCATTACACTAAATTAAATCCATATTAAATAGAGAGCTGCTGAGTTTTATTTCCATCATTTGCTCATTCAACAACTATTTAATTATTGAGGGTGGATATGCCAAATACTATGTTAGACATGAGGATAGAGCAGAGAGTAAGACAGATAGAACCCCTTCTCTTACAGAACTTACCATCTAGTAGGGGAACAGACACCATACTAATAAATCATGTATGTGTTAGGTGTTGGTAAATGCTCTGAGGGGGCACCCAAGGTAGGGAGTGTACAAAATGCTGGGGAGGGAGGGGAGGAGAGGGATCACTATTTTGTATCTGAAAGGTATAAAACATAAGCAGAGAACATAAAGACCGTGAGGGCACAGACCATGTAGACATCTGGGACAAGAGCAATCCGGCAGAGGAAAGAGCACACACAAAGGTCCTGAGGCCAACATCGTCTTGATGTGTTCAAAACATGAGAAGGCCTATGTGATCAGAGCCAAGAGAATGGGGGGCGGGGGGTGTGTGGAATGAGGGAAGTCAGAGGGGAGGCAGACCACAGAAGATCTTTCAAGCCAGGGTGAGTAAATGAGATGCAGGGTTTGGAGCAGAGGGGCACGATGGAACTTATATTCCCCTCCCCTCCTCTGTCCACCCACCTACCTGCCCTCAACACTGGTTGCTTTATAGGGGTATTGTTCTTTTGGGGTTTGTTTTTGTGTACTTACATTTAATAGGGTCACTCTGGCAGCTGTGTTGAGAAGAGACTGCCAGGAGACAAGCACAGAAGCAGGAAGGCCTGTTAGGGGCATAATACAGAGAGAGGTAAGACAGGCTTAGACCAAAAGGGAGCAGCACAGGGGTGAAGTGGCTATGTTCTGGATGTTTCAAAGGTGGAGGACTTACTGATGGACCAAATGTCAGCCTGAGTGGCAGCGAGGAGTCGAGGAGGACTCCAAGATTTTCTCCTGCACAAACCACCACTCACTGAGATAGGGAGTGCAGAAGGCACAGGTTTAGTTGAGGAATTTGGATGTTTGCTTTTTATTCTTAGTATGAAGAAGCCTAATAGGTGTTCAAATGAAGATATGAAATAAACAACTGTATGTAGAAGTGGAGGCAAGAGAGAGCTGTAGGAAGCATTATCTTTAGGGGGTATTTAAAGCCTCACGACTGGATGAAATCCACTGAGGAGGAAGTGAATGTGGATAAAGAGATCCACAGACTGAGCTCTGGGGCTGGTGACAGGAGGAGGAGGAGGAAGGACTCCCTGAGCTGGGGAGATGGAAGGGGGAGGCTGAAAGGTAGCTAGAGTCCTCTGGGCACAGTAAGGAGAGGAGGGAGCTGAGCACAGAGAGAGCACCGGAGATTCCCAAAAGGTTCCCTTCAAGTCCTCACCTGCTGGTCAGTGCAGGAATGTGCGGAAAGTACCCAAGGCTGGGTAAAGAATCCCCTTTAATTTTTACATCAACCCCCAGCACACACACAAGATCCAGAAGAATCCCTAATCCTTATACATTATATATACAATTAAACAAAGAAAACTTCTCAATGTCTGGCATCCAATCAAAAATTACCTTGCATGTAAAATAGGAAAATACCACTCACAACAGGAGAAAAGCCTATCTATGGAAACTGCCTCAGAAATTCCTCAGATGGGGGCACCTGGGTGGCTCAGTCCTTAAGTGTCTGCCTCAGGCTCAGGGCGTGATCCCGGAGTCCTGGGATGGAGCCCCACATCAGGCTCCTCCTCTGCTTCTTCCTCTCCCACTCCCGCTGCTTGTGTTCCCTCTCTCACTGGCTGTCTCTCTCTGTGTCAAATAAATAAAATCTTAAAAATAAATAAATAATAAATAAATAAATAAATAAATAAATAAATAAATAAATAAATAAAAGAAATTCCTCAGATGATAAAATTAGTAGAAAATAACATTAAAACCCTTATTACCATATATTCTAAATGTTCAGGAAGCTAAAGGAGAGAATGAGAATAAGTACCAAACATGATATATGTATATGCAAATTGAACTTCTAGAAATGAAATTAAATGTCTGAAAGGGAAAATATAATGGATGGGATTAAGAGATTAAATATTGCAAAAAAGATTAGTGAATTTAAAGATATGACAATAGAAATTATCTAAAATGACACACGGGAAGAAAAAAAGATTGGCAAAAATGAACAGAGCATCAGTTAGGCAAATTCAAGTGGCCTGATATTTCTGTGATGGAGTCACCAGAGGAAAGGAGAGGGAGGGGCAGAAAATATATTTGAAGAAATAATGGCTAAAAAACAATCCAAATCTGATAAAAGCAATAAATTCACAGACCAAAGAAGTTTAATGGAACATGAGGACAAGAACCATGAAGAAAACCATACCAAGGCACATCACAATACATCATAACTGAAATCCGTAGAGCAGTAATAAAGATAAAATATTTTTATTTTTATTTTTTTTAAAGATTTTATTTATTTATTTGACAGAGAGATCTATGAGGAGGATCTATGACAGAGGAGATCGCTCTCTCCCCAGCGAGAGAGGGAACACAGCAGGGGGAGTGGGAGAGGAAGAAGCAGGCTCATAGCGGAGGAGCCTGATGTGGGGCTTGATCCCAGAACGCCGGGATCACGCCCTGAGCCAAAGACAGACGTTTAACGACTGAGCCACCCAGGCGCCCCAGATAAAATATTTTTAAAAGGGAGATGTTAAAAGAAAAAAACACTGTACAAAGGAATGAAGAATGGCCATAGACTTCTCATCAGGAACAATATAAACCAGAAAACATTGTATTAGAAGAAAAAAAAAACTGCTCAGTTAGAAATCTAAACAAGAAAAATACCATTCAAAAACAGAAATGAAATAAGGACTTTTTTTAGATATATGAAAGCAGAAAGAACTCATCCCCAGCAGACCTGCTCTTCAAGATCTGCTAAGGGAATTACTTCCGGCAAAAAGGAAATGATAGCACATGGAATTTGAATCTACATAAGGGACAGAGGCATCCTAGACATGGTAAGTATGTGGGTAAATATAAAATACTTGTTTAAATCTATTTAAAAGAGAATTTTCTGGAAAATATGGTGTATATATATATATATGTATGTATATATACAGGGGAATATTATTCATCCTAGAAAAGGAAGGAAATCCTGACATAGGCTACAACACAGATGAACCCTAAGAACATTATGCTAAGGGAAATCAGCCAGTCACAAAAGAACAGATACTGTATGAGTCCATTCATATTGAGGTGCCTAGAGTATCAAAATCATAGGGAGAGAAAATAGGATGGTGGTTGCAAGAGCTGGGAGGAGGGGGGAACAGGGATTTGGTGTTTAATGGAGACAGTTTCAGGGTGCGAGATGAGTTCTGGACATGGATGGTCAGAAAACAAAGCGAATCTGCTTAATGCCACTGAACGCACACATAAGATGGTTGAGATGGTAAATTTCATGTTATGCATATTTTACCACAATTTTATAAAGAGAAGTGGCTGCTTAAAACAAAAATAACAAGGGTGTGGGGTGAACAACAAATGTAGAAGTAGGACTTCCACAGCACAGTTAATGGGGAGGATGCAGGTAAAGCGTTGTGAGGTTCTTACACTCTACATAAAATGGCACAGCACATACCGGTGGACCACGTGAGAAGTAAAAACCTATACCATAAACCCTAAAACCACCACTAAAATAACCTTACAGGATGTTATTCCTAATTAGCAACAAAGAAGATAGAATGAAATTACAGAAAATGTCTCTATGCACTGAAAAGGCCCAAGCAGAGACATCCCAGTAGCAGTAAGCAGAGGTATACACCTACACCAAAAACTATCATGTGTAAACTTCAGATATGCACAACTATGTCAATTACACCCCAAGGAAGCTGTTTGAAATCGAAGCAGAATAAGCTTCCTGGACAGGTATAAGTTCTGTGGTAGTCATCACATCTTTCCAAATACATCCTCTTCTCTTTTCCTCCTGGGACATCACAGTATTGCACTCCCTGTTCTCTTTGAAATCAGGTGTGGGCACATCACTTGCTTTGGCCCACAAAATACAAACGGAAGTGATTCTACCCACTCCTGATGGGATCATCCTGAGCTAATGCACCATTGATGCTGGCTTCCTCTCCTGCCCAAGTGATGGTGGGAGTGTGTGTTTCCATGGGACTTGGGTCAGCCTGGTCTACGAGTGCTCACATGGAGCCAGCAGGAGCAGGGCAGGTGGTCTGAGTGAGAGATGAACTTCACTGTGTCAGTCACAGACATGTTGGGAGATCTTTGTCACTGCAGCTAATTTAGCCCATCCTGACCAAATATTCCCTAACAACAGATGTGTCCGACTACAGAGGTGGTAGTTTTGGATGGCCCCGGAAAGCAAATGGGTCTAGTGGCCTCTGAAGTCTCTTCCCACCTGAAGAGTTATATGTCACAGGGGTCACCGGTCTGGGTGTTTAACTTTCAAGCCTTTACCTACCTGGGCAGAACTTGGTTCCTTCTCAAGGTAACGCCCAGATATTTCTGAGTCCTCAAGGACCCAGACACAAGTTGGCTCATGTTCTTCAACTTTAGCCACCAAGTAAAGTCACCATGCCTCACAGACTGTGACCAGTGCTCTCCACCAAGTCTAGCTCTGCCAAGGATGCCATAGCTTTCATTCCCAATGCCACTGCTTTCTGGAACACCAAGGTCGTGCTGGATTCTCATTCCTAGGCCTTTTTAAGGCTCCCCACCCCAAGGGGACTGGATCACTCTGTTCTGGGTCCAACCCTATGCCTAGGAGTCTAAAAGGCCCCTCAGTCATTGTCCAACTGTGCCCACTGGTCCCTACAGTGTTCCACTGTCCCACCCCATGTGGTTCTCTGCCAGTCCTGGGGAACAGGAATCCTTGTGAGGCTGGCAGCCCCCTGAGGTTCCTAATTGGTCATTAAATGTGAAACACTGCCAGAGAGCAAGAAGGAAAGTACCAGGTACCATGGGGCGCCTGGGTGGCTCAGTCGTTAAGCGTCTGCCTTCGGCTCAGGTCATAATCCCAGCGTTCTGGGATCTCTAGGATTGAGTCCCGCATCAAGCCCCGCATCAGGCTCCCTGCTCAGTGCTTCTCCCTCTCCCACTCCCCTTGTTTGTGTTCCCTCTCTTGCTTCCTGTCAAATAAATAAATAAATCTTAAAAAAAAAAAAAAAAAAAAGGAAAGTACCAGCTACTTGCAGGACCCATCAACCTAAGGAGGAGTGGGTTGGAAGAAATCCTTCTCCCCTCATTTCCTGTAGACAAATCTCCAATGCGCGTAGGCTTTTGGAAACCTACTTTTACTCTATCACAAACCTCCCCTAAAGAGAAAGGAGAAAATAACTGGAGAAAACACTAATTTTGCAATAAGCTTTCCTTTCACACCATCAACAGCACCTCAGAATCAAAGCGGTCTCTGAGAGTTTCCAGGATAAATTAATTTTCTCTCAAAGATCCAGTGACTAGGATGTGAGGACTATTTCACACTATTATTAAAAAAAACTTAGCTCCTTCAAATCTCAGCTCAAGTATTTCCTTTTCCAGTTGTGATATCTGGCTTTTTATTTGCAAACTAAATGGTTTCTTTGGGTAGTTTTTCCAAAACAAAGAGTTTTCCCCAAAGGTATATGTAAGTCTTCATGGTCTACAGAATAGAAAACTGTTCTCAGCTTTGAAATAGCAGCTTAATTTTTATTTCTATCACTCTGTCCAGGTTTCAGAGATCTTGAGGTCCAGTTTCAGTCAATAACCCAGCAATCACTGTAACCCAGTGATTCCTTTCTTATCCACAGAAGTTTCTGGCAGGAAGAAAACAGAGCTAAAGAATGGGATCCCTGTCTTTCTTCTGAGATAATTTCAATCAGATTAGCCTGCTATACTCAGTAGTGTAAATTAAAACATGCAGAAAACCAAATAAGAAAGCAACAAAGTATCTCAGCTATTGAACAAGAAACATACACAAAATCATCCTAGGAAATTACAGTTATCACAATATTTCAGCATGGGGCCTTCTCTCTCTTCCTAATTTGCTATTAGGATCAGAAAGAATAAAATATAGAGCCAAATGGCTATTGGGGAAGAGGGGCAGGCCTCAGTCAAGTCTGATGCCAATTTATGTGGAGGATGGAGCCAAATGGACTAGGAAAAAATGTATTTACTAGCATTTCCCCACAGTCCAAGTTACTTAGGAATTTAGCCAAGGCATGTTTTTAGTATCCTACTGTATCTTTTGAATAAAGTTGGGTCTTACGAGTCAGGATGTGGCCCTGATCATGCTCAGATGGAGCAAACTCCTAACCAAAATTCTCTTCCTAATAAATGTTTCTCTCTGCATTTCCAGCAGAAGGGGATTCTGAATTCAGTTTTGCGCCTTAAATCAAAATACCCAGTCAACCACTCCTAACCTTAGTTGAGGACCAAGAGATGCTTCCTGCCTGTAAGCTAGATTCCCCCACAGTGGGATGCAGAGGGGCCAATGTCTATGGTCTTCTGGGGACTCTCCCCCACCGGCGCACCTTAAGCTTCTGAGAGTTTCCTCCAGACACCAGCTGAGCCCTACAGGCAGTGGCCTGGCAGGTTTGAGCGAAAGCTCAGTTTCACCGCGGGTAAGCCAGCTCCCTTGCCCACAGGGCTGATCTCAAGCTGGACACCTGGGTCTACTGCCACCTAGTTACACATTAACCACGTTCCCAGATTGATCATGAAGGTAGTCTCTGTGGAAGGAAGGCTTTTCCTGCCTGAGAGCTGCTAATGACGACAAAGTCTTTCCTGAGGAGCGCCGATCAGGCAGGACTGTCTTCCCACTGCAGGCACTTGGCCACCTCTATCCAAGAGCTAGACCCCGCCGTCCCCAACGCTCGGTCACCCCCAAGCCTACGGATCGCAGGCCCCTCCCCACCCCTGCGACCCGACCTTGGCCAGCCGCACCCCTCCGTCCGCGCCCCGCCCTCCCCGAGCCGCGAGTCCAGCCCCCGCCCCCCTGCCCGGCGCCACCAGCCCCCCGGCCTGGCCTCCCCGCGCCTAGCGCCCGCCGCGGGCTGCGTGCGCACGCGCGACCACGACGGGGGCCGGGCCTCGCGCCCCCTTTCCTCCTCCTCCTCCTCCTGGTCCTCGTCCGGGCCCGGCGCGGGGCGGGTGGGGGGCGGGAGGCGGAGGCCGTGCGCCTGCGCGGAGCCGGGAGTCCGGCAGGGCCGCAGCCGCGGGGTGGCCGGCGGTTGCCGTGGGGACCGCGGGCCCCTCCTTCCTCCGGTCCCCTGCCCCACGCCGTTCCCACCGAGACGCGGAGGACGACCCCACCCTCCGTCCCGCCGGCCCGGCCCGAGCTGCAGCCGGTGACCGGGCGAGAGGCGGTGCCGCTCCCAAGATGTCGCAGACGGCCATGTCCGAAACCTACGGTACGAGGCCGGCCGGGCGAGGCGGGCGGGGGCGCGCGGGGCGGCGGCGGGGGCCGGATGGCGGGGGCGCGGGGGCGCGGGCCCGCCTGTGTGTAGCATTTACGTGACCTGCTTTTTCAAGTTTCCTCTTGCTTTTTCTCCGCGCTCGCATCCGTAGGCTTTTCCCTTTCTTAGTCCAGTTTCAGTAGCTCAGGGTTTGGGAAGCCAGTTCAAGACTTTGCTCTCCGATGTCGTCCCCAGCGAGGGATGTGAAGGACTTAGGGCGACGCCTGCATTTCAGTGTGTTCCTCGAACATTCCAGCTTGACCTTTCCTGGTTTGGAATTCCTTTCTTTGCCCTGGCGTTACAATGAGAAGTAATCGATAGACTAATCCATATCTTCCTTCGGAGACCTCTCGCCTTATTTATTTCTCTGTTTCTCAGTCTCTCGGGCTTTTAGTCCTTTCTGGGTTGCATTACGGCTATTTATAAATGTGCCTTTTAAAACCACAAACACCCTGGAAACAGAGCCCTATCTGTTTAATCCTTGCTTCCCCTAAAACAGCTACCCCTGGAGGGGCCTCCACAAATAATTTTTGAGTAATGGAAAGCCTTCCCATATACTGTGTTTTTGTTTTGTTTTGTTTTGTTTTGTTTTGTTTTGTTTTGTTTTAGCCCTGCTTGGTAAAAATAAATAATATCCTACACGTCTCCTTTGCATCAGGCTTGAGGAGATGTTTACCAGTCTCTGATCACTTGTTCAGATGTGTGCATTCTCAGATTAAGACTTTGGGAGTTTTACAATCCCAGGGAGAGGTTCAAGTTCAAAAGTATGTACCTGAACTCAGATCACTTGTGCTGGCATGCTTGCTGCTTGTTCAACAAATAAGTATGGAATGGATGATGGAGCCAGCAACGTGCTAGGAGGCGCTGTCCACACTGCAGGCAACACTACAGGCGTGGTTCTGGTCTCATGGAGCATGCAGTCAGTGGGGGATACAGAGTTAATGCCATCATGACACTAACGAACGAGTAGTTAAAACTCCAGGCAGGAGTTCTAAAGGATTGTGCTCTAGGAAAGGATGTTAGAAGGAAACCTGACCCAGACTGGGGAGGCCCAGGAGGTAGTAACCAGTCAGCATGGCAGAACAGCAGATGTCCAGGTCCAGACAGCCACAGAGAGAAATGGAGCTTCGATAAGGGGAGGCTAAACAGTGGGCCAAAGGTGAGGGTGAGGTGCAGAGGGCCTTCGGAAGGTTTCCACCTTTCTCCTAAGAGGGGTGAGGTCACAGTGCCTTTGCTTCACTTTCAGCCCCTCCTGTGACTTGTGCTTGCCTTGTTCTTGGTGCCACGTGGGGCATTATATCTATTCCTAGAAGGCTTAGGAAATCCTCCAGGAAGTCGAAGGCATATTACGTGTTGTCAGAGCTGCAAATGGTCCAGTGCATCCATGTGGTCTGGTTCTCCCTATAGAGAACCACAGTCAGAGATTTTGTAAAGAAAATACATTTCTCTAGCAATTTTTGGCTGTGCTTTTGCTTTTCTTTATTTTCAAGTGCTCCTTACCCGACACTTTTTTTCTTTAACCCAGATAAGGAGCTTTAGGGAGGGGTGGAAAGTCTAAATAAGAAAACCAAATGGGGATTATGAATTAGTAAGAAAGGACTGGAAGAGTGTGGGAGGTAAAGCTTTTTCATTTGTCTTATATGAAATAACTTCACTTTAAACACAGTTAATTGAACTTTTGAGCGTCACAGATTAACTGATTAAATGATGATCAAAAGACTTTAACCAACAGGATTCTTATGTCATGATACCTCCCAAATACATTTTTACTTTTTTACTTGCAATTTCATCTTTTCCTCTAATAGAGGTAATTAGAGGAAACTAATGGAATAGAAAATTAGTTTTAGAAACAGCAAATGTGGCAGTTGAGATTGTGAACCTAAAATAAGAATCAACCAAAAGTCTAAGCTGTCACCTTCATTTATCATTGACATATTTGCACAGCATTGTTCCCCCAAAAGTAAACCAATCATTTGCCTCTTAGGTAGATAGCTGGCAAAGAAATGTGTGCCTAACCTTTAAACTCCTTTGTGCTCTACGGTCATTTTCTCTTCCAGAAAAGAAGGCTCTGTTTAGCTCGACAGGGATAGGATGAAAAATAAAGAACCAGTGTTTACAAAGTACCATTAATGAACTGTATCTACCTGTTTTTTAGCATATTAAGACAATATTTCACCTTCCATAGACTGAGTAGTATTCAACTTTTTGCTGCCCTGAAACTATATAACCACATACTCTATATAATATTGAATACTGTATATAATATTGTAATACAAAATTGAAATCTTAGGTTTCAGATTGAAACCCTGGATCTGAATAGTTCTAAACTGAAACAGTGTTTCCCAAATTATTGTTAGATTCACAGCATTCTTAAAGCCTTGGCCAGTTAGTATGGCTTAGAACTTCCTGAGGAACTCCAGCCATCTAAGACTTGGGAAGTCAGAAATTGGCCCTAAGTAATTCCTGACACCAAGACTTGTGAGCTAGAACGAACAAGTTGAATAGGTAGTACCAAGCAATGATGGTCAGAAAGGAACTACAAAATGTAAGTGGTGCCAAAAATGCTAGGGGAAAAAAAGTAAGGACTAAAGCAGTCTACCACTGAGGAAAAATCTAAGATAAATCTCTGCACTTTGGAGTTTATACTTTCTACAGTGAACACAATTTGTGAAACAGGAACACAAATGGTGAGTCTTGTGCTGATTTTTATTACAATATAGTCTTAATATTTTTATTTTGAAAACAGTATTATAGTATTTGCCACATAATTTGGAGAATTATCAAGAGATTTTCTTTTAAAAATATATCATTATTGACTGTTGTGGGTTGAATTGTATCCCCCAAAAGATATGTTCAGGTCCTAACCCCAGGTACTTGTGAATATGACCTTATTTGGAAATAGGTGTAATGTAATCAGGTTAAGATGAGGGCCTGTTGGGTTAGGGTAGGCCCTAATCCAATGACTGGTATTCTTGTAAGATGAGAGAAATTTGGGCATAGACACATGCAGAGAGAATGTGATACAAAGACGCAGGCTGTGATTGGAGGAATACATCTACAAGCCAAGGATAACCAAGGATGGCTGGCCACCACCGGAAGCTAGAAGAGGCAAGGAAGTTTCCTTTCCTAGAGCCTTCTGGGAAAGCATGGCCCTCCTGACACCTGGTTTCGGACTTCCAGCCTCTAGAACTGTTAGACAATAAATTTCTCTAGATTTAAGCCATCCAGTCTGTGGTATTTGTTATGGCAGCCCTAGGAAACTAATACATAGGCTTTCGTAGTTAGAATAGAACTCATGGAGAAATTGGGGCTTAATAGTTGAGGTAGAGTAAGGAGGATATTTTAGGCAAAGGAAATAATATCTCTAAAGTTATGTGGTACCAATAAAGTATAAAATAACTTACTGTTAGAGAAATCACCAAGATAGCCATTACATTAATTTCATAAAAGACAGGGCGTGTAAACAAGGTCAACAAAGGAAGCATATAGGGGCGCCTGGGTGGCTCAGTCCTTAAGCATCTGCCTTCGGCTCAGGGCGTGATCCCGGCGTTCTGAGATCGAGCCCCACATCAGGCTCCTCTGCTATGAGCCTGCTTCTTCCTCTCCCACTCCCCCTCCTTGTGCTCCCTCTCTCGCTGGCTGCCTCTCTCTCTCTGTCAAATAAATAAATAAATAAATAAAATCTTGAAAACAAAAAACAAAGGAAGCATATAACATCAGGATACAGGACATTTCTCTAAATTGAATGCACTTATTATGTTTAATGTTCGTATTTTTCTTTTTCTCATTTGCTGCAAATGGGTGAGTTTGGGGAACACTACACCAGTGGGTTTCTAACTGGTGTGCCCCTGAGTCCTCTGGTGTGTGGAGACGTAGGTTCTGATGGAGTAGATGTGAGGCGGATGGAGGTTCCACACCTGATCAGCTCCCAGGCAGGTGCTGTTGGTCCAGGGCCCGATTACCAAGACCCTATGCTATATGATGGCTCCAATATCATAGACCTTTGAAAATACTGTTCTTTAGAAAAGCAAAACTTAATGGTAATTTTCACAGTCACTTGAACTATATAGCATATCAGTTCTTGCCTGTGAATGTCTTGCTCCTAAATCTTTATTTCCAGTCATATCATTCACTTAGGCTTAAAAGCTTAGATTCAGCTCCCTACCTAACCATTCCATTTGGATGGTCTGTGCAATCCGAACACAATGTGTCCTAAACCCAACTAATTACCCACACCTGCTCCCCAACTTTCTGTTTGTCCCACGTACCCATTTACCCAAGAGAAAGTGAAAACCCATTTTTAATTCTTCATCATCCTATCTCCTGAGTCCAGTCAGTTTCTGTCTTTTAAACTGATCCCTTAACATAGTTCAGGTTACCGTTTACCCTAGAAGAGGCAAGGGAAGGTGAAGTTGGGGCCAGTTGAGTGGATTATAAGGCAAGAAGCCCCATCGTCCCGAGGTTCTTCGCTACAGGGACTTGAGCAGTCGAGCTGGTTGTTGGCCTCTTGCGGCCTGGCAGCCGTGGAACTGCCGTGAAGCAGCGTCTCTGGCTCGCGTGCAGGAACAGACGCGAGCTCCTCGGGCAGGGATGAGCTCGGTGGTTTCTGGCAGTGGTATGTCGGAAGGGCTCTACGCAAAATTTATTTGGGGACCCAGACTACTGGTAACATATGCCACAGCTTCGTAGGGATATCATAGTGATGTAAGTAAATGGTATTTCCAAAGCTGTTTGTGCTCCTTGAGAAATGACTCTGTGTAAGCATAAATGTGAACTTTATTTCTGACAATAATCGTGGTAATATCTCTTCTGTTAAGGACCGTGTCACCCACATTTTTTGAAAAGTATCTTGCACTTTGGGCCCTTTGTATGGAATTAGCCATGGTAGGATTCTTTTGCAAGGTTCAGTACTATAGTCGTCACTTTATCATATGTAACCAGGCCACTGGTTGATGTTCTTTGCTCTGAATATTTCTTTGGAATGAGAAGAAAGCTGATGTTTCTTGAATTTCTTCTCAAGACTGTTGGAATGGATTGTTTTCCCCCATTCCTGAGAATACCATTAGGATACATGCCAGTCGAAATAGTTTGAGGGAAAACCTGTGAATCCTGTGTTCCGAAGTGCTTGTCTCTGCCACTGCTTCCTCTATCAGTATGATCTTGATAATGGACTAAGTTCTGTAAGTTTGAAGCGTACTTTTTTGCTTCTTTGTAGCTGTGAATATAATTTAAAAGCTAAAATGACATGCAAGATATTGCTACTTAAAGGATGGACAAAGCAGGGTAAATGTAAAGAATGGCGTACTATAGCACCGTAATACATAAATCAAACACTGTATAACTGCAAGTGCTCTTCCTCTGTAACCCTCCTGTAAGCTTTCCAAACCAAAATAAGTTTATGGTGAGAGATTTGACCAATAGCAATACATCCCTAGCATAATGATGGCTGTGATGCCTGGAGAAAGAATGCTTTGTGGCTCTGCCATAGCCAAGGGCACCCCTACACTACTCAAAAGGGCAAACTCTTGTATGACAATACTTAGTGATGTCAGTTTTTTGATTCTTTCTATTTCTCTTATGTGCTGTGTCTTTGGCATTTAAGTCTTAAAAGCAGCTAACAATATTTAGATATGGGGGCAGGATACACTATTCATAACGTGCTAATAAATTATGAATGATGTATTTTGGAGGGAGGTTTGTAATTTTTCAAATATGAATTTTTAATCATGTGGGAAAAATTGGGAACTTTAAAGCAAAGCATCTCTTTCTCCTGTGTTATAATTTAAAATATTGTTATATGTAGTGTGCTCCCTTAGTTACAGTACTGTTTCTCTTGTTCATTTGCATACACCTGTTATTACAGGAGCCCTCATCGAATAAACACTACGTCTTTGCACTGCCTTTGGGGACTTTGCATATCTTTTTTTTTTTTTTTAAGATTTATTTTTAACTAATCTCTACACTCAGTGTTGGGCCTTGAACCCACAATCCCAAGATAAGAGTCGCATGCTCTACTGACTGAGCCAGTCAGGCACCCCAGGGACTTTGCGTATCTGTTTTATAATTTGATCAAATCTCAGTTGTGACAAAGAAAAGTTTTCTTTCAAGATGAGACCATAAGTTCTTTGAAAGCAGGGGGCTGCTGAGGTGACTTTCTGTCCCTGGTGCTGTGAACGGCTCCTAGATACAGCCGTCAGGGACTGCTGAAAGCACCTTTGATGTGATTCCATTTGAGAGGTAGCGTTTTTCCTCTCAGGTACAGAATATGAAACAAAAGCCAGGTTAACAGAAAAACTGACTTTAAGACATAGTTTTCTTTTATGGTAGAAGTCAAACAAATTTTACATTGTGTGTAATATAAATGCAACTCTTAATTAAAACCTCTTCCACAGGGGCGCCTGGGTGGCTCAGTCGGTTGAGCATCTGCCTTCAGTTCAGGTCATGGTCTCAGGGTCCTGGGATCAAGCTCCACATCGGGCTCCCTGCCCAGCAGGGAGTCTGCTTCTTCCTCTCCCTCTGCCCCTCCCCCGGCTCATTCTCTCTCTCTCTCTCTCTCTCTCTCAAATAAATAAAATCTTAAAAAAAGAACAGCCCTCTTCCACCTACCACATTTGCTTGAACTAAAGAGGTCACACAGTGCATCCTTTAAGAAATAGATGCCCTTGTGAGACTTGGAATCTGGAAGCAGTTCCAGTGCACAGGAGCAGAGAGCTATGGCGGTACTTCCCCGGCTTTCTGGAGCGGCAGGGCTGGAAAGCTGCCGTCCTGTTGAATGAACCTAAGGAGAGAACATGTTGATCAGGTGGAAGCTGGTCAACGGTGGAGGTGGATGTGGACGAGCTCTGGAGGCTTTGGTGTATCCATCAAGCACCTTGGGGGGAGACTGGCCCTCTGCTCAGGAGCCAGGGGGCTCTTAGGGGCACAGAACCCTACTGTGGTGGCAGATGTAGCAGATGATCTGAATCTGTGGTCACTAAACATTCAAATGCCTGGCATTTGGTGGTTACCAAGTAAATAGTGGTTGAATGAACTCCCCTCGTCTAAATCCCTGCTTACTTAAAACCTTCTGATTATAAATTGATTCTATATGAGCAAAAAATGAAAGACTTTAAAATTATGCTTAACAAAATTTCTGTTTAATAAATAATCAGTGATTAGCTCTTTGGTCATTTTATTGGGCAGAATGCTTCCTACTGCAAGTGATGGAAAACCCAACTCAAAATGCTGTCGGTAATATGAAAAACGTTTTGTTTTGTTTTGTTTTCAAGTAACTATAGATGAGGAGGTTTCAGGATTGGCTGATTCCAGAGCCCGGCTGTGTTGGCAAGGACCTAAGTGCTTCCCATGTCTCCCCCCTGGCCAGCCCTGTGAGCCTCATCCCCCTCGGTTGTAAAATGATGACTCTTTGTAATCTGGTGTGCTTTCTTGTTACATCCATGGACAAAAGGAGTTCCTTCCTGCACTTACGGAGTAAAAGTCCTTCCTCTCCATCTGGTGGGGCCACGTTGGGTCAAGTCCCTGCCCCCAGACCAATTATGTGGCCAGGGTAGCACTTCGCACTGTGTAGCTTCAGCTGGTATTTATTTCTACTCTAGTCCCTGGCTCCGAATGACCATAATTGGCTTAAAATAACCAAAGCCTGTCTCCAGTTTTGGGGTCACGTTCACCTGTTACTTTGGGTCCTTGGGGGAGTAGCTGTTAGGCAGATAACATCTACTACAACAGCCTCTACCACAGTCTCCAAAAAATGTAAGCTACAGTTTACTTTGAGCTGTTTGTTCCAGGTAATGATCTTCCTGAAAATGGCGGACTCAAATGTTCCTTCCCGCCCGTCCTCCGCCCGTGAGGAAGTAGTCAGAGAAAGCAGCCCAGTGGTAGAGAGAGCATGGGCCTCTGTCCACACTGGCTATACGCACACACGTTAGAGTCCCTTGTCTTCTTAGAAAAATTGACGTTTCTCTTGTCATTTTGCAAATATGGTACACTTGCACTTGTTCTTAGTTCTCATTGTCTTTGTGAATGCACTAAAAATACTTGGTGTTTTGAACACTGACGTTCCTCTGCAGAGTCACTGTGACCATGATAATACTTTGGGGGCAAACAGAAGTTGGCTATTTGGTGCCCATAGCTGTTTTTCCACTTTTCATATATTAGCACCTTGAGTAATTTTGTCATAAATATGTAGATAATGTAGGATACTATACCTTTATAAGAATGAAGTCCATATTTTGGATTATGTTTTTATATTCAGTTCTGTAGAGACATTTGTTAAGTCGAGACATTGGTAAAACTTTTGGTAAAATCGATATTAAAGTGTTTTTTGTTATTATGTAAACAAGTTCCTTTAAATGTTTACAACTATAAAAGCATTGTGAGTTAGAGTATTTTCTCTGGTATGTATTATATAATAATAAAGTTAATTTTCCCTATTACTTTTTCCCAAGAACAGTGTTATTTCTAGCTATTGCGTGACTAAACAAGCCTTCTGAGTATATACTGGTTGAAGATTCTTCTGGAATTAACCTGTTGTTCTGTTTCCATGGTTAACTGAGGGGTAGGAAGTAGCAGGGACCAAAGCTTGTACCTCCCAAACTAATGTGGAAGACCTTTAACATTTGTAAGCGATGCTTTCACAGATCTGCATAATCTCTCTATGTAATTTCTCAATCTATATAATTGCAATCTATGTAATTGTGAATCTATGTAATTCTCTGTGTAATTTCTCAGTCTATGTAATTGCAAGTACTGTTGTAGTATTTAAGGCTTTCTTCAAAGTAACTATTCAGAAAGACAGTATTTTGTGTATGTATCCTCAAATAAAAAATTAACTGTTCAACTTTTCTCTTCTGATTACACTAGTTGGAGTGTTCCTGAAACATTTCACAAACCACCTATCCTTCTTAGTATAATTTTATCCTCATGTATCAAAAGCCAATGGAACTTCTACTCTTTAAAGTATCCAAACTTGTTTCCTGCTTAAGGGTAATTGTTCTTATTAGGTTTCTTTGTTTCTGTGTATTGCTCTGGCCACTGACTTCCTTTTCTGGACAGTTTTCTACTTTGGAAGAATTGCTTCTTTTTTTATATGTCATTATATCCTGTAGACAACAACTAGGAACTTGCAGTTTCGATGCTGGGTGGCTGAGCGGGCTCACTCACCTGCGGACTTGCGTCCACACACCCGGCCCGCAGCAGGTTTGATCCCGATGAGCTCCTCAGCAGAAGCACAGATTCTGCCACAGACCTAGAGCAGCCCTCGGAGTCTGTGCTGCACATGTGAGATCCGCGATGTCACAGTTCCTCTCTGCTGGCGTTTAAGTCAGGCTCAGACCCGCTGAGTGCCAGAGTTAGGCTTTGTCATCTTTCCCAGCTCCCTTTCCTGATTTTACGTGCCCTCCACAGGTCTGCGTGTTCTGCGGCTGCCCAAGCTTCCTCCCTCTCCTAAACCAACACTTCACCAGGCTTTTGCAGCTGAACTCCTCTGACCAGTGCACCAGAACATTTTTTTCTTTGAAGTGCATGCCATCTTCTGTTCTGTGCTCTGCTAGCTCCTTCTCTTTGCTGTTACTTGATGACCTTGGGGTTATTGCGTATTCTACAAGGTCACCTGGTGTCTCCCGCTCCTCGCTGCTCCTGGGAGCCTGCCGTATCCCTGCAGAAGGGTCGGTCAGCTGCTTAGTGTCCGGTTCCTAACTTCGTCTCTAGGCACCTTCTCTTCTGCCCCCACTCGAGTTACTCACTTCCCTGGCTGCTCACATGTCCCATTCTGCTCACTCCCACCCAGTCTTCACTGGAGCTCCAGCCTCCTGGACACCCCCACCCCTTCTGTCAGGTGAGGAGCTGTTCCCTCCCCAGAGAGGACACCATCGACCTCTCCTTCGCCTCTTCCTTCTTCGTCCTTCAGCTGTACGTGCTTTGCAGATCCCCAGCCCTGGCTTCCCAACCTGCCTTGCCTGCTGCTGTAGAGACAGAGCTCTCTTTAGGTCAGGTTCACTATGGATTTGTGGTCTGCTTCCAAGGGCACTCAGTAGTACTGAGCGATCCTCTCTCTTATCCTGGCCATCTTGCCCTTTCTTTCCACCTGCTATTTTAAACGTTCACTAATCTGTTCAAGCCCGTTTTCTCTTGTCTGGTAGGTGACAGGGAAGGAGAACAGTCTTGCTGAGGAAACCACATCTCCAACCTGTGAAGTCACTTTCCTCCATGCTCATCCTCGAGCCTTCTCTTGTACTCTCAGAGGCAAGGAGGTCTCTCTTCGTGCCTGAGGCTAATCCCTGCCTTCCACTTTGGCTCTCATCCCTTGAGTTTTCAGACTTGCACCACCAGCCATCCTTTGTTTGGCTCCTGGTAACTTCCAGTTTGTGTGTCTTGCACTCTGCAGTGCCCCTGAACACCCCATCTCTTCTTCCCATCACAGCCAAGTTTCTCGTAAGGGTTGTCAGTACTTTTCATCTGCAACACCCTGCTGCTTAAATCTTAGCCGACTGATTTTGCCACCACCTTCGGCGAGGCTGAATTCATGTGCGGTCCTGGGGCTCAGACCCAGTGGACACTTGGCACCTCTGTCTTATTCAGCCTCTCCCTTAGGAGGACTGCTTCCCAAATCTCCACCATGTTGGCTCACAGGTATTTTAAGTTTCATCTCTCTGGATCTGTATGCGTTACTTTGCCATAAATGGATTCCTCCTCAGAACCTTCAGTATTATCTCCCTTGTTGGTGTCACACACCAGCTGGTTCCCTAAGCCAGAAACCACAGAATCCTCTCAGAGGACTCCACCGTCCCAGCATGATAAATTTCTTCTGCCAGGAAGTGAAACGTGGACCGAATCCTGTGGTCAAGGCCACCCACCTTTGCCTCCTTTCTGACCTTCGGAAATCTTAAAAGCCAAACCATTGTTCATGGGAGAAACTAGGAAGGCAGAGGCCATCTTGTCTACTCACTATGACTTAATTTTCTGGAAGATTCAAGGTCATGATTGGCAATCAATTGCTGAACAAGTGTGCTGTGCTGTTAGAGTCACTTTTCTGGCGCGTTTCCTGGTCAGTGGTTGCCTTTGCTGTCAGCACTTGACTGCCATCGTGCCTGTAGCTCACAGTCCTGCAGGGTATATGCTTCTGATCGCCTGTGGTCTGTGAAGTTAGTTTCCTTGAAATGAATGTAAAGACAAGTCGGTAAGTTCCAAATGAACGAGCTTTCTCCCGTAGCCTTGGTCCTTTGGCTCTGTGTTAGCTGTTTCAGCCGGCTCGGAGGTCGTTTGTTCCTGATCTGTATTTTGTCTGAGTTCCTGAATGGCTGACTTTTTTTTTTTTCCTCTTTGCTTTCATTTATTGTACCTTGTTTAAGAAATCTTTCCTTTCCCCTTCAGATGATGAATGAATTTCCCTGTCTTTCAAAATTGTGCCTTTTACATTTGCATTAATTTACCTGAAAACAATATTTGTGGATGTTTTCAGGTAGGGGTCCGATTTCACATTTATTCCCCACATGGATACCCAGATGTCCAGGTATCATTTATCAAATTGTCTATTTTCTTCTCCCAGGCATTTGTGATACCTGCTCAGTCATAAATACAGAGGCTTATTTCTGGATTTCTACTCCATGGTCAGTATATCCATCTTTGTCTGAATGGTTGACTTTTAAATGGACACCCATTTCTATTTATTTTATACCTTTTCTATTATCTCATTTAAATTTCTCTTGGAAAATTAAAAGCCCATTAGTAGCACATATTCATTTTAGATTTTCTATTTTGGGATATGGTCTTTCCCCCACCTTCAGGTATCATTTATGCTGAGGAAACCCTCATCAGGTAAATATCATTATCACAGATTGGATTCAAAAAACCTCCTTGTGATTTTGAGCCTTAAAATTAACACCCATTGTAATAAAACCACATCAAATCTGAGTTAAGTAGACATAATTATTTAACTAGTTCATATTAGGTTATCTTCTTATATAACCTAACTGGGCAGTTTTCCTTCCTTAATTATTCTGTAATATGGCTATTTACCTGCTCCTGTTAAATCCTTTTGTAGCTGTGAAGCACCGTACATTTGACGTATAGAACATATACTCTGTATTTGATGTGTATGTCATTCAACTTCAAGCAAGGAAAGAGAAAAAGAAAGTAAAGCCCCACAGATTATAAAAACAAAATAAATCAGTAAAATCAATGCAAATTCTACTGTACCCATAGAGACGGGGGCATGAGGCCAGCAAACCTCAGCTACTCCCTCCCTGAGGAGAGAACATCGGGCTATACTCCTGACCCCTGGGTTGAAGGTGAGGGCATGGGGCCCCCTGTCTCCTGGTGCTCAGCTACAGGGAGGTGTGTGAATTCCGGATCCCCTCGGAAACAGGAGGGCCATCAACGGAAACTCCTCATACAGTTGGAGTCTTCTCACCTACACGGAATAATTCATTACCCCTTGCGGTGCTTGGTTCTATCTGTGTTAGCCAAACACAGATCTCTCCACACCAAAAATAGCACACTGGACAGCTTGGCTCCTTACCTGCCCCCTTCCTTCTGCCCCATTTCCTGCCTGAAGCACATCCTTTGGTAATTCTTCCAGTTTAGGATTGTGCATAGTAAACTTACATTGTTTGATACTATCACCTAGTCTTCTATTTTTTATAAAGCTCTTTATTTTGAAATAGTTATAGATTCTCTTACAGTTTTAAGAAAAAATACAGAGCTCTCATCTACCCTCTCCCTGTTTTCCCCAGTGATAACATCATGCAAAACTCCCCTAAGACACCACCACCAGGATATCGCCGTTGCCACAGCTGCAGAGACGTCATTTCTGTCACTACCACGATCTCCTATTGCCCTTTTATAGGCACACACTTCCTTCCTGCCCCCACCCCCTCTGTAGGCCCTGGCAACTAGTAATCCGTTCTTTATTTCTATAATCTTGTCGTTTCAACAGTGTTTTTAAGTGGGATCCTGCATCTCATAATCTTTCGGGGCTGTTTCTCTGGAGAGTCGTCCAGGTTACTGCATATACCAACAGTTCATTGCTTCTTCCTGCTCAGGAGGGTCCCTTGGTGTGAGTGTACCAGAGTTCGTTCACCTGTTGAAGAGCATCTGGGTTGTTTCCAGTTTGGGGCTATTGTGAATAAAGCTACTATAAACGTTGGTGGTACAGGGTTTGTGTGAACATAAATCTTAATTTTTCTGGGATAAATGCCTAGGAGTGCAATTGCTGAGTCAGATGGTAGTTGCATGTTTAGTGTTTTAAGAAACTGAACGAATTTCCAAAAGCGTAGTTCCACCAGCAGTGTGTGGGTGATAGGATTTCTGAGCGTCCTTGCCATCCTTTGGTGTTGTCACTGGTCTTTATTTGAGCCATTCTGGTAGTTGTATAGTGATACCTCATTATGGTTTAATTTGCATTTCCCTGATTAATTGGGTAATAATGTTCAACATATTTTCACACGCTTACTTGCCATTTGCCTATCTTTTTCAGCCAATGTCTCTCCATGTGATGACCATTTTCCAGTTGGATTGTTTGAGTTTATACTGTGGAGTTTTGAGGGTTTTTTTGAATGTGTAAAATCTAGATACTAGTCCTTTGTTGGATATGTATTTTTTCAGTCTTCCACTCTGTAGCTTATCTTTTCATTCTCCTAACAAAATTTTCCTTTTTTTTCAAGATTTATTTATTTATTTGAGAGAGAGGGTATGTGCGTGAGTGCACAAGCAGGAGGTGCAGAGGGAGAGGGAGAGAGAATCTCAAACAGACAGCACCAGGCGCGGAGCCTGATGTGGGGCTTGATCTCATGACCCCAAGATCACGACCTGAGCCAAAATCAGGAGTCAGATGCCCAACCAACTGTGCCACCCAGGTGCCCCCAAAATTTTCTACAAAGCAGAAGTTTTCAATTTTGATGAAGTCCAATTTATCAGTTTTTCTTTCTCTGGCTTATTTTTTGGAGTCAAGCCTAAGAACTCTGCTTTTCCATAGATCCTCAAGAGTTTCCCCTAATTTTCCCCAGAATTTTATAGTATGATGTTTTACCTTTAAGTCTGTGATCTAAATTGAGTTAATTTTGCGTAAGGTATGAGACTTAAGTGTCATTTTTTCCCTTTATGGATGTCCAGTTGCTTTAGCACCATTTGTTGAGAAGGCTAATAACTTTCTGGCATTGAATTGTTTTTGCAGTTTTATTCTTTTAAAAGATTGTATTTATTTATTTGAGAGAGTGAGGGAGAGAGGTCACAAACAGAGGGGAAGGATAGAGGTAGAGGAAGAAGCGGACTCCCTGCTGAACAGGGCGCCCAACACGGGGATCAATCCCAGGACGCTGAGATCGTGATCTGAGCCGAAGGCAGACGCTTCACCGACTGAGCCACCCAGGTGCCTGTTTTTGCAGTTTTAAAATCTGTTGGATGACTAGTGTAGGTCTACTCCTGGATTCTCTGTTCTCTTCCATTGATCTGTGTCTCCAAGTGTCGGTATCATATAGACATGATTACCGTAGCTATGAAGTCTTCAAATCAGGTAAAGTGATTCCTTAGCTGTTCTAGTTCTTTTGTCTTTCCGTATAAACTTTAGAATAAGCTTGTCTATACTCAAAAAGCTTTGCCAGAATTATAATAGAAACTTTATCAACATGTGTCAACTTGGGGAGAATTGACATCTTTACTGTGTCCAGTCTTCTAATCCAGGAACACAGTATATCTCTCCCTTTATTGAGATCCCCCCCCATCAGCATTGTGTACTTATTAGCGTAGAAGTCCTTTGTATGTTTTGTTAGACTGACACCTAAGTAAATTGTTTTAAGGATTTTATTTATTTATTTGAGAGAGAGAGAGTGTGTGCGCCAGCAGGGGAAGGGACAAAGGGAGAGGGAGAAGTAGGCTCCCAGCTGAGCAGTCAGCCCCACACAGGACTCGATCCCAGGATCCCAGGACTGTGACCCAAGCCGAAGGCAGAGGCTTCACTGACTGAACCACCTAGGTGCCCCCCAAGTATATTTTTTGAGTGATTGTGAGTGGCATTATATTTTTAATTTTGATGCCCACATGTTTATTGTTAGTATTAGGAATACAGTTGATTTTTATATTTTGTAATCTTGACCTTGATGAATTGATTATGGGTTGTAGATTTTTTGGTTTGTTTTGTTTTTTGAGATTCCTTGAATTTTATTTGTACACAATCATATCACCCACCGGTATGAGCAGTTTTATTTCTTCCTTTTCAATCTGTGTGCCTTTGTTTCCCTTTCATGTCTCATTGCACTGGCTGGAACTTCCTGTGTGGTATTGAAAAATAGTGGTGAGAGCCCACATCCTTACTGTGTCCCTGATCTTAGAGGGAAAGTAGTCTTTCATCGTTAAGTATAAGGTTAGCTGTAGATTTTTTAAATGCTCTATATCAAGTTGAAGTTCCTCTCTGTTCTTTTTTTTTTTTTTTGAGAGTTTTATCACAAGCACGTTGACTCTTGTGAAATGCTTTTTCTGCAGCAATTGATGTGATCATCTGACTTTTCTTTTTTAGCCTATTAATACTGACATTGATTTTGCAATATTGAACTAGCCTTTCATCCCTGAAATAAAGCCAACTTGGTCATAGTGTATAATTGTATTTATAAATATAAACATTTAGTGAATTGTATTTGCTAGTATTTTATTAAGTACTCAGGAGAGATATTGTTCTGTAGTTGTTTGTTTCAATACTGTCTTCTGGTTTTTGGTGTCTGTGTAATAGTAAATATATGTAAATAAAATTTTAAATATTTTTATGTTATGTAACATGCAATTATGTAACAATATGTATTAATATATACTTATATTAATATATTACTTTTATGTAGTATATGAAACAACATATCTTTAATATGTTAAATATATAACATTAAAATATTTAAATTAAAAAGTCAGGTAATAATAAATATCAGTTTCCTAAAATGACTTGGGAAGGGTTCCCTCTTCTATTTTCTCAAAGAGGTTGTATAGAATTGTGTTCTTTTTAAAATATTTGATATAATTCTCTAGTGATACCATCTTGGCCTGTATATTTCTTTTTTGTGAGTTTTAAAATTATAAATTCAATTTCATTAATCACTATAGGGTTATTTAAATTTTGTCTATTTTGTGTTGGGTGAATTGTGGTACTTTGTGTTTTCAGAGAATTGGTCCATCTCATCTAAGTTGTTGAAATAATGTGTGTGGAGTTTTTCATGTTATTCCTTTTTTATCTTTTTGATGTCTGCAGGGTCTGTAGTGATATGTGCTGTTTACTTCCTGAAATCAACTCTTTGTGTCTTCTCTGCTTTTCTTTGTCAGTCTTAGTTACATAAATGGATTGAAGGTGGCCCTGTATATTGGCCCCTGTGTTGTTTTCTTCTTCACAGCAAGCTGAGACATTAGTTCAAAGTCTGCCAGCACTAAACTAAAATTCTTACACACTCCATTGCTTAAAATACAGCCCAAATAAGCATATTTTTAGCCATTTAGAGACTTCCTGCTTTGCGTACCCTGTGAAATGACACTCACCATCTGCTAACCTTTGATAAACAAACTCAGGGGCTATAAAAAACATCAGGCTGCTGGCTGCCCACCAGGCTGGTGAGTGACATCATGTGGGCACATAAATCCCCTCTGCAGACCCTTCTCCCCCGGAAGTGCCCGTGCCCTGTCCCCCTTCTGGGTACCGTGTCTGGAAGCTCTCCTGCCCTGAGGGATGTCCCCTCCAGTGCAGCCTGTCAAAGTGCTGCCCAAAGAAAGGGGCTTGTGCCATCTCACGGTCACGTCTTTTTCCTGGATTGGCCCCTAATTCCTTGAACTCATCACAGTTTTGCTAGAAGTTTATCAACGTTATTGATCTCCTCAAGGAGCCAGCTTTTGTTTCATGGATTTTCTCTTTTGTTCTTCTATTTTCAGTTTCATTGATTTCTGCTCTTTATTATTTCCATCTTTCTGCTTGCTTTAAGTTTATTGTACTCTTCTTTTTCTAGGTTCTTGAGGTAGGAATGTAGATAATTGATTGAGACGTTCTTTTTTCCTAATGTATGCATTTAGTGCTCAGAATTTTCCTCTCAGCCATGCTTTAGTTGTATCCCACAAATTTTGATAGGTTGTATTTTCTTTTCCATTCAGCCCAATATATTTGTTTGATTTCCCATGAGGCTTCTTTAAATCATAGATTATTTAGGGGGGCCTGGGTGGCTCAGTCAGTTCAGCATCTGCCTTTGGCTCAGGTCAAGATTCTAGAGTGCTGGGATCGAGCCCCACATCATTGGGCTCCAGGCCCACATCATTGGGCTCCCTGCTCAGCGGGGAGTCTGCTTCTCCCTCTCCCTCTACCCCCCTCCCAGCTCATGCTCGCTCCTCTCCCTCTCTCTCAAATAAAATCTTAAAAAAAAAAAAAAAAGTCCTAGATTATTTGGAAGTATGTTGGTTAGTATTCAAGTATTTGGAGATTTTCCTGTTGTCTTCATGTTACTTATTTCTAGTTTGATTACATTGTGGTTGGAGAACACATTCTATGTGATTTCAGTTCTTTTAAACTTGCTGGGGTTGGTTTTATGACCCAGGATATAGTCTAACTTAATAATATGTCTCATGGGTCCTTGAAAAGAACGTGTTCTGCTCTTGTTGGGTGGAGTATTCTGTAAATGTCAGCCAGAGCGCGTTGGTTTACTGTGTTTTTGTTCTTCTTTGTGCTTGCTGACTTTTTGTCTGGTTCTCTCAGGTGTAGAGAGAGGGGTATTGAGGTCTCCAACCGTAATTGTGGATTTGTCTGTTTCTCCTGTTAGTTCTGTCAGTTTTTGCTTGACATATACTTCATAGCTCTATATTTGGTGCATACACATTTAGGATTCCTGTGTCTTTTTTTTTTTTTTTTTGATATATAATTGACATAACGTTATATTAGTTTCAGGGGTGGATTCCTATGTCTTACGGGTAGATTTATTCCTTTATCATTATGTAATAACCCTTTTGGTCTGAGGCATTTTTGCTTGCTATGAAGTCTGTTTTATCTGATGATGATAATCATAATGCTTTCCTTTGACGAATGTTTGCATGATACAGCTTCTTCCATCCTTTCACTCTCAGCCTGCCTGTATCATAATCGAAGTGAGTTTGTTGTTGACAGCATATAGTCATGTCATGTTTTTTTCATCTAATCTTCCTTTTGTCTAATTGGTATATCTACACAGTTTCCATTTATTGTAATTATCAGTATATTAGGACTTATTTTTGCCAGTTTTTATTCTGTTGTTTTTCATTTCTCTCTTTTTCCAGTGTTCCTGTGGTTTACGTGAACATTTTTAGGAATTCTGTTCAATTTATATATAATATTTTTGAGTATATCTCTTTGTATAGGTTTTTTAAGGGTTGCTCTGCGTGTTTCATTATATATACATACCACAGTCTACTGGTGTCATCATTTTCTCCATTTGAGGGGCATATAAAAACCTTACCTTCTTTTACATCTCTTTACTGTGCCCCACCTTTGATATAATTGTCTTAAATGTTTCCTCTACTCATATTTAGAATCACTTAAGACAGTGTTATCCTTTTTTGCTTTAACAGCCAGATATAATTTAGAAAGCTCAATAGGAGAAAAAGAAGAGCCTATTGTGTTTATCTTTCTTTTAAAGTTTTTATTTCAGTAAGCTTTGCACCCCACATGGGGCTCAAACTCATGACCCCGAGATCAAGAGTTGCCCGCTTTTCTGACAGAGCCAGTCAGGCGCCCCTTGTTTATACATGTTTTTGTTTGCCAAGTTCTTCCTTCCTGATGTTCCAAGGCTCCTTTTATCATTTACTTTCTGTTTAGAGAACTTCTTTACTTCTTTTAACCATGCCTTTAGGATCGGTCTGTTGCTGACAAAGTCTGTAGAGTCTCCCCCACCCCACCCAGCCCCAAAGAATGTCTTGATTCTCCCTTCATTCCAGAAGGTCATTTTCACTAGATATAAGATTCTGGATAGAGAATTCTCTGTCAGCCCTTCAAAAATGTGCCACTTCCTTCTGGCCCCTGTGGTTTTTGATGAAAAATCTGCTGTCATTGGATTATTTTTTTCTCTGTAGGCAAGCTGTCATTTTCTCTGGCTGCTTGCAAGATTTTTTCTTTGTCTTTAGTTTTCAGAAGTTTAGTTATGATGTATATTGGCATGGATTTATTTGGATTCATCCTCAGCTTTTTGAATCTGGATTTATGTCTCTTGACAAATTTAGAAAGTTTTCAGCCATTGTTTCTTTGAATACTTTTGCAACCTTTTTCTCTTTTTCCTCTTCTTTCCTGATTCCAGTGACGCAAATATCAGCTTTTTTTTTTTTTTTATAGAATCAAAGGTCCATGAGGCTCTACTCATATATTTTCAGTCTGTTTTCTCTTTGTTGTTTAGATTGGATGTTTTCTGTCCTCCGGTTCACTGAGTGTTCCCCTGTCCCTTCCATTTTGCTGTTGAGCTCATCCCCTGAGCTCTATATTTGTTATTGTATTTTTCAACTGTAAAATTACATTTGGTTCTTTATACCTTTTATTTCTTTGATACGACTTTCTCTTTGCTAAAGATTTGTTTTTCATTTGTTTCAAGCATGTTTGTGTTGTTGAAATATTTTTATATTTAAAAATCTTTTAAAAGATTTTTTAAGTTGCTTTGTAATTTTTGTCGTGCATTTCTGACACTTCTGTTGTCTTGGCATTGGAATCTATAGGTTATCTTTTCTCTTTCAGTTTGAGGCCTTCCTGGTTCTCAGTATGATGAGTGATTTCACTTGAAACCTGGACATTTTTATATTATGTTATGAGACTTCAGATCTTTATTTAAATCTTTCATTTAACTGGTTTCCACTCTTGGGCACAGCCTTGTTGCCGCCAGGTGGCGGTAGAGTGCGTATTCCATGCTTGGCTCCCACTGACATCTAGGTGGAGGGAGTGCTCCTTATTCCTGCTCGGTGGGGCTGAGTGCTCCAGTGTCCTGCGTCTCCCACATCACCACCAACCACCGTGGTCTCTGCTGACACCAGGGTGAGGGCTGGGGGCGGCTCATAACCAGCTAGCAGGGATGAGCATCTCAGCTCCGTGCTTGGTTTTCTCTGACACCACCCTGCTGTAATGAGGTTCTGCGGCCTCACTGGGGGACGTCTAGGCCCCCCACTCAGTCTTTGCTGGCATGGGTGGGGGTGGGGTCACAGATTTTCCTGTGCTGTCTGGCTGCAGTAGAGCCATTGATGTGTAGAAGTTTTCTCACTTGCTAGGCTGCCCTTACCTGGGTCTATGGCTAGACAGAGCAGCTTTCTGTTGGTGCTTTTTAAAATCTGCACCCATTGCCATTTCCAGATTGCCAGCTTGTTCAGCTCCAAGTCTGGGGTATGTTCTTCTGTTTCACGGTGATGATGATGTGTTTAACTGTGGACTTACTCTTATTTATCCTTCTCATGGTTCATAGTTATTTTTGATCTGACAGTCCCTTTAATTTTAATTCTGTTGAAATTCTTAGTCATGGTTTCTTTTAATATTGGCTCTATACCACATTCTCTATTTTTCCATTCCCAAACACCTGTTAGACCTATACTGGACCTTTTCCTTCAATCCTCCATGTTTCTTAAACCCACACAGTTTCCTCTCCTCTCAACTCTTTGTTCTGCCTTCTGGTAATTTTCTTCAGTCTCTATTCCTGTTCATAAATTTTCTCCTCATTTTTATTGATTCCTCTTTAACCCATCCATTCACTATTTAATTTTAAAAACTACAATTTTTATTTCTGGACACATTCTAGAAATCTACTTATTCTTTCATATTATTCTTATAAATTCAGTTCCTTTTTTATGGTATTCGTCATCTTGAATGTCTACTCAAGATAACGAATGTTGACCCATGAACAACACAGGCTTGAACTGCACAGGTCCACTTCTACATGAATTTTTTTTTTACAGTACAGTAATGTAAATGTATTTTCTCTTCATTATTTTTTTAAAGAATTTATGTATTTATTTGACAGAGAGAGAGGCAGCGAGAGAGGGAACACATGCAAGGGGAGTGGGAGAGGGAGAAGCAGGCTTCCCGCTGAGCAGGGAGCCTGATGCGGGGCTCGATCCCACGACCCCGGGATCATGACCTGAGCCAAAGGCAGACGCTTAACGGCTGTGCCACCCAGGCACCCCTTCATTATTATTTTCTTAGTAGCATTTTCTTTTTTCTAGCTTGCTTTATTGTGAGAATACAGTATATAATACATGTAGCATAGAAAATATGTGTTAATCTGTTATTTATGTTATCATAAATAAAATCCAGTCAACAGTGGACTGTTAGTAGTGAAGTATTTGGGAAGTTGAAAGTCATATGTGGGTTTTTCAACTGCACAACATGGGATGGGGGAGAGGAGTAGTGTTAGTGCCCCAACCCCTGTGTTGCTCAAGGATCAACTGTACTTTATTAGATTCTTTTTTTTTTTAATCAAATTCTTGTGTAATCTAGATGTCTGCAGATGGCAGACTCACTTGTGATGGATTGGTTCCTTGAATGTTTTGTGACTTTAGATTGTGAGCTCATTTTCAAGGAGCTATAAATGTGAGAATCCTGTTTCTTGGATTGAGGATGTGTCCTTCCAAAGTAATTCTTCCAGGAATCCTAATCATGTCACTTTCATTTTTATTGTTGCTCATTTCTTGATTTGGAGGTTTATTGTCCACATGTTTATTTAAATTTGAATTTCAAACCCACCTGTCCTACCAGCCCATGATTAATCTTCAAAGGGAAATGTTCTTCCCGTTCATTTAGAGGCCAGGCAGAGTGAAAGAAGGCTCCTCATCCCCTTGAGCTAGTGAATAGATTTTTTTCCTCCAGTCTAACTCAAATTTAGCTCTCTACTCCCTCCTTCACATGGGCACAAGCTCTTATGCTCTGTCCCACACACATCTTAAACTCAATACTGACACATCTGGACCCCTACTGCTTTTTTCTGTTTCTTCTCTTTTCCAAGCATCTAGAATTTTCCTTCCTTTCCTAAAAGCTCAGCTATGCTTTTTTTTTTTTTTTTTTTTTTTTTTTTTTTTAGAAAACATGGTATGTTTTATCCAGAATTTCTAGGAGTTTGGCCAAAAGGGTTTTCAAACAAAAAGGTTTTCTACTAAAGTATGAATACTTACCTGTTTGAGCTACAAGATGTAGAGTATGAAGTTTGTTGGAGGGGCGCCTGGGTGGCTCAGTCGATTAAGCGTCTTGACTCTTGGTTTTGGCTCAGGTATGATCCTCAGGGTCATAAGATTGAGCCCCATGTCGGGCTCCACACTCAGTGCGGAATATGCTTGAGATTCTGTCTCTCCCTCTCCCTCTCCCTCTGCCCCTGCCCCTTCTCGTGAGCTCGCTGTCTCTCAAATAAATATATAAATATTTTTTAGAAAGAAAGAAAATCGCAAGGAAGAAAAAATACATTTACAGTACTGTACTGTAAAAAAATCCACATATAAGTGGAACCATGTAGTCATTCAAGGGTCAACTATACGATGTATTGGGCTTTATATTTTAAATAGAAGAAGATATTGAACAAGACAGAAATTCGAGTGTTTTCATTTTCACCTGGCAATCTTAACCTTTGATTTCTTAGGTTATGAAGACTCTTCAATGAATATGATTAGATTTAGCATGTTTTATTTTGTGTGAGTGTATAGTGAAATTATATAAGATTTGCCATTTTCCCCCTTTTTAAGTCTACAGTTCATTTGCATTAAGTACATTCACATTGTTGACAACCACTGCCACAGGCTGTCTCCAGAACTTTTCCATCTTTCCACACTGGTACGCATGTCCATTAAACATCCCTCATTCCCCTCCTCCCCAGCCACTGGCAGCCAGGGTTCTACTTTCTGTCTCTGAGTCGGACTACTGTAGGCACATTACGTAGATGGAATCTACAGCGTTCCTGCTTTTGTGCCTGGATTGTTTCCCTTCGCGTAATGTGTTTGATGGTCATCCGTGTTGTAACGTGTGGCGGGATTTCCTCATTTTCAAGGCTGAGTAATATTCCAGTGTATGTTTACACCATATTTTGTTTATCCATTTATCTATAAATGGGTTGCTTTTTTTGGGCTGCTGTGAACACGAATGTGGCATGCTTTAAAAACATGCAGTGAGAAGCATAAAACTTGTTATTTTTATTTTTTTTATTTTTTATTTATTTATTTTTTTTTTTAAACTTGTTATTTTTAAATGCTGACAAATTTATCCTGTACGTTCATTGCCTGTAACCATGAGAAAATCGTGAGAGGCTAAATAGGCTCCATCTTTGAGTGATGATGGATATAGTTCTGAAGAAACAGGGCTAGGTTAAGTGTCCGCAAAGAAATAGGCTGTTTGGACTTACCTGGGGGAGAGAAGGAGCCAGGGCTGGGAGAGCTTGGTCTGGGTTTGGAAAAGGTGTGTGGAGGTAACGCCAGAGGTGGAGGTGCAAACCAGGGAACCAGCGATACAGAACAGGGCCTTCAGGGCCTCCGAAAATGAGTCCAGCAGCAGGGGGTTCACCATGGTGGCTTCTGATCAAGGTGGGAGGGGCGGGGGAAGGAGTGGGTCCTCTGCAGCTCCTCGTCTCAGCAGAACTAAAGTTCTTTGGTAACAGAAAAAGCAAAATTGGTCATTAAGGCAGCGTGGGGCTACTGATGCTACATCATGCTAATTTAATTAACAGATTCTACTGTAAAGTCTTCCTTTCCATTTTATGGAAAATAATATTCCAAATTAAATATATTACTCTGTGTAAAGAAGAAATGAAGAATTCTTTCTACATTGAATGAGAGAAATTTCCCACTTCAAATAGTAACCGAGACGTGGCTTAAGTGTCCTTCCCACAAGTTCTGTTCCCTTCTATAAGGGAATAGAAGCAAGACCACAAAAATTTGCAAGGGTGGGGGAAACAGACCTGTTTTTAAAAAGACGAAGGGAGTGGACTTCTCAAAGCCTAGACGTTTCCCAGGGTTTTTCTTTTGTACAGAAAACACTTGAAATTTCTTTCTTTTTTTTTTTTTTTTTAAAGATTTTATTTATTCATTCGACAGAGATAGAGACAGCCAGCGAGAGAGGGAACACAAGCAGGGGGAGTGGGAGAGGAAGAAGCAGGCTCATACCAGAGGAGCCTGATGTGGGGCTCGATCCCATAATGCTGGGATCACGCCCTGAGCCGAAGGCAGACGCTTAACCGCTGTGCCACCCAGGCGCCCCAACACTTGAAATTTCTAGACTATTCTGGTCATTGCTTATGCATATTTCTTTGAATAGTGACTAGCAAAGGGACAAATTTTATACATTACAAGAATAGTCTTCAGACTTCCAACATCAAAAGAAATTGTCCCAAGAGCAGTGTTTAGAAAACCAGTGAATTGGCATGTAAGCCAAATATCAAAAAGGTAAAAAGGTAAGTTGACATGTTTTTCGTTGTTTTCACAGAATAGTTGCCTCTTTTTTCTGTTATATTAACAAGTAAAATTTTATTAACTTTTTTTGATCATAGTCTAAAAATAAATTTGTATCACATATTATAAAGTTACTTTTCATGGCCTCTTTTTGTTTTGCAGATTTTTTGTTTAAGTTCTTGGTTATTGGAAATGCAGGAACTGGCAAGTCTTGCTTGCTTCATCAGTTTATAGAAAAAAAATGTAAGTGACATCACATGGTCAGTGTTTCATGCGTGTCTTCCCCTGAGAGTGCTCTCTTGCTCAGACTTGTTTATGGTAAAACTTCTGAATATTATTTCAGGAAAAAAGTTATAGTTTAAAAGTATGTTAAAATAACACTAAAAGTTTATGTTATATTAAACTTCTAGCAGTATGACTGAGTTTTTATTAAGTTATTTCAGTTTTATGGTGCTTCATTGTTCAATATGTTATCGTACCCTACATTTTCCAAATACTCCAGTACATTCCAGGTACTGAAATACAACATGGTGAGGCAGAAGGCTGCAGAAGACTTTCCTGTCCTGACAGGGAGCCGCCCAGGAAGCCCAAGTGGTACATTGTAGATAAAACAGTCCTGTTGAGTCCTCGGTGGCCTTGTACTGTAGTGAAGGCAGTTATTGTCATCAGTTCTGTTTTGCGGGTTCAAGAAGCAGGTTTAGAGCAGTTGGGTGTGTGCCCTGGGGATGCTCCCCTAGAGTTGGTTAGACTCAAGTCCAGGTCTTGTGACCACAGACCCATCTTTTTGCCATTGACTTGCACCGTTTTGGGAAGGGGAGTTGAATGTTTTATTCCAAAGTGTTGTAAAAGACTTGTAAGTTTGAAAGACCCTTAAAATAAACAGTGCTTTTATAATCATGGAAAGAATTGTGGAGGATGACCTGTTCCATGGCCGTCAGGTGGAGGCACAAACACAGAATCACTGTCATTTATTGCACTGAATCCTAAGCATGTGCGCCTAAGTGCTGGTGGGTGAGACGGGGAAACTCACAGCAGAGGGAGTCCTTGGCAAGGAGCTCTGAAGAATAAAACTGTAGAAATGTATTCTCCTACTTCCGTTGTCATCACCCAGGAGCTTGTTGAGACCTCTGTCTAGAGACAGAGAGCCAGCGTGGGTTAGTCACAGAGCCAGTCCTCACGGAATGTAACAAGTATTCACTCACCGGGGGTGGGGGGCCCAGGTCTCTTCACAAGTTGCCAAGACTGCATTGTAGCATCTCCAGAAAAAAATGCCCCAAGGGTGTTGGGCCCAGAACCTACTGTTTATCTTTGTGGCCTCTCTCTGTGGCAAGCTCTCCCTTGACAGTCCTCCCCTAACTCCTCACCACAGAGACGAGTATGTGTGTTGTGTTAGTCTGCATGGCCTACAGCATGATGGGAAAGCCTTCACTGTATTTGTCTCGTGGCCATGCTGTCATCAGGACACCCTTGGACTTCAGCTCACCCCTTGAAGCTTTTACTTTGACGCTTCTTGGCAGCTTGAATTCTAGAATGTCCACTCTAGTTCCACATCATCTGAGACAGGCTGGTGTGGTCAGTATTCACCTGTCATCCACCCCAACCCCCACCCCTGGCCCCAGGAAACCACACACCATCAAGTGGCATTCGTGATTTCTAGCACACTTAGACTCTGCTACAGTTATCAAGTGTCAGTTAGTCATGGGTTGTGTGGCCATAATATTAGGTGACAGCTTGGCGCTTCATCACCATAGAAGTGTTTTTTTCACAGACAGTTCATTCCAGGTGGGTTTAGCGAGCTACTTATTTTGCCTGCCTCCCAATACAGGTAGTATTGACTTCTCCAACAAATTCATTCCGAAGTACTGCCACATAATCCTCAGATTCATGGAAACTCAGCAGCTAGAATATGCTCAGAATTTTTGTTTGGTTTTGTTTTATTTTGTTGCTCTTTTCCTCTTTTTCCCTCAATCTTTGGTGTCCATTACGTTTCTTTTGGAGGCTACAGTGCTTTTCCTTCCCTTTTATTTCTTTGGAGTATTTATCCATTCAAATAGTGGAAACAGTCACCACCTCATTACTCACTGAGTAGCAGATCTGTCACGGGGCTCTGAGCCCTTCAGGCCAGCACCCAGGTGTTTCATGCAGTCCGCATGGGTGGTGCCCTCACCGCGGACAGGTAGATAGGCCTCCCAAGCCTAGCCTTTATAATGAATGGTTTGCTTTAGGGGTTTTGTGGAAGAGCCTTATCGTCTCTTTCAGAATAGGAGCCGTGTGTGTATTCTGTTTAAAACAGTTAAGTGTTTCGTATCAACTGACTGTTGAGAAATGAAAGGCTACAGTAAATTACATTTCCATTGATTTTAACCCTTGATTTTGCTTGTTTAAATCTGTCAGTCTCTGTCTTTAATGTTCTAAAATTAAATATCTTGTTCTTTTTCTTTTTCAGTCAAAGATGACTCAAATCATACAATAGGAGTGGAATTTGGCTCAAAGATAATAAACGTTGGTGGTAAATATGTAAAGTTACAGATATGGGATACAGCAGGCCAAGAACGATTCAGGTAGCTTTCTCTCTAATTTAATAAAAATAATTGAAAATTGGATTTGAACTAACCAATTATAGTCTCTTCATAAAAAAGTCTCCTCCTCCTCTGCACAGATTTCAGAAACTTCACCTCTGGAAGCTTTAAGACAAGCTGAAAGTCACGTTTCCTTCATGCAGCATTCATTTCCTAAGAATGCATTAGACTCTTGAGTGAATGCGCTCCAGCGTGGCGCTAATTTCTTCTTTGGGACTAGTGAGTACACGAGGAGGACGTGGCATTGCGTGTTCCACAGCATCTTTTAGATTACAGTTAAGGCAAAGCAATAGCACAGCAGTTTTTCTTTCTCACTTTAAAGGAGAATTTTAAAAACCTCTTTTGGCATTTTTTGTTTTGTTTTACACTAATTAGAGCATGTTCTGATGGTTGATACATATTCCACCAAATATTCTCTCCCGCGCATTTTTATTACACCACAGTCATAGTTGGTGTTTGGAATGATGACCCTAGATCACTGCAGACGAGGTGACATGTTTAATATTCTGTAACCACTAAAGCAAGAAAGTGGATTAATATTTTAGTTGTGGTTTTGAACAGATACACAAAGTCAAGATAGAACAGATATGCACAGTTTTAAATTTTAGTTAAAACTCTCACTTGTAGCATTAAAGTCAGGTGTGTATTATATTTGAAATGTTCAATAATTGTTTGCTTCACAAAATTTTAATCACAATCATTCTTCTGGAACCACTGATTAAACATTGTGGATTAAATCCAGACTATGTTTCTTCCCCCCAAACCCTCACTAAAGTGACTCTAGAACAACTGAAATGGCATTAACTCACAGAGAGAGTACATAATGGTGATGAAGAGATTTCAAAAAAAAAAAAAAAATGTTAGCGATAAGGAGTGGATGGGGACTGACTGAAAGCCGAGGGAGCTGTGTCTTAAGTGCCTATAATGGGGGAAGGCCAGCGAGCTGGAGGCCAGTTCTTCCTGCTGAATCCCGGCAAAGGGACTGGAAGGTCAGGATGTGGAAGCATCGGGTTCTGCCGAAGTGTTTGTATATGCATGTGCATGTACTCACGTGAGGAGTTCAGCCTCTGAGTTGAAACAGGGTCAGGACACAAAGTTGTAAGGGCAGCAGAGGGCAGGGATGAGGGAAGGACTGAAAAGAGGGAAAACAGTGCAAGTCTGCGGCCCCTAGCCCCCTCCCCTGCCTTTTCCCTGGTTGCTGGCAGCCAGGTGTATATGTGCTCTCAGGCAGGAAAACAGTTTTTCTCTACAGAAAATGAATAGCCCCAAAAGAAAGGCCTAAATATACTAACGTGTTGCCCTCCCCAATAAAACACTCCAATCTCTGTAATTTTCTACCAAAGAAATGGGATTCCAGATGTATTGGGCCCATGTCACACCAAATACAAATGAATGGAGGGAACAATCCCAACTAGTGTATATCATGTGAAATTTCAGAGGACAAGGATGAAGTGAAGATACAAAAAGATCCCAAGAAGAAAAACCAGTCACATCGAAGAACTAGCAAGAGGAATTTCATTCTACCATTCAGCAGCAACTTTGAGAAGCTAGAAGATAGTGAAGACTTGCCCTCCTAATTCAGCGTGGAAATTTCTTTCCAACCTAAATACTAAACTTAGCCAAACTATCAATCAAGTGTGAGAATAAAGTCTGAAGGCCTTTAGATATTCAAGAATAGGGGAAACAGAGATTATCTTTTCACGGATTCTTTCTTAGAAATTTCAGGAGGATATACTTCATCAATACAAGGAAGTAAACCCTGAAAGAGGAAGGTGAAGTCCAGCCAACAAGGGACCCAGCCAGGGAGATGAGCCAGGACAGGTGTCACAGGGCGGCCATCAGGCGAGGGTGCTGCCCGACAGGAGAAGGAGGGGATGCCGGGAAGGGGCTGGAGGCGTATGAGTGAGCTAGATTCTTATCAAAGCAGGGAAGCAGTAAGCCCTGAAATTTGTAAGTCAAATAGTTTCATAAGCATTTTATAGAAATACGGAAGCAAATACCAGAAAAACAAAGCTAAGATCCATGAAAGTAGGGGCATTTGTATTTTTTGTTGTTGCTGCTTCTCCAGAGCCCAGGGTAGAATCTTGCACACAAATATTCAACATGTATTCTGCTAAGGACTTCATTTAGGGAAAAAAAACAAATCCCAAGGCCTTGGGAATGGGGCTTCCAGGGAAGAGTGAGGCAGGAGACTACAGACTTTAACCTTGGACCTGTTAGCAGTATTTACTTTTCACACTAGGTGCCTATATTACTCTGGTTTAAATTACTTTTGAGAAAATACCTCAAAAAAGTATTTTTCTAAGCATTTAACTTAAATTGTATACTTGAACAATTTGTTAGACACCATACATCAAGTTATAGTGTTTTGTTTTGTTTTTAAGATTTTATTTATTCATTTGACAGAGATAGAGACAGCCAGCGAGAGGGGGAAGACAAGCAGGGGGAGTGGGAGAGGAAGAAGCAGGCTCCCAGCGGAGGAGCCCGATGTGGGGCTCGATCCCAGAATGCGAGAATCACGCCCTGAGCCGAAGGCAGACGCTTAACGACTGAGCCACCCAGGCGCCCCAAGATACAGTGTTTTAAAATGAATGATTCAGCAGTAGATGTAATTTAGTGTCTCTTGAGAACTCTTACATACCTCTTTCTCTAGAAACCTGCTAGTTTCTAGAAACTAAAATAGAAAAAGAGTTGCCTTTTCATGTACGTGGAAAAGAGGCCTCCCACCGCTTGGAGAGGCTACCCCAGGAAGAACTAATGATCCGGTCCTTCTCACACAGCGCCTGTCTGCCATTTCTTAAAGCATGTGCCCGTCTGCAGACCAGTCTAAAGGTAGAAAGGGGAAACTTCGGGCTACCTAGCTGCCTTTGGAGTTTAGGGGCTAAAAGTACATTTAAAAATAGCTGCCCTTTTCAAAGTATCAAAGTCATAATGGGTCCTTTTGTTTATTTTTGATAAGGTCCCCACTTCTCTTTTTGCCTGAAGGGAGGCAGTGTTCTGTGGTTTCTATTTTCTGACATTAAAGGGTGGGGGGCAAGGTTTTCCATACCAGTTCTCCAATTCTCCAACACCAACTCTGTGGCCAACAATTCAACTCTGTTCTGATTCTCTGGAGCTAGCGTCAGACCCCAGAGGCTAAGGGCGCCATCCCACAGACCTGCTCCCACTGTGGGCAGGTTCATACCCCAGTCACAGGTTCCCGTGACCCATGTCCCAGGGTCAATAATCTGTTAGAGTGACTCTCAGAACTTAGAAAAGCACTGTATTTATTGTCGCCAGTTTATTATAAAGGATACAATGCAGGAACAGCCAGATGGCAGAGGTGTACTGGGCATTGGGTATAGGAATTGAGTGCTGAGCTCCCATGCCCTCTGTGGGTGCACTACCCTCCCAGCACTTCCAAGTGCTCATGAACTCAGGAGCTCTCTGAACTCCATCATTTAGGGCTTCTTATGGAGGGTTCAGTAGGTAAACAGGACTGATTAAACCATTGCCCCTTGGAGATTGACCTCAATCTCTAGCCCCTGAGCACAGGGAGCCTTGTAGATCTTGGTGAGGAATTTGCTTGCTCAGAAAAATGGACTGAGGGACACAAGTGGCAGTGGGGCATGCAAGGTAGTGGGGACACCAGCCATAGGTGACTGCATAGGTGACTCCAGGCAGAGACTTGGTGATTTGGATTATGATGGTACCGGTGAAGTGCGTGGCAGGACATGCACGATATAGGATACGTTCGGTCAGTCAGACGGAACCTGACCGGTGGGTCCAGTAGGGACATAGGCAAAAAGAGGAGGCGAGGATAAACGCAGAGCTTTCTGGCTGTATAAACAGAGGGGTGGTGGTGCCCTTCCCCACCCCAAACCAGGATGGACCTGCAGGCTGGGAACCAAGGTGTTCTACCTTGCAAATGTGAAGTGTGACATGTCCAGTAGGCAGTCATATGGAGATGTTGGGGCGACAGCTGGATCTTACAGAGGTAGTCTGAGCTGAAAGTGACCTTGGAGTCAAGGTGTGAGTAGAAGAGAACCCAGGTCTGAGCCCCAGCACTGAGGAACTCCGCTACAAACAGGGCAGGCTCAGAAGAATGACCCAGAGCTGGAGGAGGAGAGCTGGCCAGTGAGAGTGGACGAGGTGGTGGCTGCAGAGGTGGAGCGAGGCAAGGTGGAGGGATGAGGGCCAAGAAATGCCGCTGGACTCAGAGCTGTGGAGTAGGGGACACAGATACTGGAGACGAGGTGAAGAGAGGGAAACGGCTGGCAAAGACGACTCTCTGGAGGAAGCTGGGTGCAGAGAAGAGATCTGAAAGGATCGTGCTACATATCTTCTTATTTTTTAAGATGGGAGGTACCAGAGCACATTTTATATTGCTAATGGGGGAAAATCTAAGAAAGAGGGAGAAACTGATAATACATGGGAGAAAGTGTTACTGAAACTAACCCGCAGGACCGTGAGAATGGCGAAGACGTTGGGAGGCGCTCGGTGGAGATAGATAAGATAGGTAAAACCATGTTTCCTGGTTAGTAAGTGAGGAGGGCCAAAAGGTAAGTGCCAGGGGGGTTGCTGTGGGTTCCTGGTTGGAAGATGAGCGTATTTGCATCCGAGGACTTTCCTTTTCCCTGGGAAAGAGTAGGGGGCAGCTCTACAGGGGCGTGGGGAAGGCCTGGAACCCCCAGAGGAGGCCGAGTAGGATTACTGAGCGCTTAGTGCCCGTCTAGCTCTCTTAAGCGCTTTGCCTTTTCTTTGTGAAGTTCAAAGATAATCTTAAGTTCTGTGGGAGAGCTTCATCTACCTGTTAGAAAATGTATTTGTCTCAGCCCAGCGTCCCCACCTCCCCAGCATTTCTGTGACATGATTTCAGACAGAAGAGCCCCTCATACGTACGTTCAGGCCTCTGAATCATTTCTCTCTTAGTAACGTCTGTCCCCATGGTGAGGCTTACCAAGAAAAATGGGTGACGGTGCTCAGGAGTAAAGGATCTTGATTGGCTAGAAGTAAAGCAGTATAATTTTTCCAGGTCTGTGACGAGAAGCTATTACAGAGGTGCTGCGGGAGCTCTCCTTGTCTATGACATCACCAGGTAATGGGAACTCCCCCGCGAGGAGGCAGCTTGGGGCTCTGCTCCCCAGTCTGGTCTTCCCAGGGCGCACCTATGTAGTGTGTGTTTTGTGTGTCAGGGCAGGCAGTGTGGCTGGGAATCTGGAATCCCCTCAGCCCTTTCATTTGGGGTCTTAGAGGTGTTTGAGCCAACCCCTACCACTGCTTAACCGGTAAGGAAATCTGTCCATGAGGTTTTAGATACAGAAAGCATCCCTAGTGTTTCATTGTGTTTTTTAGCATAATACTTTGACACATTCCTCAAGGGTCACAGAGTGAAAGTTTACATATGGTAAATTGATGTAATTGACATTGATGAAAGTCGAGGGCACAGGCTGTGAGTGCACTGTCCTGTGTGTAGCTATCACCCACATATCACGAATTAAATTAAAGGTTTGCCCCATCTCAGGTACTCAGCAGCCACACATGGCCGGTGGTTTCTGTATTAGTATGGGTTATAGAACATTCTTGTCCTTGCAAAGTCCTATCGGTGCTGATCTCAGTGTTTGCTGGCACCACCTTAAAAATGTCATCTCTACCCTGTCATTTGGTGGCTCTCCGGGTAGGAACTTGCACAGCTGAGAGGGTGTCACTCTGTTGCTGTGACACACACCCAGTCTGCATGTTCAGGATGAGGCACACTGGCGAGGAAGTGGGCAGCTCCTGGCCCAGCCCGACTGCACTTGCTCAGGTGGTGAAAGGCTCAGCTTTGCTCCTGTGCAAAGTCATCAGGCTGTCTAAGTGTGCCGGCAGAACAGACGTATCCCCAAGTGTATCAGAGCAGAAACGGCAGATCTGAGTTGGTCCTGGAGTTAGACAGACCTGGCCAAGCCCTGCCTCTGCCTCTGGCTGCTTGTGTGACTTTGGGCAACTTAATTAAACTCCCTGGGTTCAGGTTTCTCATGAAAAAGGGAGATAGAGCCTATGTCACAGAGTCCTTATAGAGAATATGAGAAAGTCCCACCATATAGCACAGACATGGTAAATGGCAGCAGTTAGCTGGTAGATCTTGCTTACCCATTTTGCACATAATTGAGCTAGGAGTTAAGAGCTCAGTAAGTATTTGTGAAGTGAACAAAGGAACGTCTGTATCCTTTTGCACCTTGGTTGGGCAAAAACAAACAGCAAAATCTCTGATTTGCGGTTTCATTTTTTTGGAAACAAAACAATCAAACCCTGTGGTATGGTGTGTGATTGGGCATTCAAGCTACCTGCATCACCTGAAAGGTTGTCGACATTACCCTGACGTGTGCAAAAGCAGCGTGTGAGTAGTGTGAATGACTGGAAAGAGTTGCTAGTTTTATAAAATACATGTGCTATTTTCACAATCTTATATTACGCAGCCGAGAAACCTACAATGCGCTTACTAATTGGTTAACAGATGCCAGAATGCTAGCGAGTCAGAACATTGTGATCATCCTCTGCGGGAACAAGAAGGACCTGGATGCCGATCGCGAAGTTACTTTCTTAGAAGCTTCCAGATTTGCTCAAGAAAATGGCAAGTGACCTTTTACCTACTACTGCTTTTCACATGGGCAAATTTGGGGGTAATAACATTGCTTTGGATTTATATCTATTGGAATTTTAAGATTAAATGGTATTTAAGAAATGCAAAATTTCCTAGAGTTTTTAGTAAAGTTAGGCTTACTTAGCATATTTTCACTGTATTGCATTCTGCCTACAAAAGTTATTATGATAAAAGCAAATGTGCTAATATTCTGTAATGACTTTTTGGTCTAAGGACAGGCCTTGGTCTAAAGCAAAGGTTGTAATAATTTTTAAAGGCCCTAATTGCATGATGTTCTGTCCTTTTTCCTAATGTAATTTGGAGCTAAGTTGGTAAAACACTAGCTCTAAATAGAAGGGGAAAGCAGTGGAAGAAATACTGGGCTTTTTGGTTTTATTTTACTTCATTGAATTTAAGTCATTTGGTTATATGCCTTTGAAAATTCTCTGAATTTCCATATAGAAAACCAGAGAATGACACATAAAACTAATGGTTGCTTATAGATGGAGAATTCAGGCTTTTTAAAGGACTTTAATTGTTAGAACCAGTCCAGAACTAAAATATCGTAGTATCAACTTTCAGTTGGACTCTATACCAAATTACATTCTTACAAAGTGACTGGTTTTATGCTAAGAAACTAAGCACGTGAGGAGAACATAAGCTATCACGAGTTTGTAAAAGAAGCCATTTAGAGATACAGAAGCAAGGAGAGCCAGGCTTTCCACTGGGTTAGTAACCGCTCTGGCGGATACGAAAAGTATGAATCCATAGAGGACCTCTTCACCGTCAGAATGACAAGCTGAAGTGTAGTTCCCACAAAGGAGAACCTTGTCAATGGTATCTGTGGTGACATGAGGAGTATTTGGAGAATATTCGTCTCGTGTCGACAGCCGGGCCGCTTCGGGCAGCCTGCCTCCTCACCAGGCCCCGGTGCTGGCGCGGCATCTTTAGCAGACGAGCTCCAGCACGAGGTACCCGTCGCTGCTGAGAAAGGCTTAGAATTCTTCCAACGTTTAAAAAACTATATTGACGTGTATTGATTCTGTATTTGCAGAAATATGTGGTTTTCAAGTAACAAGTTCCATTTTGCCTGCTATTCGAAGAGAATACTCAGCAGGCTGTCGGTACCTCAGTTGTGATGCCTTCTAAACATAGCTTCGCATTTTGTTTGCTGTCACTTCTAGAGCTGATGTTTTTGGAAACAAGTGCACTAACGGGGGAGAATGTGGAAGAGGCCTTTGTACAGTGTGCGAGAAAAATACTTAACAAAATTGAATCAGGTAAAAGGCTTTCCGTTAATAAACTTTTCTTCAGCATATTTTACTGTCTAGCTCAATAGTACCACTTTTTAATTTTCCGAGAGTGAGTTAGTCAAAGAGCATTCTCCCTACACCTGCTAACCTCAAATTGCCACTTACAGTTTTGAAGGTCTTGTCCACGTGGCTGAGGCGAAGGCCCAGCCCTTCTTCGTAGTGGCTTCCTTGCACCACTGGTGTAGGATGGGCCATCAGGGTTTCAGCGAGTGTTTGCTTCTAGAACCATGGCCTTTTGTGGATCCACTGCTTAGAGGAGGAAGAGTGGATCTTTGTCCACTCTCTGTGAACAGCTTGCTAGCCCTGCTGGGCCAGTGGTCCCATGGCATGACGGGGACTGCCCGTGTGAGATTAAGGAAGTTATAGATACATGCGTGATGTCGATACTTGCAGCTTGCACATCGTGGAGAATTTATTTCTGAAGCTAACTGGCTGTGCCTCGGTGGTAACCTGTCTCATGTTTGCATTTGTTGCTTCAGTAAAAATAAATTTAAAATAACCCTAATTTAGGCAGCTGACAAAATACTATGTAACTGTCATTTATTAAAGTTGAGTTTTATTTAAATATTACCAAAATTATATGTGGACATTCACTTTTTAATTGATTCACTCAAATATCTGAATGTCTATTCTTTGTCAGGTGCTGGGATACAAAAATGATTTAATCATAACCCTTGCCTTCAAGAAACTCTTTCATGGGAGCCATCAAAAAATAATTATCATACAGTGTGGTGGTTATAATAATTGAGGGGTGCGTAGGATCCTGGGTTTGCACAGAGAAGGGGAACCTACCCAACCAGGTCCTGGAGGTAGTGTCAGGGGGGGTTCCAAGAGGAGGTGACAGCCAGGCTCAGCCTTTCAGAATGTGAGGAAGAGTGAATGGGTTAAGGGAGTGGGGAGAAGGGTAGTCCAGCAGAGGGGACAGCATGCTTTGAAAGTACCGGGAAAGTAAAAATCTCTAGAACAGAGAGACTGCGGTGGGGATGGCAGGGTGAGAAGCTTGGAGAGAGGCAGCAGCCAGGCTAGTGATTCTCCTCAAGGATCTGGAACTTGGTCTTGTGGGTTACTGAGTCTCAGCCCTGGCTGAACACTGGAGTCACCTGGGATGCATGGAAATTCAGATCCCAGGCCCCACCTCTTGAGATGCTGATTAATTGGGCTGAAGTGTGGTCTAGGCATCAGCCTTTCTAAAAGCCCTTGTTAAGTGGTTGATTCTAGTGTTCATCCAAGATTGAGAACCACTGCTGTAGAGGACGGAAGCTATTCGAGGATAGTAAGCAGTGAGCGATATGGTCAGGTTGGGACTTGAGGTAAATCAGGTATGTAGGTGGCCACGTTGAGGACAGATTGAGAGAACAGGACTGGAGACCAGGATGGCAATTAAGGCATTTTTGAGTAGTCCAAGTAAAAGATGACTGATTAAATCTTTAAGGAGGATGTGGAAGTAGAGACGAAGAGATTCATCTCTATGAATCTAAGAAATACTTTGGTAGTAGTATCATATGACTCATATGCGAAATAGTAGGGCAGGGCGGTTGATTTGGGGGCAGGGAGTGGTGAGGAGGTGGGGTCAGGAAGGCACGAGGAGCCAAGGGTAACTAGATATCACATTTGGGTAACTCGCTAAAGAGATGTCATTAAACCAGAGGATAAGCGGGTTCAAGGGAATGTAGATGATTCTGTTCTGGATGTGTTCCCTTTGCAGTACCACTGGCACAAGCCCATGGGATTATCTCATAAGCTCTGGGGAGAAGCCTGGGCTGCAGGTATACATTTGGAAGCCATCGGTACATAGAGTAGTTGAAACTATGAAAGGAATGTGATCATCTGAGAGCAGTTGAGAGTGAGAAAGCAGTGATCAAAAGCAGAATTTGGAGACTGATAGATGGTGAAGAGGAACCTAGAAAAGAGAAAGAAGGAAATGGTCAGAGATGGATGGAAAGAACCAGGGGAAAGTGGATATCATTTCAGCCAAAATGATAAAGGAGTCAAAGACTTATTCGCTATCAAATGCAATAGAGCACAGTCTCCTAAGCTAAAAAATACCCTCTGGCGCGGGTGTAGGAAGTCATTGGGCATCTTTATCAAGAACAGCTCCAGTAGTAGTATGAAAATAGAAGACAGCAGTTGAGGAACAAAGAGGAGGTGAGAAAGAGTGAGTGTTGACTTCTCTCTTGAAAAGGAAAGTACTGGTATAGTAGGTACAGAGGGTTAACTTAAAGAGGGTTTGGTGATGGAAGAAATGTTAGCTTGTGTGAATGCTGAGAGAGAAAACAAGGCAGAAGGGAAAGGAGAGGAGGGTGGAGAGGAGATGACAGAGAGAGTAGGCTGCTGGGTGAGGTGCAGGGAGAGAAGCAAACTCTCTGCTGCGGGTGGAGCCTGATGCGGGGCTCGATCTCACCACCCTGAGATCATGACCTGGGCTGAAATCAAGAGTAGGGCACTTAACCAAATGAGCCACCCGGGCGTCCCTCCTCCTCTTTTTTTTTACACTAAAGTTCGCATACTGTAAATGCTGCACCTTGCTTTTCGTACTGACTGGACCTATGGATCATAACAAATCAGCATATAGAGACTCCGTCTATAGGTATGCTAATGCACATAATACATGTTGTCTGTCTTGCCATAATTCACCCAGTCTACTTTGGACATTTGGAGTATTGCCAACATTTTGCTGTCACAAGTAATACTGTGGTAAATAACCTTTTACATATCATTTCCCATGTGTGGAGTGTATGTATAGGATAAGTTCCCAGAAGTGGAATTGCTAGGTGACAGAACATAAGCATTTGGAATTTAGGTAGAGGCTGTCAAATTCTCCTAGCACGGTTGTAGCAATTTATAATCCCACTATAATGAATGAAGGTGCTTATTTCACTGACGCCATGCCCACGGGGTGTGTTATCATACTTGGGTTCTTACCAGTCTGGTAAGTAGGAAATGGTCTCTTTGTAGCTTAATTTTAAATTAATTTATCTTTGTATACATAATATATTCATATGATTCCAAATTCAAAAAATAAAAAGCGGATACAGTGAAAGTCTCCCTCCATTACAACCCCTCTCCTGTCCCCAAGCCCTAAAACTCCTTCTTGAAGTCAACTAGTATTCTTACTTTTTAAAAAGATTTTATTTATTTGCTTGATAGAGAGAGAGAGAGAACAGAGCAGGAGGGAGGGGCAGAGAGAGAGGCAGGCTCCCCACTGAGCAGGGAGCCCGCCATGAGGCTCAATCCTAGGACCTTGGGATTATGACCTGAGCCAAAGGCAGACATTTAACTGACTGAGCCACCCAGGCGCCCCTATTCTGACTTCTTTATGTCTCTTTCCAAAGATGTTTTTATGCTCATAGAAGAAAACGTATGTATATATTTTTTCCTTATTATTCAAAACAACTGTTTATACACAGTGTTCTGCACTTTGCTTTTTTCACTTAATATATTTTTGAGATCACAGAAACATAAAAGCTTTTTTAAAAGAAGACTTGCTTGGTCCTCAGGTGAACTGGACCCAGAAAGAATGGGCTCTGGTATTCAGTATGGGGATGCTGCCTTGAGACAGCTGCGGTCACCACGTCGTGCACAGGCCCCAAGCGCTCAGGAATGTGGTTGTTAGAAGCAGCACAAGAGTATACAGGTAGGTGCTCTCATCGCAGTGTCGTTGCTGGCCCTCTTACCTTACATTCTGTGCACTACTCGGGAGTTCTACACCTGCTTAACTGTAAAGCTTGTCATTGCTTTTTGCAGCTACGTTATGAAACCCAGAGGTGATTGTATAATTAAAAGTTAGATACTTTCAACAACAGTGGAATACACATTCTGAGCTATAAAGCACAGCTTAACAAATTTAAAAGAATAGAAATCATACAGTGTCTTCTCTTAAACTATGATGGAATTAAACTGGTAATCAGTAACAGGATAACTGGAAAACCCAAAATCTGTGGAGGTTAAACAACACACTTCTAAGTAACTCATGGATCAAAGAAGAAATTGCAAGAGGAATTTAAAAACATTTTGAACTAAATGAAATTCAAAACACAACTTACCAAATATGGGGGGATGCCGTGTAAGCCACACTTAGAGGGAAATTTATAGCATTGAATGCATACTTAGAAAAGAAGAAAGATCTAAAATCAGTCATCTAAGTGTCCACCATAGGAAACTAGGAAAAGAATAGCAAATTAAATCCAAAGTAAGCAGAAGAAATAAGAAGAATTACAGCAGAAATTAATGAAATTAAAACCAGAGAGTCGGTAGAGAAAAATCAACAAAATCAACAAATTCAAAGCTGATTCTTTGAAAAGATCAATAAAATCAATAAGCCTGTAACCAGACTAATTAAGAAAAGGGGGGGACATAAATTACTAATATCAGAAATGAAAGAGGGGACATCACTACAGATCCTATGGACATTAAAAGGATAATAAAGGAACACTATGAATAATTCTATGCCCACAAATTTGGGCATAGATGAAACAGACCAATTCCTTAAAGGACATGATTTGCCAAAATTCAAGAAAAAATAGACAATTTGAATAGGTCTACATCTATTAAAGAAATTGAACCAATAATTAATAATCTTCCAAAACAAAGTACCCAGCCTGGATGGGTTCTCTGGTGAATTCTGCCAGACATTTAAGGAAGAAATGATGCCATTTCTGCAATCTTTTTCATAAAAGAGAGCAGCAGAGGGAATACTTCCTGCCTTATTCTGCGGGGCCAAAATTACCCTAATTTCCAAAACCAGACAAAGACATTAAAAGAAAATTACAAACCAATATCCTTCATGAATACAGATGCAAAAATCCTCAGTAAAATATTAGCAAATCAAATCAGCCATGTACAAAAAGTATACTTCTTAAGTGGGATTTATCCCAGGGATGCAAGGCTGGTTCAACATTCCAAAATCAGTTAACGTAATCCATCACGTCAGTGGGCTAAAGAAGAAAAATCATATGATCCTATCAAGAGAAAAATCATTTGACAAAATCTAACACCCATTCAATTCATGGTGAAAATTCTCAGTCAACTAGAAATAGAGAGGAATTTCCTCAGCTTGGTAAAGAATATCTACAGAAAACTACCACTAACATCGTCAAACTTGAAGCTTTCCCGCTATTAAAATAGCAAGGCGAGGATATCCCCTCTCACTCCTTTTTGACATCATACTGGGGGGTCTAGCTAATGTAGGAAGATTAGAAAAGGAAGTAAAAGGTACACAGATAGGGAAGGAAGAAATTAACCGTCTTTGTTCACAGATGACATGGTCATCTATAATGTAGAAAGTCTAAAAGAATCCACAGACTCCTCCCTAAGCAATTATGCAGCAAGGTTATATGGCAGGGTGCAGGGTTATTATACAGAGTCGGCCACGGTTCTGTAAACCACCGATGAACAAATGCAGGTTGAGATTGAAAACAATGCTGCTGACATCAGCATTCAAAAAAAAGAAAACACTTAGGTATAATTCTGACAAAATGTGTCCAAGACCTCTATGAGGAAGACCAGACTGATCTAGAGTTTATATGCAGTGGCGAAAGACCCAGAATAGCCAGCCCAGGATTGAAGGAGAAGAACAAAGTTGGAGGACTGTGGCTACTGGGCTTCAGGACACTCTCCAGCTACATTGGTCAAGACAGTTTGGTATTGATGAAAGAACAAACAGATCAGTGGAACAGAGGTGAGAGCCCAGAAGTACACCTGCATAGATAGTCAACTGAACACCTGGCCATCCACATGCAAAAAAAAAAAAAAAAAGTGACATATACCTTACACCCTTCACAAAAATTAACTCAAAATGGATCATAGATCCAAATGTAAAACATAAAACTATAAAACTCCTACAAGATAACATAAAAAAAACCTAGAGGACCTTGAGTATGACAATGACTTTTTAGATACAACACCAAAGGCACGATCCATGAAAGACATAATTGATAAGCTGGACTCCATTACAAAACTTCTGCTCAAGGAAAGACAACAAGAGGTAGAAAAGACAAGCCACAGACTGGGAGAAAATATTTCTTAAAGGCATCTAATAAAGGATTGTTATCCAGATAGACAAAGAACCACTTAACAATAAGAAAACAACCCAATTTAAAAATGGGCCAAAGACTGTAACAGACACCTCACCAAAGCAGCATACTGTAGATGGCAGTAAGGATATGAAAAGATACTACGCAGCATATTTTGTCAGGGAAATGCAAATTAAAACAACGAGATACCACTACAACATACTTATTATGGCCACAGTACAGACACTGACAACACCGAACGCTAGCAAGAATATGGAGCAGTTGAACTGTCATCCGTTGCTGCTGGGAATGCAGAATGGTACGGCTACTTTGGAAGACAGCGTGGCAGCTCTTAGAAAGTAAACATACTCTGTAAATATGATCCAGCAGTCTCACTCCCTTGGTATTTACCCAAAGGAGGTGAAAACACAAAAATCTGGGGTGCCTGGCTAGCACAACTGGTAGAGCACGAGACTCTTACTCTCAGGGTCATGTGTTCAAGCCCCACGTTGAGCATGGAACCTACCTAAAAAGAGAAAAGAAAATAAAAAAGAAAACACAAAAATCTGGACGTGGATGTTTATAGCAGCTTTATTCATAATTACCAAAACTTGGAAACAATTAAGATGGCCTTCAGCAAATGGATAACTAAGCCGTGTACTTCCAGGCCATGAACTATTACTCAGTGCTAAAAAAGAAATGAGCTGTCAAGCCATGAGAAAGTGGAGAGGAGCTTTCAGTGCGTATTACTAAGTGAATGATGCCAGTCTGAAGAAAAGGCTACACACTGATTCCAACACTATGACATTCTGGAAAAGGCCAAACTGTGACAAAAGTAACAGCATCAGTGGTTGTCAGGGGTTGGGGATGGGAGGGATGAATAGGCAGAGCATGGACAATATTTGGGGCAGCGAAAATCCTCTGTATAAATACCATAGCAATGGATACAGGTCATTAGATACGTGTCCAAACCCGTACAATGTACAGCATCCAGAGTGAACCGCAGTGTAAGTAGTGGACTTCGGGTGATGACGATGGTGTGTCAGCGTAGCTTCATCAGTCGTAACAGATGGACCTCTCTGGTCCGGGATGTCGGTAATGGGGGAAGCTCTGCATGTGTGAGGGCAGGGGGGCGTGTGGGAAATCGATGGACTTTTCCCTCACTGGTGCTGTGAACCTAAAACTGCTCAAAATAAATAAAATCTTAATAAGGAAAAAGTCCTAAAGCAACCACTAAAATAACATGCCAGAGAGTGTTGGCTAATAAGCCAACATAGGAATTTAAAGGGAATAAACGCATAATCAAGAAGAAGGGAGAAGGAGGAAAGGAGTAAAGAAGAGATCAAATAGGAAATGGTGGATTAAACTCTACCAATTAAGAACGATGTTCTGCTTGAAAGAGTTTAAACTTTGTAAGAAATCCTTAGGCTCTTGGGCAGAAAGAAAGGAAGAGGGTAGGTAATGGGAGTAATTGGGATAGAGATTTTTCTGCCTTTGTATCCATAAGGAGACTTTTGGGTAAATTGAAGTCTAAATGTGTCTGTTGCTAAAATAGAAGGCTTATTTATAGAATCTGCAAATGGAGATTTTAGCTTTCTAAAGCGTCCTTTTTTCCCATTTACCACAGTGGGCTTTTTTATGTACCTACCACATTATCTAACAGGTGTGGGTAAGTTTAAGTCAAGTTGGAAGATACGTTCACTAAATCCCTATGGGACTTTGTGTTTGTACGTTTATAGTTATGCGTATTTCTGAATTGTTCTTAATATTTTTTAGGTGTTCATACAGTGGTATGTTGGACACAATTGTCGGACCTTGAAGAAGTTTTTTACCACCATCTTTTTCTACTTGATACAGAAGTAGATAATTGTGCGAAGAAAAATAACGTGGGGCGTTGTGCAAGCTCATAGATGTGGCACAGCGAATCATACAGTAGTAAATCTCATTAAATGGACAGTGCCATTAGGTGTATATGTGTATGTAAGCATTTTCTGTTCCACATTTCCCTTTCACTTTCGGTTTCAGTCCTGTGTGCTGTATATATACTCTTGCTCAGTGCGTCTCCACAGCATGGTATCTGATGTAGGATAGGATAGAATGTCGCTCTAAATGCAGTCTAAAATTTTATTTTTTTTTAATCATATGAACTGAAACCTGTTAGTGGTGAGGTGTGCTTCGATCGTCGTGTCGGGTATTTTGCACACTTGGTTATATCTAAGACTCTGGCATTGCTGGCCAGCGCCGCGCCTCCTTCCGTCTGCCACAGTCCACGAAGTGGACTTGTAAGTGTTGATGTAATCCACCCGTGAGACGCTACATCAGTAGTTACTCACGTATGGAAATCAAATGAAAAATGGAGTTTTTCCATGAACTTGACACTGTCCAGCACTCTTGGTTTTAAAGTATCTTCTCCAGACCGATTCAGGAAGCGTGGCCTGAGTACCTGCTGTGTTTCAGGCACTGATCAGCGCTAAGGATGCTGGTACCTTCACCCAAACTTACTAGGAAGCAGATTCTGCTTCCAGCTGTTCGTAAATGTGGCAGACGGTGTAATTTGGGGCTGCTCACCTGTTTCTGGTTTGCTGCTCTATCTGGTCTCCCTGCTGGAAAACGTTGTGTGTTACGTGCTTGTCCTGGGATTTAGTGTATGATGTCACTGCCTCTTTTTTAAATCCTTTATTGTTTTGTGTTCATTTTAAGGAAACCCACTAAATCAAGTTAATATTAAAGGAATACCACTCATTGAGAAATTTCTGTATAGCTTTCGCTGAATACTTAAATGCCTTACTACAGTTATCAAATTGACATGTTTTTAATTCACCTAAGGTATATTGAAGTATAGTATATATTGTATTACAAAGACGTGTTCTAATATTTTAAAATGTCAGTGCAAAAAACATACAGTAGAACTTTTCTTTAAAGCTGAAATACAGTATTATTTAAGGCAAAAAGGTTAAAAAGCATTCTTCACCTTCTATATGTTCTTTCACTGTGACTTTTAGCTGCAGACTGATTGGTCGATGTCATTGCCTTTCAGTTAGGAGCCGCCCACTGCTTTGTTGTTTGATTTAATCAACAGAGCACAGTGGCACCACAGACTCTGGAAAGTGACCTGGATGAAAAGATCAGTATGTATCTGTCTTAGGTATTTTAATTTTGCTTTTTTAATGCCATGGATATTTTAGTTTGAAAAGTCAGAATATGAAGCAAATTCTCAGACTGAACTACTTCTTAGACCTCTCTGGAAGAACATTCGATTCAGTGTCTCATCTATGATCGTTTTGCAGGCTGCTCACTTTTGAACAGCTTTTTGCATGGGACAGGAGCATGTCTGTTCTACCACATCGGTTTATTCAAAAGCAAGAATTTTTAAAATAAGATGTTAAATTGGTTTATAAATGAGCCTATTCATTAAACCACAGGTACTGCATATAATTCCATATCCTTTGACCAATAAAAGTTGCTGGAGAACCAAACCATGGTGGTTCTTAATAAAGGCCTTCGGGAGAAATGAAGAAGGAAGATAATTTAGTGTTGGTCAGTCGAGTATTTTCCAACACCCTCAACCAGTTCTCTGATTCGGCAGAGATCCTAGCGGGGCGGCCGATTCCATTCCTGTATCATCCCCCTGGAGATAGCATCGGATCCCACAGGTGCCAGGCGTAGTCTGCCCTGTCCTTCAGCACACATGCACACTTCAGGCGCCAGTAGCAAGCAGGTTACCTGTGCTTCTGACCAGCCAGCTAGAAATCTGAGGTTCCCGAGACCCCTTGCTGGGGTTTGATGCATTTGCTGGAATGGCTCACAGAACTGAGAAAAACCATTTACCTGCTAGAAATGCTGATTTATTGCAAAGGATACAGATGAACAGCCAGATGAAAAGATATAAAAGTCCCGGGCTGGAAGGGCCCTGAGCACGGGAGCTCCTGTCCCCCTGGAGTTTGGGGTGCACCGTCCTCCTAGCACTAGGATGTGTTCTCGTTCACCAGCCTGGAAACTCAGCAAATCGTGTTCAAGAGCTCAGTCTCCAGCCTTCCCCCCACCCTTCCCAAGTTGCGGTAGTGGAGCTGAAAGTTCCAGCCCCACTAATGATTTGGTCTTTCTGGTGACCAGTGCGGTCCTGGGACTCATGGGACCCCCACCCTGAGTCACCTCATTAGCATAAACCCCAGTGTGCTCAGAGGGAGGGGATGCTTTGTGACGAACAGAACACACCCCATCACAGGAAATTTCAAGGGTTTTAGGAGCTCTGTGCCAAGAATCGGGGACAAAAACCAAATATATGTTATTATTCATAATCTAGTAAATGTTATATATACATTTCCCACAACTTACCAGGTTTTCAGGACACTCTTAATTCACATTTCTAGAAAAGTATTTTTTCAGTCTTCCTAGAAAAATATTCTAAACTCCATTTAGACTTGAAATTATTCTTTTACAAGTCCAGCATTTAATGAAAATAAGAACGTCGCGGTTTGGGGATCTAATGGTTTTATTAAAAACCTGTTTTTTGTGACTTTTTTTTTTTTTAAAGATTTTATTTATTTATTTGACAGAGATAGAGACAGCCAGCGAGAGAGGGAACACAAGCAGGGGGAGTGGGAGAGGAAGAAGCAGTCTCCTAGCAGAGGAGCCTGATGTGGGGCTCGATCCCATAACGCAGGGATCACGCCCTGAGCCGAAGGCAGGCGCTTAACCGCTGTGCCACCCAGGCGCCCCAAAAAAACCTGTTTTTTGTGACTTATGAAATTTTATGGAACGTGGATTCCTAGCACGTCAGTATTATTCGGATGATGATGAATCTGACGTTAAAATTAGAAACTTGGGGTGCCTGGATGGCTCAGCAGGCCATGACCCCGGGGTCCTGGGATCAAGTCCCGCATCAGGCTCCCTGCTCAGCGTGCTCTCTCTCTGTCAAATAAATCAAATCTTTTAAAAAATAAAAAATAAAATTAGAAATTTAAGTCATTAGCAATTCATACTGCAACAAGTAGATGGTTCTTCATTTTCTGTCAGATTTATCTTTTTTTTTTTTTTGAGTGGAGATTTAGAGGGACTTTAAAACCCCTGTGAATTTTTAATCATTTTTTTATGTGCCAGTTGTAAAGTGAGTCTCTTTCCTAATCATCCTGCCTGTTCACGTACACAGAATTGGAGTTTGTCCCAGTTGTTGCTTGGTTACGTCCCAATTGTATTAAATTCTTCAAGGAGTTGTTTTTAGACTTCTGGAGGGATTTCTTGGAGAACACCCGGCAGAGTCAGGAAGACCCGCGGCTGAGGAAGTGTCAGCCAGCACCCCCCCAGATTAGAAAATACTGCTTACTGTGAGAAGACAAGAGTGCGAACAGGGAATCTGTGCGTCCGTCTGCTCCACCGTTGCCCGGTTCTTCAGTGCTGTCGCATTAGGAAACATCAAGGCATCTGTCATAGCACCCCAAGCTAGTTCGGTATGCATCTCTGAAAAGAACTTGTTTTTAATTTTGTATGGTCACCATACCATTGAGAACTTCTTAAAAGATACTGATACAAAGCCAGGATGGTTATGTTTTCTCTTACCTTGCAATTATATGAAGTTTTCTGGCATGTATTGAAAAAGCAAAATGCACGTCTTTCATACGGTATTTTCAGAGCACGTGGCTAATTGTACCAGCAGTGCTGTCCCCGGCCCCGGGGACCCTGCACCTGCAGCAGGAACAACACCAGGCTGCCTGCACAGCATCAAGTAAAATGCTCATTTCTGTATTTTGGTGGGGCCCTCAAATCATTTGACATCGAATTGTTTTGTAATATGAGTAATTCAGAGTAAGTCTCCCACATTATTCCCTTTTCCAGAAAATTCACTATTAGTTTCCATGGCCGTATAGGTACATCACATACCCCACTGTATATATTATGCCGATTTCCGGGGAGAATGGTGCTCTTATATGCCACTCCTGTTTCTCTGAATGCCCCCTGCTTTCCCATTGCTTCTGTACCTTTGCATGGACTGTGTGTGTTCCTCACTTGCAATGCACCCCACCGGCTCTCCGAGTCTGTCAGGCTGCAGCCCTGCTGTGCTGTAGGGTGCGCTGTAGAACTTCTGTGCTGGGAGCCTCTCTAAGCCCCTTCCCGCTCCTGGCCGTGTGCAGACACACACTGCTCTTGTCATTCTCTGTCCTAACCCCGCTTTTGATATGGATCATGTTTATATGTTATTCTTGTTTGTCTTCTCTCCTGGGCTAAGACCTCACGAGGACAGGGCTGCCTTTTGTGCGTCCCATGCCCGGCACATAGGAGTGCTTGTGGAAAGGACAGATAATGAATCAGTTCTGTCCCCACGGCTTTCTAAAGTACTTGGATATCCAGTCTATCCACTGCAAGATCCCTTTTTGCAAAATCCCCGAAAGGTAGTCATACGATCCTTCTAAATCCCTTTCTGTCTGGGAGAGAGGTTCGTAACTCCTAGAGCCCCTTTTCAGATGACATCACCAGGATGGTGAAGGAGAAGAGCTCAGCCTCTCCCCCCACAACGATCAACTTGGACGACATTAGACAGCAATCCACAAAATCAGCTCCAGGAGAGCTGAGGAGTCCGCTTGAGAACTGCAACACAGTGGGACAAAAAAACAGAAGAACCACACAAAAGGAAGAAAAAACAGCTTTGTTTTGCCTGTGTTCTCACATCCTTTTAGGCCGGCACTGCTCACCACTGTTAGAACTCCCCAGCTAGGAAGAGTTCTGACCGGGGAAGGGAGAGTGGAGGGAACGACCAGTCTCCCTAGCTTTTTGGGGCACCACACAAAGGATCCACTTCAGTTTTACCCCACCCAGAGGCCGGCAACGCTGAGACCTATGGAGGTGGCTAAGAACAAGGAAGAGGGGCAAGGGCTATCAGTAGCAGCCACTCTGCAAGAGCAACCATGGCTGCCAGTGACCTGCTCTGCGGAGGACCCCAGCAGCTTTCACCCCTGCAGAAATGAACAGCCAGCACACCCACGTGGACCCCTGCAGATTTCATTCTCTTTTTTTGCCCCAGTGCCAGATGCCTGAGTCCCTCTCTGCTCCCTCCCAGAGCCCAGGATCTGCAGCTACACGAGTGCAAGATGCCAGCCTGGAGTCCTCCACCCCACCTCCAGTGCCACGTGTACACTTGCCCCTAGCCCCTCCAGCTGTGCACTCAAAGGCCACCAGCCTGACTAACACTGGTCAATCCTGCAGCTAGAGAAGTGCACACCAACAGCCAGGGTCCCCCGGCCGCTTGCTTCTGGGCCTGCAGTTGGCCCAAACCCTTGTTGCTGACTTTGCCCCCAGCCTCTGCCACTACACAGACACCTGCAGCTGGCCTCCACAGCCAAGTATGGCACACCACTAGCCTGGCCACCACTGCTGCCTGCCCTGGTCCCTAGCTACTGGACCTGAAGGCATCACTGAGGATCCCAACAGCCCTTGAAGCCACTGAGGAATCCCCCGCCACAGTGCTTGGATCATACAGTTGATGCTGTGGACCTCAGTGGCGTGAACTAATGCAGCATCAGACCTGGAGCTGCCACACCCCCTGCACTTAGCACCCCGCACTACGAGTCTTGGGGAGAGAGCACACTCCAGCACCCCCATTCACAGGTGACGGTCTTTCCTAACTGAAGCTAGTCTTTCTTCAAATGCACATACACCTACACGAGGTGACAGGGATCACAAAGAATTGGGGAACACAGCACCACCAAAGGAACACTGTAAACTTCCAGTAGCCGACCCCCAAAGGAATGGAGATACATGAATTGCCTGATGAAGAATCCAAAACAGATGTTCTGAAAGATGCCCAGGGAACTACAAGAAAACACAGTTTAAAATTATCAGAAAAACGCAAGAACAAATGAGTTCAACAAAGAGAAAACATAAAGAACCAAACAAATTTTGGAGCTGAAGAATGCAATTAATAAACCGCAGAATTCAGTAGAGAGCTTCAACAGCAGACCGGACTCAACAGAAGGAAGAATCCATGAGCTTGAAGGCTGATAGTGTGAAATTACCCAGTCAGAGAAGGAAAGAAAAATGAAAAGGAATGAAGAAAGCCTATGGAACTTACAGGACACCATTAAGAAACAATCTGCCCATGGCTTTGGAGTCTCTGAAGGAGAAGGGAGAAGGGGGAGAACGCCTTATTTTAAAGAAGTAATGGCGAGGGTGCCTGGGTGGCTCAGTCGGTTAAGTGGCTGCTTTTGGCTCAGGTAGTGATCTTGGGGTCCTGGGATCGAGTTCCAAGTCAGGCTCCCTCCTCAGCCGAAAGTCTGCTTCTCCCTCTGCCCCTCCCCCCTCAAGTTTGCACTCTCTGTGTCTCTCTCTCTCAAAAAAAGTCTTAAGAAAAAAAATTTTTTTTTTAAAGTAGTGGCTGAGAACTTCCCATACCAGGTGAGACACTTGGACATCCAAGTTTTTGAAGCTGATGAGTCACACCAAAATTTCAGTCCAAAACTCTTTCTCCAAGACACATTATAATAAGTGTCTGAAATTGTATGTCCTCGTGCAGCCTACTACCTTTCCAAAATTTGGGTAACAAACAGAGTTATCCACTTATTTTACATTCTGGGGGTAAGAGCTTTGACGTTTAGGCAGCGGGTTTTTTTGTTTGGATTTGTATTTCTTGGGAATTCTGTCTGCACTCTTGGTTGGCCTCGTGGCACCTTGCAGTACAGCCTGGGGGCAAGCAGGTGCTCAAGGTGTGCGCTCCTTCTTCGTGACCTGCTGCTGTTAAGAATGGAGCTTTGGGCTCGAGGGCTGTGAGAAGCAGTTGAGAATTACTGATAAGCCTCTGCTTTTAGACCTAGGCATGCTCAGCTGTCTATTATATGATGGGTCATAAATGCTTGGGGGTGAAACGTGTCAAATCTCTCCATTTTGTTAATTACATACTGTTACAGTTGACAAGTCCCCATGTTGGAGAAGCCAGAGCTGTAATTAGATCTTGAAAACTTGGACCCTGCTGCCTTTTCAAAGGGGAAGAGGAGTTGCAAATAGTTTTCCTATTCTAAGATTAAATGATTTCACCTGAAACTTGAACTTTGTATCTATTTAAGTTGTTTATACAGGTTTTTACCTGATTTTCAGGCTTTTACCCTGAGCTATGAAAACTATACTTTTGCATTTGGAGAAATCCAGTGCTGAGTGCTCCTTTGGTAGTTCACTGTGTCTCTGATCAAAGTACAGCACAGGGTATACATTCTAAGACCCCAGTGGGTGCCTGAAACTGCAGACAGTACTGAGTGCTACATATACTGTTTTCTCTTACATATACAGAGCTACGATGAAGTTTAATTTGTAGATTAGGCACAGTAGGAGAATATCCAAATTGCCAGCATTACCACCCTTGTGCTTTGGGGCTCTTATTAAGTAAAATAGGGGTTACCCCCGAACACAAGCACCGCAATACCACAACAGCCAACCTGATAACCAGGTTGGCTGGGTCACTCATGGTGGGTAGCAGGCACGACATGGATATGCTGGACAAGAGGATGATTCGCCTCTTGGATGGGACAGAGTGGACTGGCACAAGATTTCATGGTGCAGCTTAGAAGAGCACACAATTTAAAACTTAAGAATTATTTCTGAAATTTTACATTTAATAATTATGGACCAGAGTTAACCACAGGTGACTGAAACCAGAGACAGCTGTCAGCTGAGTGGGGAGGTGGGGGTGCAACCACTGATTCCTTAAAATACAGTTTATTAGTGAAATTACTAAAAACTTTTCATTTAACAAGCTCATTTTTAATACTGTCAATTAAAATGTCTATAATAAAACCTTCAAAGGGCTTTGCATTTTTTACAGCTTAAAAGTATTCTCACGTTTAACATCTGATTCATCTTTCAGAACAGCCCTTTGCAGTGGGATAGAGCAGATATTAGCCCCATCTCACACGTGAGGGCCCAAAATACAGGGGGTAGGAGCTGGCTACCCCTAGGAAGTGAACAGGAGGCCCTGGGTGCTGGCTGGGGACCCCACTGCATGGCAGACAAGGCACTGGGATTTCTATGGGCTGAAATCCTTCCTTCTCTCAAAATTTACTGTGAAAATTTCAAACACACATGTATTGGAGTTTTTAAAACTATAAACAGTTCTTATTTTAACTAGTGAGAGTTTTTATTTTAAAAATAATCTTTAGTGCTAAATTACTAGAGATGGGGAATATGTTGATTTTGTCACTGTAAAACCATGTTTTGATTTCTAAAAAAGCCTTGCAAGTTTGAGAACTTGCTTTTTGTCCCTGCCTTCAGTAGGTTGAAAATACTACCAGTTAAAAGTGCGTGACTGAAAATGCGTGCTAGCTGGTTTTCAGAATGCTTTGCCACCATCTTCTTGTCGTTGGCTTTTAAACCCGCCCAGAACTGAAGTTGTTTGTGTTAAATAGTAAGGGAAAGGTGAGAACGTGCCTGTGAGGCTCGTGCTGATGGCTGTCAGCCCCTCATGGGGAGCTTGTCCTTCACCGTACACCCTGAGGTTTGCATCCCTCACGGCCACGGTGCATGTTACTTACAGTGGCCGCATTCCTGTTGACCCAGGCTAGTCCTGGCCTGTGCTGCTTCTCACCTCGATTTATTTAACTTCGTTCTTGAGCAAGAGTAAAAGAAAAATTGCTTTATTTACTCAGGAATTTTTTTAACTTACTCTCAAACTATCAGATTATTCTACTATGGCCTTCTTCTCTCCTATTTATTTCCACTAATTTTGGCTTTATGCCAATAAAATGCTAGACTGTTGCTTCAGACTTTTAACAAATGTAGTTACATTTCAGGCCCCACGTAGTGGCCTTAACTTTAGGCCAAGTCTGGTGTGTGTTCCTAGGGTTGACACCATGTTTTCCCTGCGCGTCAGGTCTGTTCTTTCACTGGATGGTGCCATACAGCAGGGTACCCCCCTGGGGGGAAAGTAGAAGTCTAGTTCAATGGATGTCGTAGAAAGTATAGAAGGCAACTAGGAGGGGTGAGTGTCGGGAATCATCCACAAGTGAGCATGGGACAAAGGACCCTGGAGCTAAGCCAGGGTGCGGTGCCCTGCCTGAGAAGGAGGTGGCCATTCGAGGGGGCTCTGGGCAGGAAGCAAGCATTTGGTTCTGATTTCCCAACATTCCTCTCAATAACCAGAAAGCAGCATAGAGACAAAGGAACTCCCCAGTTCTGAAATCCTAAAGCCATAAGAACGTGAAAAGAGACACTGATGTCATCATCACAGGTGTTAGTCAACACCTGGGCCATAAAAACAATAAAAGATAAATTAATGGTAAAGTCAGTGTTCACAAGTAGTCACTCTTACCTGGATCAGACTATCTTTCATGGTCAACAAAACCAGTGTTCTGCATTTAAATTGAAACCATACACACGGCAAGATTCCTGCCACAGGCAACCCCATGAATATGTGAGCAGCTGGCAACGGTGAGCAGAGAGCAATCATGCTTCCACTTGGGTTTTGTCTGTGCTTCAAGACGGTTCTGCACTCAGCGTCCTTCATCCCTGCCCTGTAAGTCTAGCTCATGGTTAGAGGCAGACAGCGTGGTTGGGCCACAGTCTGCCCACTAGACCACACTGCTGTGGACTCTCTTGGTCAGGACACCTGCACACATGGGTATATCAGGAAACGCTTAGGAGTGGAACTGCCAAGTCAAAGATGTGTTCCTTTTTAAAATTCATAAAGCCCAATTGCCCTCCAGTGCCCTTGTGCCAATTGACTCCCCCTAATAGAGCAAGGGGTCCAAACTTGTATTCGCACTTAAAAAAAAAAAAAAAACCATAAGGTTTATATTTTATCTTTATTAACCTAGAAAAGGTTAGTCTTTTTTAGTGAAAATTCAGGATTTGTATGTTCCTATTCAAAACTCTCAGTGTATACTTCCTAACAGTAGCCAGAGACCGCTGTTAGTGGAGCAGAAGTGTACCTTCTCCATGACCACTGTGGCGCTGTGGAAAAGCTAAAATTTAATAAGGACAGTCTTCAGGGGGAGGACATATATTTGAAGAGGGATATTTAGTTTGTGTTTTCTCGAGGATTGTTTTTTAAATAACATTCTTATGTTTCAAAAATCAAAGCAGTATGAAAGATACACACTGGCTCCCCCTACCCCCCAGCCCCTCACACTCCACTCCTTCCCTCGCCTCTATAGGTAACCACTGGTACTTCGTGTGTCCCTCCAGTTTCCTGACGTAGAGAGATACTTTTTATTACTCCTCCCTTTCTTAAACAAAAGGTAACGTATTACATACTGTCGTTTTTCCATCTATACTCTATCTTGGAGCTCTTTGCCTATCTCAGTACTCTGAGAACTTTCTCCACGCTAAAGGCTACATAGTGTTCTGTTGTGTGCATAGACCATTTTACCTTTTTTTTTCACTGTTCAAAATTTGAGTGTCGTTGACTCACAGTGTTATGTTAGTTTCAGGTGTACAACATAATGATTCAGTGAGCTTACACATTATGCTGTGTTCACAAGTGCAGCCACCCCCTGTCCTGACACATTGCCGTTGCAATATCACTGACTATATTCCTTACGCTGTGCCCTTTATTCCCACGACTTGTTCGTTCCACAACTGGAAGTCTGTATCTCCCGCTCCCCTTCACCCATTTTATCCAAACCCCTCTGACATGGTTTAGCAATCTTTTTTTTTTTTTTTAATGTTCAGTTAGCCACTGTATCATTAGTATTTGATGTAGTGCTCAGCGATTCATTAGTTACGTATAACACCCAGTGCTCATTACAACACGTGCCCTCCCTAATATGCATCACCCTGTTACTCCCTCCCCCCACGCTCCTCCCCTCCAAGACCCTCGGTTCATTTCCCGGGGTCCATAGTCTCTCATGGTTCATCTCCCTCTCTGATTTCTCCCCCTGACCACGTTTTCTTTAACCAGCTCCTTACTGATAAATAATTGGGTCACATCCAATTCTCTGGTTCATTTGAGGCAAATCCGAAATATTTAATTAATGACAGCATTGTTAATTTTTCAGTCTTCACCTACATTCTCCTTCTCTCATTTATCAGAAAAAGTAATAGCATTCCTTCTAGTTTAACCCCTTTCCTATATATAGGCAAGAATCATTTAGAAAATTTGATGGAAGGGGAGAAAATCCAGCAAGAAATGTGCAAGAAATTTTTGATGAAAACTACTGAAATAAATATAAGAAGACCAACTTAAATGGAGACACACTGTATTTGGGGATAGAAAGACTCAGTATTATTAAGATATGAGTCCTCCAAAATTAGCAAATTCAATGCATTTAATAAAACTCCCAAATGGAATTTTAATAGAATTTGTAAGTTCATTCCAATGTTCATATATATACATATACATATATTTATTTATTTTATACGTATATAAATTATATTTGAGAAAAGAAAATTGCCAAGAAAGCAAAGAACAAGATGGGCATAGAGAGACTTGCAAATACTAAAGTACACTGCAAAATTAAATTAAAATAGTGCTATGAGCTCAGATATAGACAAACTGATCCATAGAAGACTGGCATCTAAAAACCTCATGAATCTATGGCAATTCATGAAAACATACAATGTGACATCTTACATCACTGGGGGCTCCTCACTGGATAGTGTTAAGTCTATTTACTACTCATTTTTTTAAAAAATAATATTTATTTATTTATTTATTTATTTGACAGCAAGAGAGACAGCAAGAGCGGCAGAGAGAGAAGCAGGCTTCCGCTGAGCAACGAGCCTGATGTGAGACTCGATCTCAGGGTCCTGAGATCGTTACCCGAGCCGAAGGCAGACATTTAACTGACTGAGCCACCCAGGCGTCCCTATTTACTACTCATTTTTAATTGGGAGGAAGAAAAATTCAATTTCTACTTCATATTCACCAAAAAATTAATTCCAGTTGGATTAAAAAACTGAAAGCAAAAGGCAAGGTTTTGTGTGATTTTTTTTAAGGCACTGGGAGAATATACAGAATTTTTTCAATGATCAAAGGGTGAATCTTCCTAAAAGTGACACAAAATCCCCCATCTGTAGAGAAGAGGTTTAAGGTTTGACTCTGCAGATTAATATTTCCTATAAGACAAAGGAAAGCATGAAGTTCAGCAATGGGCTATGACAGCACATTTGCCACACATTTAGCAGAAGATTGATGCCAGATGTATAGAGATCCTAACAAGCTAGACGGACCGGGATGCACTTAAAAAAAAAAAAAAAAAAAAGGTAGTGCGTTTTTCTAATTTTCCAAAGTATTTTTAAAAGATTGGCAAAGTACACAAATGGGATATTCATCAAAGAAATAGGTGATTAACAGACACGAAAAAGATACTAACCTCTATTATCAAGTAAAACGCAAATTAAGATAACCGCATTTTATTCCTGATATTGGTAATGTGTGACTTTTCTTTTGGTCGGTCTTGCTACAGGTTTATCAATTTTGTTCTTTTTGAAGAACAAGCTATTCGTTTCCTTTTTGTTTTCAAATTCATCGATTTCTCCCCTTTCTCTCAGTCTACTAGATGTGGGTTTATCTTGCTCGCCCTTTTCCAGTTTCTTAAGATGGAAGCTTAGGTTATCGATCTGAGAACTTCTTTCCTAATATTAGCACTCAAAGCTATAAATTTCCTTCTAAGCACTGTTAGCTGTGCCCACAAATTTTAACATCTTGTAATTTCATTTTTCTTCCTTTTAAAATATTTTCATTGCTCTTGAGACTTCCTTGGGGGATTATGTATGAGTTTATTGTTTGATTTCCAACTGATGTGAGATTTTCCTGTTATATTTCTGTTTCTGTTGAATTTCCAATTTAATTCCATTATAGTCAGAAATATACTTTGTATAATTTCAATTATTTTGCATTCGTTAATGTTTCTTTTATAAACAGGATATGGTCTATCTTGATGAATTCCATGTGCACTTGACAAATATGTTTTTCAGTTGTTGGGTAAAGTGTTGTATAAATGCCAGTTATTTAATTAATGATATCGTTTAGCTCTTCTCTATCTTCACTGATTTTCCGTCTACTAGTTCTGTTACTGATAGTGTTGACGTCTCCAGCTGTAGTTGTAAATTTGTCTAATTTTCATTTCAATCGTCAGATTTTCCTGCATATATTTTGCCCAGGTGTGATCTTCTTTATAATTTCAGCCTTTTTCTGAAAGATCAACTTAGTCTGCGCACCCTAGCCACTCTGTTTCCTGTCATAGTCCTGCTTTCCCTGGGCATACAGAGAATCCTTGCTCTTCTTGTATGTTGTAATTTTGTAGGGATGATCCTTGCCACACTTCTAGAAGTTCACCAGGCTTTAGGAACACTCACCATGTTCATGACAGCACTATTAGGACAGAAGCTCATATTTTCTGAAGCCCTGTTGTTAGGTTCTAAGGGAAAACTCGCTTCTCTGGGTCTCCTCTATTCTCAATACTATAGCTCTACTTTACTTCTGTGACAGCAGCAGGTGTCCTACAATTTAACTCAATTCTGACAGTATCTGCCTGGAGATAGCATGAGACCCCAGAGGTTAAGGATTCAGTCCCACAAGACTGCCTTCCTTCCCCACTTCAGATGGCAGTCACAAGTCCAGATTCTTACCTGTGCTTCTGTCTGACCAGCTATAAATTGGAGGTTCCATGACCCTCCTTGGGTCTATTAAATTCCTAGAGTGTCAATATCACTATTCATCACAGAAATACAACTCAAAACCACAATGAGATATTATCTTACACCTGTCGGGATGGCTAGCATCAAAAAAGACAAGAAATAACAAGTGTTGGTGAGGATGTGAAGAAAAAGGAACTCTCATACGCCGTAGGTGGAAATGTAAATTGGTGCAACCACTGTGAAAAACAATGTGGAGGTTCCTAAAAAATTTAAAAATAGAACTACCATATGATCCAGTAATTCCAGTTCTGGGCATTTACACAAAAGACATGAAAACACTAATTCAAAAATATATATGCACCTTTATGTTTATTGCAGCATTATTTACAATAACCAAGATGTGGAAGCAGCAACCCAAGTTTCCATCGATAGATGAACAGATAAAGAAGATGTGGTGTATACACACAACGGAATACTATTCAGCCATTAAAAAGATAAGATCCTGCCATTGGACCCAGAGGGCATTATACTAAGTGAAGTAAATCAGAGAAAGACAAATACCATATTGTTTCACTTATATGTGGAATATAACACCCAACGAAACCAACAAAAAGCAGAACAGTCCCATAAATACAGAGAACAGACTGGTGGTTGTCAGAGGAGAAGGGGTGGGAGGGTGCACAACCTGGGGGAACGGGAGTGGGAGGACACAGCCTTCCAGTTATGGGATGAAGAAGTCACAGGAAAGAAAGGTACAACATAGGGAATATAGTCAGTGATAATGTAGTGGTGTTGTATGGTGAGAGCTGGGAGCAACGCTTGTGAGCACAGCCTAATGGACAGACTTGTCGAATCACTACGTTGTACACCCGAAACTAATGTAATGTGTCCCAACTGTACTTCAATTTAGAAAAAAGACTTCCAGGGAAGATGGCAGCGTAGGGGGAGTCTAGGCCCACCTCATCCCATGGATACAACTAGATAACACTCACATCACTGTAAATAACCCAGAAAAACAATCTGAAGTCTGGCAGAAGAAACTCCACAACGAAGGTAGAGAAGCAGCCAGTCAAAGAGGGTCAGAAGTGCAGAGACTCAGGAACTGTTTGTGGGAGGGAGGGACACCACAGTCACGGAGAGAGGAGAGAGACAGACCCTCACACCAAGGAGCCCACACAGGGAAGACGAATCCCCATAACATTTGGCTTTGAAAACCAAAGGGGCCAAATTTCATGAGTTCTTACAAAAAGCAAGACTTAAAACATGGAATTTTTAAAAAACCAGCAGGCTCAGCTCTGGGAGAACATGTGGGTGAGGGGAAACTGAGTCCCCACCCTTAAAAAGACAGCACAACAAAGAGCCCATGTAGAGACTGCAAGCAGCAGCTTGAAAACCGCCTGGGGCATATGGGAGGGAGAGTTATTTACTCATCTCAGAGAGCACGTTCCTGTCAGGAGGGACAGAAATCACTGGGGAACTCCTCCAGGAACAAAGGACCTGGCAGGCACCATTTCCCTCCCCCACCCCCTCCTCAGTGTAAACACACAGCCACCTGTGGGACTCACTAACTTGCTAGCACTGCTGTCCCCAAACCCCATACCGCCCCCCACACACACACCCTGTACTTCTCCTAATCCACCCCTCTGGATAGCCCGCCTCAATCCAGGCACAGCAGGGAGGCAAAGCTTGCTAGCATCACATCTCTACCCCAACACCTCCATGCTGAATGTTGGTGGATCTGCCCTCTCCAGCATGCTCCTGACCAGAGCCCATTAGGCAAGCAGCCCCCACATTGGCCAGCACCACTCCGCAATGACTTCTGCCCCAGAGAGAGGGAAAGATAATCACACAAACTAGTCAGACAGAGGCCCCAGCAGTGGGCTGGAAGCAGACAACTGGTCTGCCTTCAAGCCCCCCCCCCGCCAACCAAAGCTTCCCAGGGGACAACACAGGGAAAGTGCCCCACAGTTTGGTGCAACTACGTCTCTGGCAAACGCCTGGTCTGACTCAACTCAAGCCCAAGGTGGCCCCAGACTGACCCATGAACACCACAGGGACCAAACACTGAGCACAACAGACAAAGAGAGCCATTGCAGATGATTGGACTGAGGAAAAAGTGGCTCAGCCACAACAGCGGGACACACCACACACACAGAAGACACCCCTGAAGCAACAGTTCTGGGGAACAGGGGACTCTGCGCCGCAGGACACTACAGGACCGCTTCATAAGGAGGTTACTTTCAAGTGCAGGAGATGAAGCAGTCTTCCCTGACACACAGCAACAGATGCAGAGAGTTAGATAAAATGAGGAGACAGAAGACTATGTCCCAAATGAAAAAACAGGACAAAATCATAGCAAGAGACTTAAGCAAAATGGAGATAATATGCCTGATAAAGAATTCAAAGTAATTAGGGGGGCCTGGGTGGCTCAGTCGTTAAGTGTCTGCCTTCAGCTCAGGTCATGATCCTGGGGTCCTGAGATCAAGCCCCGTGCCGGGCTACCTGCTTAGCGGGAAGTCTGCTTCTCCCTCTCCCTCTGCTTGTGTTCCCTCTCTCACTGTGTCTGTCTCTCTGTCAAATAAATAAAATCTTTTTTAAAAAAGAATTTAAAGTAATGATCATAAAGATACTACTGGACTTGAGAAAAGAGTGGAGGACCTCAGTGCAACCCTTAACAGTGAGATAAAAAAGAACCAATCAGAGATGAAGAACACAATAAATGAAATTAAAAATACACTAGATGGAATACATAGTTTACTAGGTGGCAGAAGAATGAATCAGTGACCTGGAGGACAGAGCAATGGAAAGTGGTAAAGCTGAGCAACTGAGAGAGAAAAAATTATGCAGAATGAGAATAGACTTAGGGACTCCATCAAGCATAATGACATTCACATTACAGGGATTCCAGGAGAAGAGAAAGAAAAGGGGGCAGAAAATTTATTTGAAGAAATAACAGCTGAAAACTTCCCAAATCTGGGGAAGGAAAGAGAACCCTAGATCCAGGGGGCACAGAGACCCTCCAACAGCACCAGCCCAAAGAGGTCCACGCCAAGACAGAGATTACGACGGCGAAAAGAAGTGATACATAGAGAATTTAAAAGCAGTAAGAGAGGGGGGCCTGGGTGGCTCAGTCAGTTAAGTGTCCAACTCTTGATTTTGGTTCGGGTCATGATCTCAGGGTCGTGGGACTGAGCCCCAAGTTGGGATCCACACGCACCACGCAGTCTGTTTGAGATTCTCTCCTTCCCCTTCTACCCCTCTCCCACTCTTTCTCTCTCCCTCCCTCTAAAATAAGTAAGTAAATAAAATCTTTTAAAGCAGCAAGAGAGGACAGTTATATACAAGGCAAACCCCATAAGGGTGTCAGCTGATTTTTTCAGCAGAAACTCTGCAGGCCAGAAAAGAGTGGCATGATATATTCAAAGTGCTAAAAGGAAAAAATGTGCAGCCAAGAATACTCTATCCGCAAGGCTATCGTTCAGAATAGAAGGAGAGAGAGTTTCCCAAACAAAATTTAAGGGAATTCATGACCACCAAACCAGCCCTACAAGAAATGTTAAAGGAGACTCTTTGAGTGGAAGGGAAAAACCATAACAAGAGTAAGGAAAGTAGGCAGCAGAAAAGTAAAAATAAGTATATCTGTAAAAATCAGTCAAGGGACTCACAAAATAAAAGGATATAAAGTATGACACCATATACCTAAAATATGCAGATGACAGGAGTAAAGAATGGGTTTAAACTTAGGCAATCATCCATTCAGCATAGACTGCTCTGTGCGGAAAACGTTATGTGCAAAGCCAAAGCTAACCACAAAACAGAAACCAGTAACAGATACGCAAAAAATCCAGAGAATGGAATCTAAGTGCCATTAAAGAAAGCCAGCTAATCATGAGAGAAGAGAGCACGAGAAGAAAGGAACACTGGTGGTCACCAGAGGGGAGGTGGGTGGGGGATGGGTGAAATAGGTGAAGGGGATTAAGACTATGCTTGTCTTGATGAGTACTGAGTGACAGGATAGTATCGAATTGTCGAATCACCGCACTATACAGCTGAAACTAATAACACTGTTAACTGTACTGGAATTAAAATTTTAAAAAACCTTAAAAAAGAAAGAACTGTAGATAGAGTTCCAGGCACTGTCTAGACATGGAAGACAGAGGGAGCGGGGGAGCAGGGAAAGGAGGGCGCGTGCCCTCTCAGAGCTGGGCCCGGTGTTTACGAACAGGAGCTCCATTCTACAGTGGAGGCTGTGTCCGGGCAATTCACTTTCCCCTCTGAGCTCACTTCCCTCTTGTTAAATGAGGAGCTGGGTTGTATGACCTCTACGCCCTAACGTTCTGATTCTAGCACCGTAAGAATGAAGTTCACTTCAAAGTCAGCAAAAGAGCTGTAGCAACATACATGCTTTTCACACATCAGGGTGCAAACACGATGTCATCCAAAGGAAAATAAAGATGACATGTTTTAAAGAAATGTTTTAAATAGTAAAATAAGCTGCTTGAGCGGCTCCCAGAAATCAGGAAGGCGGTTTACTTCCTGGGGCACTGCTTTATCAGCAGAGGCTATAACTCGGGAAGCGCCAGACGAAGAGACGCTGAGGGCGAGGTCTGGGGGAGTGCCCACGCTCTCCGGGCCGCCACTTCCCGCATTTCCTTCTGTTCACCGTCCCAGAAGCACTCCAAACCCTGCCCTTGTGAGTTCCTGCGGAGCTTCATTACACAGGCACGACTGAATACGTCATTGGTCCCTGATGTCCAGCACCCTCCCCTCCCCAGAGGTCAGGGTGGGTTCTGGAAGTTTCTCCAAGCGCAGCAGTCCCTCCAGCCCCCATCCTTGGGCGTTTCCCAAAGTCGCTTCACCACAAATCCAGGTGTGGTTGACAGGGGTTTGCGAGAATAACAAGGCACACCTTTCACCTTTAAGGCTCTGGAACTGTTTCAGGACCTGAGGACAGAAGACCAACTATTATCATTGTTGCTCTTTCTCTGCCCCCCATGTTCCAAGTCTCCTCTTGGGTCTGAAGTGCATCCTTTGGCTCTTCCTTCCTTTATTTATTTATTTATTTATTTATTTATTTATTTATTTATTTTTAAGATTTTATTTATTTATTTGACAGAGATAGAGACAGCCAGCGAGAGAGGGAACACAAGCAGGGGGAGTGGGAGAGGAAGAAGCAGGCTCCCAGCGGAGGAGCCTGATGTGGGGCTCGATCCCACAACGTCGGGATCACGCCCTGAGCCGAAGGCAGACGCTTAACCGCTGTGCCACCCAGGCGCCCCTGGCTCTTCCTTTAAAGCAGGTCTGCCAGCTACCAATTCTCTTAGCTCTCCTTCATGGGAGAATGTCTTTATTTTTACCTTCATTCCTGAGAGAGATTGCACTGGATCTAGAACTCCGAGTTGACCGTTGTTCTCAGCACTTTAGGAAATGGGTCACTTTTTCTGGCCTCCACAGCTTCTGATGAGGAAATGGACTGTCATTTGAATTATCCCCTCTAGGCAATGTTTGATTTTCTCTGGCTGCTTTCAAGATGTCTTAGCTTTCAACAGTCTATGATGTGTCTGGGCTTGGATTTCTTTGGGTTGAGCCTGTTTCCCGTTCACTCGGCTTCCTTGGGAGGCTGTCGGCCATCATTTCTGCACGTTTCTCCAGCACTATGCTTCCTCTTCTCATTCCGTGACTCCGAGGATGACCCTGGGGCTTTTATTCTTTTCTCTGTTGTTCAGATTAGATGATTTGTATTGATCTAGACCTTTCTCTTGTCATCTTCATCCTGCTACTAAGTCTATTCAGTGAGGTTTTAAAATTTTCCGTTGGGTATTTTTCAATTCCAGTATTTTCATTTGGTTCTTCTAGTATCTATGTCTTTACTGATAATTTCTATATTTTTTATTTTTTTTAAAAAGATTTTATTTACTTGAGAGAAAGAGAGTGAGAGAGGGAGAGTGAGAATGCGCATGAGCCAGGGGAGGGACAAAGCAGCAGACTCCCCGCTGAGCAGGGAGCCCGATGCAGGGCTCAATTCCAGGACCCTGAGATCATGACCTGCGCCAAAGACAGACGCTTAACCACCTGAGCCACCTAGGTGCCCGATAATTTCTACTTTAAATGCTTACTTCAAGTGTTTGTGCTTAGTCATTGGAATATTTTAATCATGGCTTCCTGAAAGTCTTTGATGGTATATATTATCTTTTTTTTTTCTATTAGAGTTATTTTCATGGCTTTTCATATGCTGGGTAATTTGGGATCATATCCTGTGCATTTTGAATGTTACATGAGGAGATGCAAGCAAATCCGATGGAGAATGTTGGTATCTTTGTTTTAGCAAGTAAGTTAGATTCAGGCCACGGGTTCTGTGAGCTTTGATTCTAACATCAGTGCAGCTTTCAAAGCCTTTACAATGCTGTTTGGATCTGTCACCATCTCGTGATCGGTGTGAGACCTGGGGAGGGATCTACCTATCAGCAGAGTCTCAAATATGTTTGGTATGCTAATTAGGGTCAGTTTCACAGGTGAGCAGTGTGAACCAGGTGAGCAGGTCAGGGGTGAGCCAGAGCTCATAAACAACTTCCTGGAGTCCCTACTCTCTCTCTCCAGTACGTACTTCCTGGGCCCTCCAGCCCAACCTTCCAGCCCACTCCAGTCACTGCACCCCAGCCCCACCCCCTTGGTGCCAAGCTCTACCAAATGGAAAGGAAATTCCCTCCGACTCTCGGCTCCTGCAGCCAAGGGATCAGCTGGGCCTCCAGCATGAAAAATGAAGGAGGACAGCAAAGAAAGGGCATCGCCCCCACTCTCTCTGAGCCCTAGCACTTCTGTTTTTGTCCTGAAAGCCTGGCTTCCCTGGGATCTCGGCACCGCTGTGCTCACTGCTGCAGGTGGGGCAGTGTTGCATTCTGGCTGGCAGACACCAGAGGAAGACAAAAATGGTAAACTCACCACTTCCGTTGTACTTCGATTTCTGGTGTTCTCCCCAGCCTGCTTGGTGCTATTTACTTCTTCGAGTCTTCCAGTGGCTGTGCCTTCTGTCCAGGTATTATTGCTGTGTTCAGTGAGAACAAAAGGAAGGTGTTTGTTAACTCCACTTGGAACACAAACCTTCCACACGATATTAAAAGCTACAGAACATGTAGGGTATTATTACGGACTCGTGCGCCCCCCAAAAAACATACATGTAACTCCATCGGTAAGTGTTTAAAGAAAAGGTCTGCAAATATACGTACCCAGCTTAACACTGGTCTTCTCTATGAAGGGGTGCAGAACTTTGGTGAGGGGGTGGTCCTGAAAGAACCTTCACTTTTTACTCTATCCTTTTTAAAATTATTTTAATTATGCACTCTTGCTTTTGTAATTTTCAAAATAGGGAGGTGTGAGGGTAAAAACTAGGAAAAATTTATAGTTCCAAACAGTGTATGTACAGAAAGAATTGTTCCTGGGTATAACAGATCCTGTTAAACATTTGTCTGATGAAAAATTCATTTAGGAGTCAATCACGATCATACATTTTCTTCAACCATTGATGTACTAATCAGAATTATTTCCCACAAAACAGAAATTTTTATTCACATTTTCCCAAGTAATTGCAATATTAAATATAAGCTAAAAGCAATACATAGTTCTTAGAAAATATAACCCAAAATTCTCATTGCCTGAGCTTTGTGATTGTAGGTGCCCAGACTTTGTTCCTCCAGAATGTTAAAGTGAAGTCCATCCTCAAAATAAACATACAATGACGTAGGGAGACTATGCTTAAATACAGCTTTGCTAATTATAAAAGAAATCCAAAAACAGGCTTCTAACGTCTTCATGCAAGTGTCCTGACTTTCAAAATGGAAATAAGTATTAAAGAAGCAACTTATTTCCATCTCACACTAGTAGGCTTGAAGCGAGCAAATCTGGGCCAATAATCTAGGCATAGCTCCTTGCATAGAATTTGGTATTAAGCATATACTTACACTGAGTAACTCCCTATTCATTCTGTTGTACAAAAATCCATTTCAAATGCAAACATTTTGAAATGATCAGGTCACATTTTTAGGGTCCCTTTTTAAATATTACATAACTTATCCCCAGACTATAGTAAGGACCTTATGAATCAGGCATTAGCATTTTAATATCAAACCAAATACAGAATCAAGATAAACATTAGTACCATTTTTAATCTAGTCCAGGGTAAAACTATCCACGAAACTATTTTTTTACTGAAGCAGTCAACAAGGAAAGTTGCTTTGACTTCTAACATACGCTTTGCCTCTCTCCCTCTTTGCCAATAATACTTTTGAACATTTTAAATACCAAATACTATAACATTCCATTTTTAAATTTTATGCTCAGGACAGCATTTCAAGTTAAAGGGAGGAGGGGAATCCCTACAGATTTTTTTTAACCCAGCCAATAGCACAGACTTCTGTTTTAGAGGGTGATTTCTAACAACTCACAGCCGCCTTTCATGCATTTTAGCTGAGTCGGAGTGACCTCGCATACACACCTTTCAAGGTATTAGCAATTTTTATTTAATGAAACAATGACAAAGCAATTACATATGAAGTGCCATAAATATGTGACTACATCGTGAGCAAATAAGATAACCTACACCCTATTATATGTTTAGTAAACTTTAAAAAATGTATATGTGTGTTTAGAAATGTTATAGCAGTGGAGGAATACATCTATATACATATATATAAAACCAGAAGTACCAAGTATTTTGATACGTCCTAAATAAGAGCAGCCTTTTAGGTTTTAAAAGAAAGAAAAAGAATAGATTCCTATTTACTTCTCATTCGCCTTGGTCCAGCAGAGTGCTAGGTGCTATTCAATATTCTATTACTGCTTTTAATAAAAGTAACACATAAAACATGTTTATGGCAAACTTTTAATTTTAAAACCAAATTTAAAAGAGAGAGTCTGATGTAGCAATTATTTTCTTCTAAGTGTCACTGGATTCTCAGTTTCAAACTTTTCAACATGAAAGATAATTTTAAACTATCTTCCTGTCTTCCATCTTGTCCCATGAATTAGGAGCATGGTTACAAATGCATTTGTTTCTAGAGTGAGAAGGAAAAAGTAAGACCATCAAATTGTTACCACTTAAAAAATGTCGTGGGCTCAAAGGGTAATTTTCGCCCCTGAAAAGAAAAGACACCCTAACCAACTAATGACTTGGGCATGGGAAGGGCACTCACAATTAATTCAGACTGATTTATTCATTGTTCATGCACATTAAAAGTACTTTAAAAAGCTTGTTCATTTGTCCTCTACTTAAAAAGGGGGGGATTGGTCAATATTGCTTTCTAGGTTTTATCTCTATCTGGAGTTTTCAGTAGTAAGCACATTAAAGACGAGTCTGTTCTCTAGAGGAGAGAGTCTGGCTTGGTCAAAGCCTGGAGGAAGTTGGGTTTCTGAGGCAGCCGTCAGTCTGGGGCCTGAGCTCCTCCCGAGGCTAGCTTCCCTAAGATTGTCGGGTGCAACAGGAACGCCTGAGCTTCATGGCTAAAACCAAACATGCAAGAAGTGGTTAGAAAGGAAAAGTTTTTACAATCAGCTACGCCATCACAATGTCACATTAATTTGATCTTTAGGTACCTGCAGTGTTTAAGGACTTTGATAATAATTACAGCAACATTCACCAGAATTATTAGCAACATTGTCTGGACCAACATACAGAACTTCCTGTTAAATATACATCTCAATGATTAGGAGAGCCCTCTATGTAAAAGAATTCACTTCGAAACAATGCAAATATTTAAAAAGTATTTTTTTTTAAAGTTCATGATTCGTAAGTGAGTCTTCAAAGCTCAATACAGTTGTAAGATGACACTGTGTAAAGACTTTATGTGGAATAAAACATATTTGTGTTCTAAAAATTGACCATAGGGGCGCCTGGCTGGCTCAGTCAGTAGAGCCTGCGACTCTTGCTCAGGGTCATGAGTTCAAGCCCCATGTTGGGTATGGAGCCTACTTAAAAAAAAAAAAAATTAAAAATTGACCATAATACTTCAAAGATACACAGTAAAAATATCAAGGAAATGTTCAAGCTCACATCTAACGGCAAATTTTATTCGCCTGTCTCCAGGTGCCAACCTGGCCTAGGCAAAGACCTTTTTTCTCTCTTACAGAGAGTTTAGCATTCCCCCTTCCTGTAGATTCCTCCATCTGCTGGATGGAAACCGGTGTTTCTTAAAACCATTTTTCTACCCCAAGAGCAAGTGTCCCAGGGAAAGGGCACTTCGCTTACACACTCACATCTGTGCCTGGACACACACTACTGTTCTCCCACTGTTGAGTTCTCCGTAACACCTACCGGCTAGGAATCCGGGAGTACCGTGTTTCAGCTGAAGTCTGAGTACTATACAGCATCAAGGCTTTGCTATGAATGAGTCTGCAGAGGGGAAAGTGTAGGAAGGAGGGCTGGGCCACATCTCTAATTGGAATCTTAATATTTGTCCCTGGCCCCAGTGAGCAAGACAATCTCAACATAATTAAATGAAATTTCACACTGTAAGTTCTAAATGTCATTGCCAACTATTATAGAAGAGGCAAAAGTCCACAGCGCGTATGTGCCAAAAGGCCACACTGCAGCAAGAAACTGATTCCCCGTATGTGCTTAAAAAAAAAAAAAAAAAAAAGTTGCAATAATAATAAAGTGTCAAAAGAAACTTCGGCACTAAAGACACGGCACTGGCACTTCATTCATTGGAATGCATTTGATCTATTAACCTATGAAATAATAAGTGCCTCGATGACAATTTAAAGAAAAAAGAGGACCCCCACCCAACGCAGAGAATTCTTAAATATCACAGTCTATGTGACGTGGTGCTGAAACTGAAACACAAGTAAGTTTAATTGTTCAGGAACTACCGAGGTTGTGGTTTCACTACACAAGGCGTCAATATTAGTGTTGAAACTCAGTTGACAAGCTATTCTTTTGCAAAGAAAACTCCACATAAGGAAAATGGGTCTTAAGCTGCAAGTTGGAATGATCTTACTGGCTATGGAATCTGCGAAGTTATTAGAACAGGATGAACATAGGCTCCAGCTAAACTGACAAAAATACTGAGCGTTAAGCATCTGTAGCCATTTAAAGGCATTCGGTGTCAGTGTCTGAAAAGATTAAGATGCTTTAAAACAAAACCCTTATAAGAATATCAAATATTTAGGGAATTAGCTTCATAAATAACCAAATGTCTATGGCTTCAACTGTCGCCCTACCGCTGAGGTATGTGACCAGGATCCATCGAAATAGAGCGGTCTTTAGGAAATTCCCTACGAGAAACCTTGCGTAATCCGTCGGTTTCTTAAACCTGTGTCTGTTTTCTTTCGGTGGTTTTTCTTTTGTTCCGTTTCTTCTTTCTTTCGTCTATGCTTTTTCGAAGAGGCTGTCCCAGCAACCGTTTCTGCCTTTAAGCCCGTGCTGAGTAGCATCTCATATACTCTGTCATCCATGGGTTCTCAGAGGGGGAAGGCTTGATCCTTCTGTTTTTCTCCACCTCTACGGAGTGAGCGCGCTGCCTCTGAGCGATCAGTTTCCTTTTTTCCACCTGTCTTCTGTTCTTGGCTCGTAATGCTGATTCATGAATCTAAGTTATTCAAAAATAAAGAATTATTATTTCCGAGGTAAATAATAACTTACGTGGCTTTTGTAATAATTTTCAAGAATATCCGCAATGAAGCTCCGTGCAGAGCACGTGAAGCAGGGCAGAGGCAAGCCTGGCCCCGTCGTGCTCAGTCCTGAGTAAGACAGTGCCTCTAGAACAGCCCTTCCTTCCACTGTCAGCGACCAGAAACATCCACTGCACTGAATCGTAGATAGAAATGGTAAGCAACCAGTTTGCAACGTGCCTCTAGAAATTTCCTCTGGAAAATTACTGAAAAAGCTTAGCATTAAGCCTGGATAAGTATTCCATTAAAGGACTTTAAATGTTTTAAAGCAATATACCAAAAAAAAAAAAAATCTCAAGGGATTTTGACCACTTAAATGTTTCATACTACAGATAAACTCTGTTAAGCTTAATCCCACAGACTCGCCAGAATCCTTTGTTAAACCACAGCTTCATTGTGTCAAATATCACTCCAAAAACACCATCTGCCAGGGCTCGTTCAGAAGTCTATTCAGTAAAAATCTGATGATGGTATTTCATCAGCATTCAAACCGTTTGTACTTTCTGCTTCTTTTCATTCATTCTTTGCTTTAGGCTGTAGTAGCCGTGTGAACAACATACACAACTGCTCTGGGGCTCCACACACGAAGACCTCGTCAGAAACGTTCTCAGGACCAAGGAAGACGACAACTCAGGCTCCAAGAAACAAGGGGCACCCGGTATGGATGAGCAGGGGAAAACATAACCATCCAAATTTAACGCCAAGAGCAAAGGGAGGCTACAGAAGATGCCAAGAGCTATAGGAGAAGTCGTCTAACAAAAGAAAACAAAGGAGTCAAGGAACACCAGTTATCAAAGCCAAAGGAACTGGAAACCTCTCAAACGGCCCGACGCAAATCTAGATGGGCTGCCGCCAGCCCTGGTCATGCTCCTTCTCCTCTGACCTACTGGCCTCCTGGAACCTGAAAACCCTGATCCCAGCCACTTCTTCGCCCGGCTCCGAACTGGTTAAACCTTCCAGATACCAGCCAACTCCCAGCAAAACCCCTCGATCTCTGGGAAGCTAACACCCAGACTCCTGTTTGCCAATCAGATGCCCAGGTCTGGGCCTCCCTTGCCGCCCCTGGCATCCCGGAGACCTACCATGACCCAGAGCATCGCAGTGAACACAGGACACGTTCACAGGAACACAGCCCAACGGCCATCCCCCAGGAAGGCAGCGAAGCCGGCACGCGGGAACTCACCTCATGCACCGGGGCGGAAGCGCAGACGTTGTGAGTTTTCTGGCTCCCCGTCGCCGTCTGCCTCTCTCCCCACCCGTAAAGGGCAAACGGATGCTTGTTCTCTTTTATCTTACTTGATGATCTTTGAGGACTTTTGACTGTTTTCCTAGTTCTTCTCGCAAATAAGGCACTTGGTTGCTGTCGAGGTTCAGTACTGCTAGGCACCTTGTCAGTCTCTTTTGTTCGGATCTGTTGTTCAGGTTTTTCTTTTATCTCTTTCACTGGCAGTGCTTTAAAAAAAAAAAAAAAAAGGAGAGGAAACAAAAGGAGAATGCTTTAAAATCATTCCTTTAAATATGTGGGTTGTAAAATTCATAATGCTTAATTCAGTAAGTTTTTCACTTATAGCTCAATTCACAATTTCCTGGAAAGTAGAAATACAGAAACGAGTTAGTATCATACTTTTCGGTCTATCCTGTTTTAAAATCAACAACAAATACACCAATATTGAACCAAGCGTATTCAAAAGCAACAACTGTTATGCACATTCTTTTTTAAAAAAGATTTACTTACTTATTTATTTTAGAGGGAGGAGGAGGGGCAGAGAGAGAGAGAATCCCAAGCAGGCTCCACGCTTGGCACAGAGCCCGACACAGGGCTCGATCTCACGACCCTGAGATTATGATGTGAGCTGAAATCAAGGCTCGGGCACTCAACCCACTGAGCCACCCAGATGCCCGTTATTCATATTCTGAGATTAAGCATCTCAATTAAATAGTAAAAGCTAGAAAGCACCACAGCCTAACAGCTTTCTCCACAACCCCAAGGTAGGTTCAATCGTCAATGTCTTGCTTCAGAGAAAGATCTGGATTTGTGGTAATCACTCAGCAGCTGCAAAAGATTAGTTTTTAAGTTACTCAACTGGAGTTCCAGGATTCCATTTCTTTCAGAGGCACCATGAATATGGAGAGCTCCCTATGGCTCTTACCTGCTCCTTGTAAGAGCGAGCTGGCAACCTCAATTTGAAAGGTCCTGGGTCACAATAGGGAATGGTTTCCATAGTTACTCACCCAGGCGCCCAGCTCCACTTTCCCAGGACGAAGAGCTAGAGAGGAGAGCTCCCCCAACACTTGCGATAGAAAAGGCTGCATGAATCAGAACCCACAGTCTACATGGTCCTAAATTCTGGCAGCAGAGCTGGAGAAACGCTGAAGGAAAATGGGGCTGACCTACCTGAGGTCAACATCGGACATTAAGGATACACTCTAACACATACCCACTTCCCTAACATTTTATGATTTTCATTATTTTTTATAAACATTTTATCTTTTATAAAAGTTACACTGTTAGTTTAAACCCTTTGCGAGTTCGTGTTTTGTTTCAGCCTAAATTTATATTTTTTGTTTGTATTGACATAAAATTGGTATATAACATTATACAGAGTTTAGGTGTACCACGTGATAATTTGATACTTGCATACACTACAGAGTGATCACCCGTGTAAGCCTCGTTACTGCCCATCACATGCGACTGAGCCCCTTCACGCTTCCTGCCCTCCCCCATCTCCCTCCCCGCTCTGGTAACCACTGATCTGTTCTCTGTATCTATGAGTTTGTTTTTGTTTTGTTTGTTGATTTGTCTTGTTTTTTAGATTCTACATATAGGTGACATCATATGGTATTTGTCTTTCTTCATCTAACTTATTTCACTTAGTAGGAAACCCTTTAGAAACATCCATGTTGTTGCAAATGGAAGATTTCCTACTATTTTGGGGCTACTCTGAGTAATATTCCAGCGTGTGCGTGCGTGCATGCGTGTGCGTGTGCGTGTGCGTGCGTGTGTGTGCACGCCTTACGTTCTTTGTCCATTCATCCATCAGTGGCCACTTAGGTTGTTTCTCTGTCTTGGCTATTGTAACTCAGGCTGTGACAAACACAGGGGTTTCAAATTCGTATTCTTCAGATAAATACCCAGAAGTGGAATTGCTGGATCACATGGTTAGTTCTATTCTTACTTTTTTGTGAGGAATCTCCGTATTGTTTTCTGCAGTGGCTGTACCAACTTATATTCCTACCAAGTGTATGAGGGCTCCCTTTTCTCCACATCCTTGCAATACCTGTTATTTCTGATCTTTTTGGTAACAGCAGTTCTAACAGGTGTAAGGTAATATCTAATTGTGGTTTTGATTTGCATTTCCCTGATAATTACTGATGTTTAACATCTTTTCATACGCCTATTGGCCATCTGTATATTTTCTTTGGAAAAATGTCTATTCAGATCTTCTGCCCATTTTTTAATTTGGGTTGTTTGGGGTTTTGTTGTTGTTGAGTTGTGGGAGTTCTGTATATATTTTGGATATTTAACCCCTTATGGGCTATGTCATTTGCAAATATCTTCTCCCATTCAATAGGTTGCCTTTTTGTTTTGTTGCTGGTTTCCCTCACTGTGCAGAAGGTTTTCGGCTTGTTTAGTCCCATTTGTTTATTCTTGCTTTTGTTTCCCTTGCCTTTGGAATCAGGTCCCAAAAACACATTGCTAAGACTGATGTCAAGGAGCTTACTGCCTGTGTTTTCTTCTAGGAATTTTATGGTTTCAGGCCTTTAATCTACTTGAGTTAATTTTTATGTCTGGTGTAAGCCTATGATTTAATTTCATTCTTTTGAATAAGAGCTCCTTATGCATCTGGGCTCCATTTCACTTACTCCAGCTGTTTAAGGATCTTTAAGGTCTGAAGGACACCCCTTGCTTTCAATGCTCCAGAATTTGTCTCTAGGTGCTGATTTTATAGACTGCTATTCCAAAACTTCATCACTTCTTTAGGACATACTCTTGCCCCTTACTATTTTTAGCTGTGATTCTTTTTCTTGCTTCTGTCCATGTTCCCTTTAGAATGAGCCCCTGAAGAGGAAGTCCAGATCCTGTGGCAAGTGTAAGAAGCCTCCGTAGATCACTGTCATTTCTGTCCTCAGTGATGACCTTGACTCTACCAGACTGTTGCATTTATTACTACATATGTTAAGAAAGAGCTAATGCGCTGACCCTGGAGTTTAGTGCTCTGTACCACTGTGCCATATCTTTAATCACAGCACCTGAGCTGTTTGTGGATAAGGTGGGATGCCAATCTTCCATTTTACCATGAGAACCTAAATCCATTCATTGCTCAAACATTTCTGAGTGATGTGGCCACACCTTGTTCTCTTCTCTTTGCTGGCTATAGGAAGAGGGGGAAAGGAGCCCATCAAGACCAAGACAAAGGGAAATAGAAGAGGGGGACGAAGGCTTGTGCAGTCACAATACTGAGAAAGAGAGGGAAAATAACCCAAATCATTCTCATTGATTCATTTCCCTTCCTTCTCTTCCTCTCCCACTCTGTATGTGTCTAACCCAGGTCTTCAGAGAAGCCCTACCCAGAGAAGGTAATAATGATTTTGTTTAAAGGATAAGCTAGCCAGGAAGAAAATAGAACAGAGAATCTCAGCAAGAGGGAATGTCATGTTCAAAGGCCCAAAGAGAAGAGGGAATATAAATAGTTCAAAATGACAAGTACACAGAGAGTCTATGGATGAAGGCATGGAGCAGGGAGCAGGGGTGAAATAAAGACTTTCTATGTCAAACTCAGGAGTTTTATTTTATCCTGAAAATGATGAAGAATCACTAAAGGATTTTAAGCTGGAAAATGACATGGCCCTATTTACATTTTAGGAATAAGGCCTCTAACTACCAATGTGAAGGATGAGTTAGAGAGGTGAGGACAGAAAGGCCAGCTAGCCAACAATGGCAGTCTGGGGTGGTGTGGGAAGTGGGGGGAGGAGGGTACCAACAGTCATGGTAGAGGCCGAGAGGCAAAGAAGGGCCAGAAGGGGGCCCACCGAGGCTGGCAGGTGCTCTGACCCCCTGGGCACTTGTGAACTACACGCTGGTCAGAACAGCAGGGAGGTGGTGCCAAAGCCTCTCCAGAGCGGACAGCCCAGCAACACTGGGTACGACTGACAGGTGAACACGGGCACAACACAGCACTGGGAACAAACAGGAGGCGACAGCTCCCACAGGTGTTTGGAGTGGATGGTCACGCTATCCTCTGATAAAAGGCCCACCGAAGGGTAAGGAAAGGATACTCGCCAAGCAGGCAGCAGCTGGACACTTAATCGGGGGTCCAGGAAAGAAGGTGGTGGTGAGCAGGTGGGAGCTGAGGTTTGGATGTAGAACAGATCGCCCAAGGAGCAACGCAGTCAGAGAAGGGAAGAGTGGAGTCAGGCCCCTGGGCCCATTACTTAAGGAGCAGCCAGGCACAGGAAGGAGCGCCCAAAGGGGGAGAAAGAATTGCTAGAAAAGTAGAAAAACTAACCAGGTGAGCAATGAAGGGAAGAGCTTTGGTAAAGGAGATAGCAATTAACCATGCCAAATATGACCTGGCGGGGGGGGTGGTCAGTAAGACGAGGAGGGAGGAGGAAGAGACTTGGCATTTGGCAACCAAGCTGTCCCACGGCTGACAGAGGGGAACGTGGGGTCGGGGAACCCGACCCCAGCGGGCTACGGAGTGAACAGAGTAGAGACCTCAGTTCTGGTAACAGTGGACTACGGGCCCAACCCTCCCCACCACGGATAAATAGACTGCTGTTAAAAACCCAGCGTGTCCACAGGCACCCAACACAAAAAAACTAAACTCTTCTCTGGAGACCTGAGGCCTCAAATTATCCCCGCAAAGAATTTTTCAAACATAATTATGAATGTACTAAAAATAATGAGCAGGCACGCAAGGAGAGAAGACAGTAAGGAAGGGCCAGCAGGAGCAACAGGCTTGACATGAGGGAATTATCATGGACAGACTATAAAATAACGGCATTCACGCTCCACAGTACTTCCAGAAAAAGACAAACTCAAGGACATCTGCAGCAGCAGAAGACAAAGATGGAAAACACAGAAGAGACAGAACTTAGCACTATAATACTACTATTTATAAAACTCTTGAAGTAGTGCCTGGTATAGGATAAGTGCCTGTAAGTCTAGGGTTCGAAATCCCATTCAAAGGAATGAAGCTTAGAATAAAGACTTCAGACAAACCAAACCAGTGCTCACGACCATTAGAGTGGAGGATTAGAGCACCGCCTTTCTCAGTACCTGACAGAACATCCCAACGAAAATAAACTCGGTCTTGTTTCAGGACTGTGCTATCCAATACAAAAGCCCAACCATATGTGGCTATTAAATATAAGCTTAAATTAATGAAAATAAAGGCAAACATTCAGTTCCTCAGATAGGCTAGTCAGAGTTTAAGTGCTGAGTAACAACGTCCTGTGGCCAGTGACTCCATGCTGATGATATAAAGACGGAGCACAGCACTGTCACAGTAAGTTTTATTGAACAGTCTGATGTTTTAAAGTATTTGAACAACAGAATTAACACATTTTACCCAATGAATACATATACAACACCGCATCCAGTAACCATAGGATATAGAATTTGTAATGATACAAATGCGTGATGTTTATAAGAACTGACATATCTAAGGCTATAAACCAAATCATAATTTATAAAACTGAAATTATATAGAATGTATCCTCTAACTGTAGTGTAATTAAACTCGATAAAATAAAAATAAAAAACTTTAAAATCTCTAGTTTTGAAATTTAAAAACATTTCTAGGGGCTCCTGGGTGGCGCAGTCGTTGAGCGTCTGCCTTCGGCTCAGGGCGTGATCCTGGCGTTATGGGATCGAGCCCCACATCAGGCTCCTCCACTATGAGCCTGCTTCTTCCTCTCCCACTCCCCCTACTTGTGTTCCCTCTCTCGCAGGCTATCTCTATCTCTGTCGAATAAATAAATAAAATCTTAAAAAAAAAAAAATTTCTAAATCATGCACAGATCAAAAACCAACCATATGGTTACACAAAAATGGGAACGTACTCAATGTCACATTTACGAATGATTAAAATGGTAAACTGTGTTAGGTATATTTTACTACAATTTTTAACAATTAAAAAAAAAGTAGTGGTGATGGAAGGTGTGCCTTCCTTAACCCTGATCTAATTAGAAATGCTCCTAGGGGTGCCTGGGTGACTCAGTCGATTAAGCATCCTCCTCTTGATTTTGGCTCAGGTCATGATCTCAGGGTGGAGAGACAGAGCCCCACATCAGGCTCAGAGCTCAGTGCAGAGTCCGCCTGAGATTCTCTCTCTCCCTCTGCCCCTCCTGCACGTGCTTGCGCTCTCTCGCTCTCACTCTCTCAATAAATACATAAATATCTTTTAAAAGATTTCTTCACCAAGCATTATATTTGTAAATTTCTGGTATTTGGGTTTTCACCTTTTAAAAGATTTTATTTATTTATTTAGAGAGTGTGAGCAGGGGGAGGAGTAGAGGGAGAGAGAGAATCTCGAGCAGACTCTGTGTTGATCAAGGGGCCCGACATGGGGCTCGATCCCACCACCCTGGGATCATAACCTGAGCTTAAATCAAGATATAGATGCTTAAGTGACTGAACCACCCAGCTGCCCCTAGTCTTTTTTTAAAAAGATAAATGTTTCCTTATGTTTGTACGATACATAAATGTTAAACTTTATTAATTTTTCATGTATTTTAAAAATCATAATAATTTTGCTTAAGTAAATAAAATACTATATAGCAAAACTTGGGCCTTTCCCCTGCAGGGAGTTAGGATTCATCATACTCAACTGATGGTGTGGCTAAAGCAGTATCAGGTGGAAATTTATAGCCTTAAATCAATATATACAAAAAGAAAGGCAGGGGGAAAAAAAATCAATGATAAGCATCCATCTCTCTCTCTCTCAAATAAATAAAATCTTCAAAAAAAGAAAATTAGAATAAGGGGAAAAAGATCATGGATTAATAAAAACATATAATAAAGAAAATCCACATAGCCAAGAGTTAGTTTAGGAAAAAAACTGATAGAATTCACAAGTTTCTGGCAAGACTGATCAAGAAGAAAGAAAGAAGTAAAAAATAAACATAAGTAAAAATACAGCAAATGGAATTTAGGTTAAATATGCACCAATGACATGTGCACATAGTCCCTTTGTCCCAAAAGCCCACTAGAGTGAAGGAAAAAAAGGCATAACCCACAGGACAAAAAGCAAAGGAGGCGATGACATCAGGTGTTGATAAAATTTTGGAAGCTGGAAAATAGATGAAGATGTAGAAGTGACCTCACAGAATCGAGTAGGATGAATCCTAACTCCCTGCAGAGGAAAGCCCCACAGGACACAAACTGAACCCCAAAAGGAATTGGAAAATGAAGCAGAAGGTCCAGCGTTAATCAGTGCCCCAGCCTACATGCTCTTCTGACAACATAATATGAACGTGCCTATTGATAATTGGGCTGCTAGATGCTTCTTCCCCATGAACCTGGGCAGACTTTTGTAAGCAAGGAATGGAGTGAGAGAGGTGCTACATGGCTCCTGGTGATAAGTCATAAAGGGCAATCCAGCATCTGCCCACATGCGCTTGGAGGCCAGCCAGCATGTTATGCAGGTCAGGCACATGAAGATGTCACATGAGAGTGTCCTAGCAGACAGCCCCCAGCCCTGGCACATTCCAGCAGAGGCTGCAGACAGCACGGAGTGGAAACAAGGCACACCCCTGTGCCCAGGCCAAACTCCAACCCACAGAAACCATGAGCAATAATCAATGAGTATTGGAATCTTAAGCTACTAGTTTTCAGGGTAATTCTGTTATGTAGCTGTAGATGTTCTTGCATAGTCTTTCCTCTAGTCCCTAAGCCAGGTGATGGCCCCTCTCCCAGTCCAGAAGGCATACGGGTTACTCTCCAGAGAGAACCAGAAGGGGTATGGACTTGAAATACCAGGCACAGGAAAAGTAAGGGGTTACACCTTCCTGAAAATACGTTTATGTGGTAAAGAACAAGACCCTGCTCCCTTTCTGAACTCTGTTCCCAGAATGCTGACAGCCAGGCTTGTACCCTTCCAGGCAGGAGACTGGAGACGTGCTGTCTGGGGAAGTGAACACAAGAAAAATGGGCATATACTATGCTTGAAGTCCCTCAGAGAAACAGCTGGTCCTCACCCAATTAGTCAACAAGCACCCCCACACACAGAGCTCCTGAAAAGCTCTTCAAGCCTCACTCTTACATATGAGCAGATAGGCTAAGGCTAAGAGCAAAACGTGAATACATCCTCTAAAAAGAAAAAGACCAAAATATACAGAAAAGACTAGGAAATACAAGAGAGCTCTCAAACGATATTTATGGCTTTTTTTTTTTTTTGAGTTAAAAGAAATCCAAGAAGAACAGGTTGTTATTTTTTCATTTTTTATTTTTAAAAATAACACTTGGGACAAAAAAACATGTAATCTCTTCAAAACTTAAGACTAGGATGGTAGAATTAAAAATTTCAGTATAAAGTTTGGAAGATAAAATTGATGAGTTCTCCAAGAAAACAGAACCCAAAATTCTAGTACCAGAGAAGTTTTAAATAAAAATGTTAGAGATCTGATTCAGGAGTTACACCATCTGACTAAAAATAATCATAGAAAGAAAAAAACTGAATAGAGCACAGAAAATTACTTTAAATGGTACTAGAAAATAAAGAGGCCCGCCAAGTTGTCAGCCCGATGAATGATAAAAGACATACACACAGGGGCGCCTGGCTGGCTGAGATGGCAGAGCATGAGACTCTTGACCTCACGGTCATGAGTTCAAGACCCACATTGTACACGGTGTAGCACTTACCTTAAAAAAAAAAAAAAAAAAAAGAGGTCACGTACGCAGGGTGTCAGAATGGCATGGTACTTCTAAAAAGCAAGACCAAAAAGTAGGATTCAATATAATACTGCTTTAAAACACTGAAATTTCTAATCTAATCTAGAGTTCTCTACCTTGCAAAATATCAATCCAGCCTTTGGATAGAGTAAAGGCATTTTCAGTCATGCAAGCTCACAAAATTATTACTTCCCATGCAACATTTCTCAGGACTTACAGAGAATGTGTTACATTAAAAGGAAGGGATTAGCCACACAAAGGAACGCCTGAGATTTATAAGACATGGGTCAGATGAAGAGATAAACAAAAGGAATACTCAAGCCAACGATGAAGAGAAGCCCCAGACTGACAGCGGCGTGAGATCTAGGCAGCATAAATAACAGGAGGATGAGGGTTCAAAAAAAATGTCTCCATGGGGGCGCCTGGGTGCCACAGTGGTTAGCCTTCGGCTCAGGGCGTGATCCCGGTGTTATGGGATCGAGCCCCACGTCAGGCTCCTCCACTATGAGCCTGCTTCTTCCTCTCCCACTCCCCCTGCTTGTGTTCCCTCTCTCACTGGCTGTCTCTATCTCTCTCAAATAAATAAATAAAATCTTAAAAAAAAAAAAAAAAGCCAACAGATAAGTCTAGATCAGAAGAGGGTGGCCAAAGCTGAAAAGAGTTGGAAGATGCACCCTAGGAAGCAAGGCATATGAGAAACAGGTCAGGGTTATTTTGTTTTCATTTTAAGCATATTTTTAAAAATTACACATATGTATAACTTTGCTAAAAAATAAAATTAAATTTAAAAAGAAATGTGACTATGAAAAAAGGAGTTAGTCCAGACCACTCTTCAAGGCATGCTTCAAAGCATTCCACAGGAAACACTCCCACTGCCACCCCACCACACACAAAGAACATCCTGACGCTTTTTAGCACCCAGCTCTAAATAAGAGTGAGAAGCCAAGGATCATTAGATGTTTGAGAAAACTAACATGAAATACAGGTTTATAAACAAAAGAACCAAAAATGGGGAGAGAGTACAGAACCAGACACTATGCTATAGAAATACAAGGAGAAAACAAAAAATTTCTAGTAATATCCCCAGCAAGATAATAGAAAATACTGTATGCATGAACCAAGAACAGAATACTATTTTTTAAAAAGGAATAAAAGGAAGAAGGGAGGGGGAGAGAGGAGAGGGAAAGAGGGGGGAAGAAGGCAAGTCCAGAAACAAAATTAATTAAATGTAAAAATAAATAGGATCCCACCAATTAAAAAAAATATGTAGAAGAGTTGGAAGATACAGTTGAGAATATCACCCAGAAAAACAAAAGAAAAAGACAGATGAAAATAGGGGGTGGGGTGTATATTAGAAAATGAAGGGATAAATTCACGAACTCTAACATCCAGCTAAGGAGTTTAGAAAGAAAGGAACAGAAATAGAAATGAAAAGACAACTTAAGAAAACTTACCAAAATTACAAAGCAGGAGTTTCACTGTAAGGACTCACCAAGCACATTGGAGGAAAACAGATCTAGACCAAGGAAAAATCTCAGCACACAAAGGACAAAGAGAAGACCCTAAAAGCTTCCTAAGGGTGGGGACATGTTATCAAGAATCAGGAAGACATGGGACTGTAACAGCAATACCACAAGTTACAACACAACAGACCAATGTCTCCAGATTTTTTAGAGACAATACTTTCAACCTAGAATTCCATTCTCAGCCACAAACTCACCGAATCATGAAGGCAGAATAAAGCTATCTTTCGACATGCAAGATCTTAGGAAATTAATCTCTCACATACCCTTTCCCAGGAAGCTACTAGAAGACAAGCTCCAACAGGAGGGGTAAACCAAGAAGGAAAATGATGGGAGGGCCACACAAGTGCTCCTACCCAAGACAGAAACCAAGGAATCTGCGGGGTGGAGGCCAAAGGCCCTCCCAACATGGAACCGGGCAGGCAGCCGGCTGCAAGAGCAGCAACCAGGTCAGATGGAAGTAGGTCAGGGGCCCTGGGAGGGATGTCTTGAGATGTTGAGAGAGTGATAGTGAACTTGATGTGTTGGTTGTATTGTGAGAGAAAAAGGAGTCATGGCAAACAATATAGGCCAGCTTTGAGCAACATTTTCCGGGCCCCACAGCGTAGATGCTAACTGTAATCTAACCAGCTCTGTGCTGACCACACTGCGGGCGGTATGCGGGGGGCCGTGTGTATGGGTTAGGAGACGGGTGAAGAGAATGAAAGCCGAACAGATGATGCTAAAAAAATGGGAGAGAAAATTAAGAAGTGTCAATCCTATTAATTACAAGTAGTAATTGTTTATTAATTGTTATTTACAAGTAATAATCTCCCTGTTACTTGGAGAAATAGAAATCAGCACCACAGGAAAAACCAGAGGAGTTGGAAGTGGACCCCTCAGAACAGGCAATTGGTCTGTGTGTGGCGGGGGAGCTGCTGTATTTTCGTAATAAGCCATACAGAACTATATGATTCCACGTGTACATATGGCTTCAGTAAAAGCAAGAACCAAATGTTTATGTTTTACAGAAATTCAAGAGTGCCCATCATTCTAGTATATAAAACCATCTACTGAACAACAAGGATTTTGCAATCGGGAGCCCCGGACTCAGCAAACATCCTTCCTTCTGCCTGATGCCTAAACCAGAAATACTAACAGAGAAGAAATAACTGATCTTAGCCACTGGTAGGATTCAGTGTCTCTAAGGAAACCAAAATAATCTTGAACTCAGGCAAACACAGGCATCATCCATACTACAGTGCTATCTAAAAATTGCATTTCTATACCCACAGAAATAATTGAGACCTCCTTCACAAACAACGAAGCGGAAGGGCCGAAAAGAGAAAAGCACATTCAGTCTGATAAAGTACATCTCACAACTTAGCTGGTGGATCAGTGCCACAGGAATAAACCAGAAGGCACGTTCCCCTACCCCCGCCACCTTCTGTTACTCAAATTTCTACCAGTGATCACTGACGTCAGGACTCCAGCTTCTAGATACTCAGCAATCTCTGGGAATTGACAAGGGACATGAGGATGGAGAGGCCGCTCTGCCACAGATGTTGCCCTGAGAATAACTGATGAGGACAAAATGAAAGCTAAGTAGCCTGGCTCTTCCACTCAAAGATTACATCTCCTCTCCTCGGCCTCTTGCAGAGAGGCCAGGACTGAAAACTGAAAAGGGTTAATTACCACTTACAATGCCATGAACAAACAAAAAGAAAGTCACTAATCATTTATCCTGAGTTTCCATTTCTTCCTCTACAAAATTGAGATAAAAATTATGCTCCTACCATTAAGAATTATTTTGGACGTTAAACGAGAAAATACATATGCTCAGATCAGTGATTGGAGGCATACTAAGCTATCAGTACATTTCAGTTATTCTAATGGCCGGAGCCTCTTTAAAATCGAGCGACCCGGGACGGGGATGGAGAGTGAGAGGTGTCTGGCCAACGTTAGAAAGTAGAGGGAAGAACCATTCATTACTCCAGGCTGTATTCTGCCTGAGGCATTTAATTCGACCCTGAGCACCAGCCACCATCCACCGGGCCTCTCACGCTGAGACCCCAATTCTGCAACCATCTGGCCAGGAGAGAAGGTGTAGGGCCTTGGCTGAAACAAGACACACAGCACTCGTGAGCCATTTTCCAGGGGCTGCTTCAGCCCTACACCGCGGCAGCCTTGATGAGGATGCGCGCTTTGGCTGAGTGGATGGGCAAGAAACGGAGAGGACCTAGCACTTACAAGGAATATTCTCCCACCAACCAGGAGTTACGCAACAGCCTGCGTAAACAAATTCAAAATATTCTTTAGAGACAATGCAACGAGGTCAGGGAGTTAACACAGAAAACAGCAGCCCCATTCATAAGACTGAAAGTTTGGCTCCGTGATTCTTAACCTCTCGGGGTAGGTCCTCCTTGAGAATCCGATGAAAGCTGTGCTCCTCTACGAAAAAAAATGGGCGCTTAGATGTAAATAGATGGGATTTTAGAGCTCACTAAGGCAACCAAGGCCCTCGGGTGAAGACACGGAGTTCAGCGGCACTTGAACTGAATTCGCAACTGGCTCAACCCAGAGGCACCCTCTTACGGAAATAAAGGGTGGGAGGGCAAAGGCGTGGCTGACACCAGACTTTCTGTCAAGGAAGGTGGATTCTTCATTTACCAAGAAAAAAAAAAAAAAAGGACGGGCTTGCCCTGAGCGCTGCGAGACCCAGAGCGGGGCAGCTCGGACGCCAGGAGCAGGCCCCCCGCGGTCCCCCTCCCGGCCCGGTACCTGGCAGAGCTGCAGCCACCTCCTCCTCCACGCTCTCCGCGTCCCGGGCCTCCTCGGCCTCCGCCGCCTCCGCGTCCCGCTCCTCCGCCGGCCCGCGCGCCCGCCGTTCCGGTCCCTCCCGCGCCGCGGGCTCCGCGGGCGGCGAGGCGGGGGCGCACTGGGGCGCGGGGCCTCCGGCGCCGGAGGATGCCGACGACGCCGAGTCGTCCGAGGCGCCGGCCGGGCCCCAGTCGTCCCAGAGCCAGGGCGCGTGCGCCTGCTCCAGCAGCCGGCGGCCCAGGCGGTAGTGCAGCAGCTCGCGGTAGCACGGCCCGTACTCGTCCCAGCGCGGCTCCCGGTAGCGCTTCATGTACTCACTCTTCACCCCGCTCCCCGGGGACATGGTGCCTCCCGCCGGCTTGAGTGCGCGCCGCTCCGTGCCGCCGCCGCCTACGGAACCGGGGACACGACACAGAGGCCCGCCCCGCCCCTCCCCTCCCGCCGGCCCGCCCGGCCCGCCGCGACGTTTAAACCCGGAGCCCCGCCCGTACGGGGCGGGGCGCGGGCGGGGGCGGAGGTGAGGGGGCGGAGGGAGCGGGCGGGCGGCCCCGGGAAGGGGCGGGTCCCGGGAGGACCCGCCAGGTAGCGTCGCGTCCTGTGACCCTGTCCTGAGAACTCGGCAGGCTAGGGGGCGGGAGGTTCCAGGAGGCGGGCGGAGCCGCCAGGACCGCGGGGGACCGGGCCCCCCTCAGGGGACGGCTCGGGAGGTGGGACGCCAGAGGCTTCGGGCTACGGTGACAGGGCCGCGGGCGGCCGGGGACAGGCGGGCGCTGGAGCGAGGCAAAGCAGGGGCGGGGGGCGGGGCTAGGGGTCCTCGGGGCGCCCTCCCACCTTACCTCCTTGGTGCGGCGTCCTGCTGGCCCCGCGTCTCCCGCCCCGTCCTCCGCGCGCTGGGCGCTGCAGCTCAGAGCGGCCTGCTCTCCCCCGCGCTTTCCTCCCGAGCAAGATGTCGCCGACGGCGGGGCGGCCCGCGTCCCTGCGGCAGCCGGCAGGCGAAGGCGCCGCCTCAGTCCCCGGGAGCAGACGCCTCCCCCGCGCGCTCCCGGTCCCGGCCCCCGCCCCGCTGCGTGAGGGCGGCTGCTTCAGTGCCAAGCGCGAGGCGCGGGGATGCAGCGCCTCTGCCAGCCCCGGGCTCCAAGGCCCACGGCCCCGGCCCTCCGGTCCGAGGCGCCCGCGCGCCCATGTCCCCAGTAGGCTCCGTCCCAGGCGCCTGCCACCGCGGGAGGCGTCAGTTAGGGGCTGCAGTTGCTGCCCTGTCCGGGGAATGGTGCGGGGCGGGGGGGCCCGGCCGGCGACCCTCTGCGCTCCCCTCCTGACGCACCTGCGCTGCTCGCGTTTCCCAGAAACGAGTCCACGCGGTGGCTCTTGGCTTTCCTCCTGTGTTCACAGCACCTGTTACTCTGGTTTTAACCTCTCTTTACGTTTTAGTACAATTCCTTTCTGGCCAATACCCCAGACATTTTGTAAACTTAATTAAGACTGCCAACCCACCCTCTCAGAGACCTTTGTACGAAAAACCTTCACAGATTTAGTTGCGTTGTGCGAAAGCAGACGAAGTTGCTTTAGTCGTTACAGTTTCAATTGTGGCCTCAGGCAGATTCTTACCCTCTGTTGAAAGGGAGCCTTAATGCGTTCTTGACAAAAAGATTTGAAAGAAGCTTTGGAAAATCAAAATAATTAGCAGTTGAAAAGCAGGACTAGGCCATGAGTTGAGTTACCCGGTCGTGGCTTCCGCACTAAGATTCCCCCGTTCACCTACCATGTTTTTTTCACCTGCTATCTTTGCTTCTGCCTTTGTGCTCTGCCCCAGCCCCTCAGCGTAGCTGAAAGAGCCAGAGGTAGATGCTGCCCAAGCGGGACAGGTCGGACTGTTAGCAGTCCAGGAGTCATTACCACTGGGCTGTTAATGGCACTTTTCTGGACGGACACTCCATGATCCCCGCTGTTGACGTTCCCACAGTGCCCTGACTTCTCCCCTCCCCAACTTTACCTTTTGTTCCTTGGGATACCCCCAGAAACTTTCTAATGCATTTCACTTTTGTTTAAGCTGTTCAGAGTTGGTTTCAGATGGTCGCAACCAGGAGAATTTTAACACAATAGTAACCTGGGAGGAATGACATGCAGTTCTATGAAACATGCAGAATACAATGTTTCAGTTGGCCTTGGCTGCATAATTAACCACCCCAAAACTTAGTGGTTTTAAAACAACAAAGATTTATTATTTCTCATAATTCTGTGGGGTCACCAGGCAGTTCCTGTGCTGGTTTCACTTGGCTGGTTTAGACTCACTTAGTTGCATTCATCCTGGAAGGCTCCTGAAGGCCTGGTTGTGGACCTGGCTGTGCACTGGCCCTGGCTTGGTCTCCTCACTGTGGCCTCATCCTCCAGGAGGCTAGACTGGCTTTTTCACCTGGACCTCTCTTGTGGGAGGACAATGACAGAAGGTGGAGGGCCCAGGAAGATTATATATGTATCTCTTCTGCTGTGTGGTAAGATTCAAACCACAAGGCCAGCCCAGATTCAGAGAGAGACGTAAAGTCCACCCCTGCGTGAGAGGAGCCGCAGCAAACTTACCTTGCAAACGGGCATGAGTTCTGGATGTAGAAATTTGTGATCATACTTTATAATCACACATCTACACACATACACGAAGTGTATAAGGTAATATACCATATTTTGTATGACTAAAAAATAGAATTAGGAACCACTTATTTGTTTTATTTTTACCTGTTTTGCACAATTAAGTGTATTACTTTAATTCTAATTTTTTTCAGTGTTATTATTCATCAGGGCTTATCCACTTGGAGGTGACAAAAACCAGTTCAACCAGCTTAAACAGAAAGGATATTGAGGGGTGCCTGGGTGGCTCAGTAGGTTAACCATCTGCCTTCAGCTGTGTCTGCCTTCAGCTCTAGTCATGATCCTGGGGTCCTGGGATCAAGAGCTCTGCATCACAGGGCTCCCTGCTCAGTACGGAGCCTGCTTTTCCCTCTGCCTCTGCCACTCCCCTTGCTTGTGCTGCCTATCTCTCCCCCCCAATCAAAAAAATAAATCTTAAAAAAAAGAAAGAAAGAAAGAAAGAAAAGAAAGAAAAGAAAAAAGAAAAGAAAAGAAAAGAAAAGAAAAGAAAAGAAAAGATATTCAGTGACCCTGGCAGAGCTAAACCCAGGGACCCAGTCAATGTCATTGGGATTCTATTTCTTTCTGTCTTTGAGCTCTGCTTTCCTCCTGGGGCTGGCTTCTTTGTCTCCCACTGTAAATGGATTTCCTCCACATCGCTGAGGAAATACCCTTGTAGCCCCAAGCTTACGACGTCTTAGCAGAGGACCACCAGCAAGAGAGAACTTCTTGGTATTCCAGTTATAGATTCTTTAGTCGCATGCTTAGCTGTTGCTAGGTGTAGGAAGTGATATGATTGGCCAAGCCTGGGTTATAATGCCCATCCCTGTAGATGGCCATAGGGTGGCAGGCTGAGATTGACAGCCCCGTGAAAAGCACGTGGAATAAGGAGGGCGTGGCTCTTCCGGAGGAGGAGCAGTAGGCAGACAAAACAGCATGTGCCCATGTGTATGTTTGTCTTTGTGTCTAAGAACCGGATGAGAGCGTTCTAATTTGACAGCACTTGTGAGGGGGGAAACCTGGGAGGTCGTTGATCATGAGTAAGGTACAGATGTTAAGAAATTGAATACAATCATAAGCAGTATCTTTCAAATTGTATTTCTATATCAAGGGCGGTATACATTCCCTCTAAAGAATCCTCTGTTCATATGGCACTGAAAACTGCCAGTGTAGATGGAAGTGCCTGTTTGTTCTGCAGGTAGGATTGGGACCAGTGAGCAGAGATTACAAGATATAACTGTGGCAAACGTTGTGGACTGGGAACTGGTTTCTTAAGCAAGAAGGAAAGTTTAGGAATGTCCTGAGAAGCAGAAGAAACAGGGAGGGTGGAAAATGAGCAGGCATCGAGGAGACCCCAGAGGCCAGGCTGCAGGGTCCTGGACAGACAGGAGAGGGAAGATCTGCCCGCTTGACTTTGGTAGAGGGGAGGCTTCTGTGAGAGGCAGCCCTGGGAGAGCCTCTCCGACCGGGTGACTGGAGCCCATAGAAAGGAATGCTGAACTTCTGAAGGTTATAGGAAAATAATAGCTGTTTGCTACATAAGCATACAGATTCCGTACTAGCCCTGCTAGTGACTGTCTGGCCAGCCGCGGAACAGCAGCCTCGCAAAGGGGGAGTCCTTCAGGCTGTTCTCCACCTTCAGCAGTGCATGGCTAATTCTCTGAGCTCCCCGCTTCCAGAGCTCTTCTACCCAAAGCCTCTGGCGCTATCACTCCCTCAGCGTGCCACCCCCTCCTGGGTCAATAACCTTGTCCTGAGCCTGGGGAGGCTGTCTTCCAAAGGCTTCCTCCACCTCACTCTTCCTTTCTTCTGAGATGTTCTTTCCATGTCAAATGCTCTCCTCTCAACTCTCCTGATCCCTCCCCTCCGCCCCCTCTGCAAACACAAATGTACTCAGAAGTCCCCTGTGTGCTCTGCCCTTTTTATAACTCCACCTCCCCGTAGAGAAGCTACAAATGCTCGATAGTTCCCCAGCCTCTCTTGCAGATAGAGTGCAGTCGTGAGGCCCTGAACTCTGTTCCTCAGATAGTCAGATACCGCTGTTCCCAGGCTGGGCATCACGGTTTACTGTTGCAGAGAAGCAAGGACCAGGAGGCTCTCTCTTTGGCTGAAATGCCAAGTTCAGACCTGAGTTCCTGCAGCAGCAGTGGCCACAGTGAGAAATGCTGGCATCCAGAGTTCAAGGTGTCAAGGACTCCAGCCGCCTACCTAGCACTCCTGGGCAGTGGTGGTCTCTGTTGCTCTTCTTCCTTTCAGAGCTCCAAACCTGTTTTTTTTTCAGCCCTTCCAGAGATTCTGGAAGCCACCCAGGCAAGTTTTAAATAGGTATCTTTTCTTCTAAAATTAGCAGAGTTGATTTGTCTGATGAACAATTAAGCACTTTGTTTAATACACTGGCTGGTCCTGACTCCTTCCTCCTCACCGCGAGGATTCCCAGTTTCCTTGGCAGCTTCCCGTTCCTCCTTCTCCCTGTTTAAACTAAGGATTCCCCATTCTTCCCTCGCCTCTCTCTTCCTGCTGTCTCTGCCCAAGGGATCCCATAGCAGTGAAGATGTCTCTCCCATGGCACCGACGCCCCCACGTCCTGCCCCTCTCTGCAAGGCCAGACCACCCTGCAGCTTATTGTCCACTCTCTCCCGTGCATAGCTCACTAACACTGCGTGCTCCGTGTTCATATCTACCATCTTGCTCCCTCCACAAAGCCCTTCTTCTGTATTCCCAATTCCTGCCAACGGCATTTCCATTCTCCCCCTCGCAGAGTCAAAATGTCAGAGTCATCTTTGCGACTGGGTACCCCACGTGCCATCACTGGCTGGTGTGATCCCGTCGATCACACAGTGGCTCCTGTGTCCATCCTCTCACCACCTTATCATCCCAGTTGGGGGCACACTCACAAGCACCAAGCCCCCTTCAGGGCCCTGCAGAGAGCCAAGACCTGAGCAAATAAGGGTCTACACCC